>NW_026000168.1:3892539-3904363 GCF_001458135.2 Marmota marmota marmota | reverse complement strand
CCTCCTCCCTCCTCCCTCCTCCTCCTCCTCCTCCCTCCTCCTCCTCCTCCTCCTCCTCCTCCTCCTCCTCCTCCTCCTCCTCCTCCTCCTCTCCTCCTCCTCCTCCTCCTCCCTCCTCCTCCTCCTCCCTCCCTCCTCCCTCCCTCCTCCTCCCTCCCTCCTCCTCCCTCCTCCTCCCTCCCTCCTCCTCCCTGGGTTCCACCACTGAGCTGCAGTGGCCTCCCAGCCTCCTTGGCAAGCACAGTGCTGTCTGGCCCCCTTGTCTCTTGGCAGCGGCTCCAGCCACATCTGCACTGGGCCAGGGCTCCAGCATGTGCAGTTGGGGGGACGCACTTCTGCTCAGCAAGTGGAGCGTGCTCCTGCTTTGCCGCCAGGGACCACGTGGGGTGCTTCTGTGGGGTCTGGAGTGTGGTCGGGCTCAGGACGAGGTGGGGAAGGAGCCAGAGCAGGAGCACAAGTTGCTCAAGGGGAGACGCGAGAGTGCCCTCAGCTCACCCCCTGCTGTGGCCAGGGTCCCGGGCTTGGGAGCAGGTCACCCTGAGTGGGCAGCAAGCTCAGGGACCCCAGTGAACACCTTGGACCCCAGAGTCAGGTTTTCTGGGCTCAGGTCTCAGCACACCATATACTAGCTGTGTGATCTGAGGCAAGTTAGGGACCCTCTCTGTGCATCCATGTTTCAAAAGAGGAGAAAGAATGCTAGGGTCTGCCTGCAGTGTCACTAGGCAGGTGCAGCGAAGTCCCCTACGCACCTGCACACACCGCTCACGCTTAGAACAGAGGTGGTTCTTGGTGCGCCTGGCACTTGGTAGGTGACAATTTCCGTGCGTGCAGTCCACTCACCAGGGTACTCAAGCCGAGGGACCCTAGGGCATCCAGAGTTGTGGACTGTTGTCCAGCTCCATCGGTCTGGGGACCTCATCCTCCTGAAGAGGGTCCTTCCCTCAGCCGTCCTCCCCTCCGTCCTCCCCTCTGGCCCCGCGGCCACTCCTCTGCGTCTGTCTCTAGGTCGTCTCCTGCAGTGGCATCGTCTGGTGTGTTTGGTGCTGGCTTCTGTCCCTCTGCCCGGCGTTTCCCGGTCCCTACCCTTCAGCAGCAAAACCAGAGAAGCTCCCAGGACAGGCTTTGGTCTGGAGCATGTGCCCAGCTGCATGTGCCCTTCATCTGCCGCGGGGAAGCCACGCTGCCCTGTGTCCACGCACAGGCCGCCACTCGGCAGCATGAAGGAACAAGGGACTGCCCCCCGCAGCAACCCCATGGATGAACTTCCCGCCAGCCAGGTGCCCAGAGCGCATAGCGGCTGCTGTGGCACTGGCTGGTCGGGGCAGCCCCTGCAGTCAAGGGAGCTCTGCTGCTGATCCTGGCCTGCCCTCTGCAGATCTGCATCAGGCTCATTCACGGTGCTGAGCCCTGGGTGTTCACTTGCCAGCTGGACAGTGCATGGTCACCAGGGGCCATCCGGGGGCCGTCCAGGTGGATGGAGGCTGCTGGGCTGTGGGTTCTTCTACCCGAGCCTCACCACCGTCCTCCTCTTCCCTGTCCTCCTCCACGTGCGCCCGGATCTGTGCAGACACCTGGCCTGTTCTTGCCTTGACCCACCGGCCTCTGCCCAAAGGGAGATGAGCCCCCTTCGCGCAGCCACCTGCAGGAACGTGGCCTGGCGGGTGGACGCAGCGAGTTCCTTCTGGGTCTCTTCCTGGGATCCACATTTAGGGGTGTCCTCGTCCTTCCACCGCAGGATGGGAGTTAAAAAGAAATCTGCTGGGCCTGGGTCACCCTGGGAGCGGCCCTTCTGGGGCTCGCTGCCACCAGGAGCAGACTGGGGAAGTGGGCGCCAGAGGCCGTGACCCTGACATGGTCAGCCCGGCCTTCCTGGGGAGGGAGGTTCTCTCCGGGTGCTGTGGAACCTGGAAGGCCTTCAGAGAGGTGTTCAAGGTCAGCCCTCCCCGGGAGAGACAGCCCCCGGGGCATCGGGGCGCTGGGAGGCACTGGGTGCTGGATCCTGGGAGTCAGGCCCCGGGAGGCCCTGCAGGTCCCCACAGATCCCAGAGGCTGTGCCAGCCCCCGGGGAGTGGTGGGACATCCCAGGAAATGCCACTTGCTGTGTCCACTCTGTCCCTGAACTCATGGGACACTCACAGCCCCTTCTTGAATGAGGCAAAGTGACCATCTGCAGCTGCCGCCGTGGGCGGGTGGCAGAGCTGGGATTTTTAACCCAGGAAGATCCAGCTCTGGGTCCCTGCCACGAGATTCACTGACACCGTGGAGCAGAAACGTCCACCGAGGGGCGCACACGGGGCTCGGCGGGCTTGCCCTCTGACCCCACTGCGGAGATGCTCTGTCTGACCTGAACGGTGTCCAAAAATGCTTGAATTCACTGTCAGCTTCTAAAAATAGGATTTTTTTTTTTTTTTTTTTTTTTGCGCAGAATGCAGACTTCTGGCTTCTCTTAGGAAAGCGGAGGGTCTGGGGAGAGCGGCAGCCCCCTTAGCAGGGACGTGAGCCCCCCGGGGCCACAGTGCAGGCGTCCAGGATGAATGCCCAGCAGAGGTCCATCCGAGGCCAGCAGGGGGCTTCCTCTGCGGCCTGGCTCCGCTCAGGGGCTTGCTGCCGGCTGCTCCCTGTGTCCCCGTTTCCTGTCCCTCTGTGTGTGCTTGTGTCCGATTCTCTTCTTACAAGGACAGCACTCAGATTGGATTAGGGCCCACCCTAATGACCTCATTTTCCCCTAATGACCTCCGCAAGGGCTCTCTTCCGATGACCTCATCTAACTGTCTAATTACCCTTTAAAGACCCGTCTCCAGATGCCGTCACGCTCTAGGTGCTGAGTAGGGACTTCAGTGTGCTCTGGAGGGCCACACAGGGCAGCCCGTGACAATCCGCAGGCCTGGTTTTGTGGGGCCGGAGGAAGTTTCTGCGGCCTTCTTTACAGAAAGGAATATGGCTGTAAAATCAGGCACACACGGGGGCCCTGGGCCCAGACGCTTGGTGCCGGCATCTGAGCTGTCCCCTGCTCCAGCCTCCTGCTCCCCACAGGTGCCAGGACAGACCCCCACCATCCCAGAAGCCCTCAGCCAGTGACCGCCTGCCCCGGGGCTGGCCCCCGTGGGTGTGTGTGTGTGCTGGCCGGTCTCTTGCCGTCTGTATTTCTGATGCCCCACGTCCAGCCTGGCTGGTGCTGCAGGGTGACCCTGCCAGGGTTTTCTGATTCTCCGGGGTCAGGGGGGCACGTTTAGATGCAGATGCCCCATCCAGAACCCCCTCCTGCAGGCTGTCTGACCCCCAGGGTCACTCTCCACCTGCCCTGCGGCCCCCAGGGCCAGGTACCAGACAGTAGGGACAGCCAGATGTCCCAGAGGCCACGAGCTATCCCACCCGACCAGCCTGCCCTGCCTGCCCCTGCACACCTGCTCCTTCCCGCAGAACCCGGGCAGCTCCATCCAGGCTGTCCTCTGACCCAATGGGCATCCCCCACCTGGCCCTGCGTGACTTGGTGCCCCCTCCTCTTGGGGCTGAGTCAGCTCTGCTGGCCCTGACGTCCCCAGGTCGTAATGAAGCTGCCTTTGACAACACCTCATCTCCCCAGGGCCCCTGGGCTTCAGCCCCAGTGGCCACTGACCGTGACATGACTCTGGCCTGCCTGCCCTCCACGCCTTTGTGTCCCCTGCAGCCCCACACAAGCCAGCACTGGTCCCATCCGTGTCCCAGGGGCGGCTCTTCCAAGGGAACAAGATTCAGTAGGCACAAAGCTGAGCCTTTACTTCACATAGGAGAGGGAGTGACCGTGGAGATGTGGCTGGCTGATGGCTGTTGGGCCATCTTCTGCTGGCAAGGGGGACACAGCCGCGTGACCGGGGAGCCCTCGACTAGGCTCTGAGGCCCAGCGACTCCACCTCGTCTCCCTGACCGGGGCACTGGCCTCACAGTGCAGGACCGCGCCTGGCCTCATGCTGGACACACAGTAGGTGCTGCGTGAATGAGCCGGGCAGACCCCGCTCAGGTGGCCGCCCCCCGAATTCCTTTTTGGGGCTTTGTCTAATAGCCGTGCCTTCCGAAGAGGGATGCAGGGACTTTCTTTCAATGTGACTTCCTTCTTACGGCCCCTGAGCCTGGCTTCTCTTCAGAACTACCAGCAACTTGCTGCCCCGAACCGCTGTCCCCTAGCTGCACGGTCACTCTCAGAGCCCTCTGCTGCCCCTTTAATGCCACCTGCTTTGCTGGGCAGGCGGCTGGTGGCATGTCACGGTGCCCACAGAAGGAGCAGCCTGCTGTATGGCTGACATATGATGTGGACCTCCCCAGACCTGGCTGACGGCTCCTCACCCCCTGCAGGGGACCCCTTGGGCCTCAGTTTCCTCATCTGTAATATGGGGGCCAAATGCCAGATTCCTGGGAACAAGGGAGGAGAGGATTGGGCAAGCCCTGAGCACAGTGTCCGGTCCACAGTGGTGTTCACTCGTGGGGCTGTCCCATGGGAAAGGCGACAGCGTCCCCTAAGACGGCTCCCCTCCCGGGGCTGTTTCCCAGTGCAGCCCGCGGGCCTGGGCAGGGTGGCGCTGACTCTCAGTGACATTTTGCCAGTTTCTGGAATTTGTGAGGTTCAGACAGGAAAGGCCTCAACATGAATAAGGCTTGGTTAAGGATGCGCCTTGTTCTCGAGGGGTGGCTCCCTGGTCACCCAGTGAGCCGGGCCCCCCTGGTGACCAGCAGACCCCACCAGCTGTTGGAGGAGGCCCGTGCAGGTCTCAAGGCCAACGGGGCTCCCCAGAACCAGCCTCTCACCCTCCTTTGCCTGCAGCAAAGGAAACTAACAGAAATGTCTGGAGTTCTGAGACTGAACCAGGAGGGGTGAAGTAATCAAATTAGCGGAGATTCCGGGAGCCCCAGTCAAACTCACGTTCTGGTGCATGTGTGTGAGTTCTTGTTGGAAATGGGGGGAAATGAGGGAATTGAAAGGACTTGGGAAGATCCCTTTTTATAATTAAGCCTTCCAAGCCTGCTTTCTGAACCCCACCAGGGACAGCCCCAGTACTGGGTCAGCGCCTGAAGCATCGTGGTCCCCACAAAGCGCCCCCCTGCTCGGTCCTCTGGTTTCCAGCCCGCGAGCGGATCGTCGAAGCTGCCCCCCTGCTCTGGGGAGCCACCAGGATGGACGTGTGTGCTCCTGAAGGACATCTGTGGGCAGATGGGGAACCCCTGCACCAAGGCAGCGGAGCCCAGAACTGCTGCTGCCCGTTTGAACCAACCAGAGCTGCCCCCGGGAGAAGAGGCGTCTCCAGCACCCTGCTCGGGGAGCCCTGTCTGGAAGCTGGGGTCTCTTTAAGCCATGGAGCAGGGCTGCAGGTGGGAGCTGGGAGGTCAGGGCTCAGGGACCCAGAAGGAAGCAGACGCACAGCCCAAGTCCTGGATGACCCTTGCTCACCCGCTGACCTTGAACATGCAGCTTCAGCTGTCCAAGTCTCTGCCCCTCCCTCTGTGAAATGGGACAGGCGCCTCCTTCCACGGCCCCCTCCTCCCCCTCCCTCCCTTTCTTTTAGGAGTAAATGAAACACAGAAGCTGTCACTGTGGGATGTGCCCGGCACAGTGGCCGGGACGCCTTCATGGGTGCCGAGGGTGCACAGTTGGCGAGCCCCCTGAGTCTGGCTGTGCCCACCGCCTCCCACGAAGCCCGAGGTGGCCTCCTCCTGCCCTCTGGGAACCTGCACTGCATTGGCAAGACCTGGACCCTGCAGGCCACAGGGCCAGCTGAGCCTCTGCCCACCCTGCCGAGGCACTGGACACAAGAGAGGCCATGCCGGACCCTCAGTGATCCCAGTCAATGCTGCGTGGAGCTGACCCCTTCCCTGGCGGCCGTCCTGAGCCACTGAGTCTTGAGGGCGTTGCTGGCTCAGCTGGATCTGCAGGGCTCCAGTCCTGCTCTCACCTCTTGCTAACCTGCTGTTTGGTCTTTGACAGTCTCCAAGGATCTTCCCCAGGCTTCAGTCCCCTCACTGCAAAGGGAACAATCCCTGCCCGGGAGGATGTTGGTGAAGATCAAAGGAGAAGACGCAGGGCGGTGCTGGGGCGGGGCCTGGCACACAGGGAGCACTCGGAGGTGGCCCTGCTGGCCTTGCTCCTCCCCTAGCCTGGCCAGCACAGTCATGAAGCAGGGGCGGGGAGCTGGGGGCACGGCTCAGTGGTAGAGCGCTTGCCTCCCATGCACGGGCCCTGGGTTCAATCCCAGCCCACCAACAAAGGGGGGGAGGGTTGGAGAAATTCCGCCCAGGCGTGCTGGAGGGCAGGGAGCCCGGCAGCGCTCTGAGTATCCCCAGGAAGAGAGCCATCTCCACCGTGCTCAGGCCTGTCCTCAAGAGGGCATTTGAAGATCAAAAGAGTCATCTGTTCGACTTCCTCTGAAACGTTGCCCAGCGAACCCGGTGGTTGGCCAGGGATCAAGACTCTTGAAGTCTCAGCAGCTGCCTTCTGAGGGAGCTCAGGCACGTGTGGGCTTGTGCCCACAGTCACCTTGTGTTCCCTTTCTCCTCTTGCTCCAGGGACTTTACCCCAACCCGTGCTGGGGCAGCCATGCCTGCAGCAAGAGGCACATTCGCGGCTGAGCTGCCAGCTACAGGTGACGCTGGTGGAGGATTTGCCTGGGCCACAGCCCAGGACCCCAACCCCACATTGGTGCCTGATTTGCACAGGGCATGGGTCCTCAATCAGCTCGTGGCTGGCCGTGGCTTCCTTTTTACCATTGATTATAAATCTTAGGAGGAATTTCATCAGCCTGTTTTGCCGTGTGGCTTTGAGAGGGGGAAGCTGGGACTTGGGCTGTGGTGGGGTCTGGGATTGAGGAGGAGGAGGAGGCCTCCTGAGCTGTGGGGTCACTGATTAATACTTCAACAAATAGCCCTTAAGCACCCACTGAGTACTGAGCTAGAATCAGTAGCAGGTTGGGTACTGAGCTAGAATCATGTGGGTCTGGTGCCCAGTTCTCCCACCTAAAAGTTATCCAGCATCCACCCAAAAGAATGGCCAAAATAATAAAAAGAGTCCTGTTTTAAGGAAATGCTTCCTCCAAAAGCTCATGTGTGAGATGATCCAAGAATGATCAGAGGTGAAGTCGATTGGATCGTAGAGCTGTACCCTAATAAGTGGATTAATCCACTTGAATGGGTTAACTGGGTAGTACCTGGAGGCAGGTAGGGGATGGCTGGAGGAGTTGGGTCACTGGGAGTTTGTTCTAGGGTGCAGAGCTCTCTCTCTCCCTGCTTCCTGAGCTGCTTGTCGCAGCCAGCCAGGCCCTTCCGCCATGATGTTCTCCTTCACTTGGGCCCAGAGATGTGGAATCAGCTGTCTATAGGCTCAGACCTCTGAAACCATACGCCAAAGTATCCTCCATGGATGGTTCTTGTCAAGTCTTCTGGTCCCGGCAATGAAAAGCTCACTGGAGCAGAAGGTAATGATGATAGCAAGCGGAACTCTCACCCTGCGGGCGGGACTGTGAGATGGCTCAACCCCTTTGGAAAACAGAGTCCCCTAAAGCTGAATATTTCCCTCCTAAATGCTCCAGAAGAAGTGCCCAGGGATGTCTGTGGCTGTACCATTGGCAGGAGTCACCAACTGGCACCAGCCCAAATGCCCATCAGCTACACAGTGGATATCCACACCTTCACCCCGCCACACTCCCCTGGCTGTGCCGTGGTGAGGTTGAACAGACCACTGCTCCACGCAGAGACGTGGGGGACCCACGGTGTGGTGCCAGGAACGAGAGCCAGGCTGTGCTATGAGTTGGACCTGGTTTGAGGATGCCCTCCCCCAAATTTTCTGTGCTGGAAACCTGGCCTCCCGTGCGGTGACATTGGGAGGAACCCTTAAGAGACGGGGCCTCGTGGAGGATGGTTAGGTCACTGGGGGTGCTGCCCTCAAAGGGGACAGGTAGCCAGCGCAATTAGGCAAGAGAATGAAAGGAAAGGGGCAAAAACAGGAAAGGAAGAAGTCACGTTGTCACCGTTTGCAGATGCCGTGATCCTATACCTAGAAGACCCCAAAAACACTCCAGACTGCTAGAGCCAATAGACACATAGTGGGTTATAAATCCACATACAAAAGCCAACGGATTTCCTAGGCGCTCACAATGAATCCGCTGAGAGAGAAATCAGGAAAACAACTCTATTCAAAATACCACCCCCCCAGAAACAAAAACAAACAAAAAATAAATCTAACCAAGGAGGTGAAAGAGCCCTAAACTGAGAACTATAGAACATGAAGAAGCCCTCGGATGATGGAGACACCTCCCATGTTCATGGATAGGCAGAATCAACATTGTCAAGATGGCCATACCGCCAAAAGCCATGTACAGACTCAATGCAATTCTCATCAAAATACCGAGACACTCTTCACAGAACCAGGAAAAGCCGTCCTAAAATTCAGGGGGAAGAGTAAAAGACTCAGAATAGCCAAAGCAATACTACGCCAAAAAAGCCAGGCTGTGGGCATCACCAGGCTGGGTCCAACTGATCCTGCAGAGTGACCGGACCTGCCTGGCCGAGGCTCAGTGGTGGCCGTCGCTTGGCAGTGTGGTGGTGGCTTAAAAACAGACCCCTAGACCACAGTGGAATGTAAAGCAACAAACCCACGCAGACACAGTCACCTCGTCTTTGACAGAGATGCCAACCACATACATTGGGGAGAAGACAGCCTTTAGTAATTGGTGCTAGGAAAACGGGTGATGCACGTAGAAGAATGAAACTAGACTCTTCTCTCACACCCTGCACAACAATCCACTCAACATGGACCAAAGAACTCAGAACTGGACCAGGAACGGTGCAACTCCTAGAAGAAAACGTAGGGTCAACTGTCCAGCTTTTAGGCACAGGCAGTGACTTTCTCAACAGGACCCCTAAGGGCTGGGCTGCAGCTCAGGGGTAGAGCTTGCCTGGCATGGGTGAGGCACGGGGTTCGAGTCTCAGCACTGCTTATAGATTAATAAAGTGCATTGACAACTAAAAGAATATTTTAAAAAATAGGACCCCTAAGGCTCAGGAAATAATGCCAAGAGTTAATAAATGGGATGGCATCACATTAAAAAGCTTCTGCATAACAAAAAAAAAATTTTTTTTTTTTTTGGAATGGGAAAAGAGAACTTAAAGAATAGTGACAAATATTTGCTAGGTATTGTCTGGACAGAGAATTAATATCTAGAATATATAAAGAGCTCAAAAAACTTCACACCAAAAAAAAACCTCAAATAATCCAACAGACACTTCTCAAAAGAAGAAATTTAAATGGCCGACAAATAAATGAGAAAATGACCAACATCACTGGCAGTTAGGGAAACTCAGATTAACACTACACTGAGATTTCATCTCACCCGTGTCCGAATGACGGCCATCAAGCCAAAACTTTGGGCAGAGAGAGTTACACCCTCTGGAAAAAAAAAAGGCCCCGTCCTTTCTCTACGGTTAGAAAACGTGACCGAGGACGGACTTTCCAATTCCTCGGATTGTCAACCCTGGATATGGTTTCCCCCTCTTGGCCACAAGTCCCCTCCTTTCCCAGGGCCCCTCCCCAGGTGTGGTGAAAGGGCTTGGCTGGTCAGACGGTGCCCTGCGTCGGCCTGAGTGCCATCTGGGGTCCCTGGAGACGGCCGAGCGCCCGGCTGGCTGCGAGGCCGAAGCGTTCACACTGTGGGTATCACATTACGGCAACCTACGAAGTGTAATCCTGGACTTGGCTGGAAACCAGACACAGCTGGGCACAGCTGGAGAGGAGGAGGGACCCCAGTCCCCTGGGAAGGGCCTGTGAGGTGTGCTTCCACGCCCCTGGACAGGCCCGCGGCAGACGGGCAGGGGCTCTGCTGGTCCAAGCTGCAGATGCAGACTATTACATGGACACAGGTGGGCAGACGTGATGCCAGTGTCCAGGCAGGGTCACCTGCTGCAGCCCCGGGGCACAGGAGGGTGGATGCCCCTCTGCCCACAGATGCCACGCGTGACTCTTCCCTTGGAGGGACCTGGCGCAAGCTCACCTCACCTGGATGACTTCAAGCCAGGGCTGTGCTGGCCCCAGACTTTCCTCCCGTCAAACGGAGGGACCAAGCAGTCCAGAGAGCCCTGCTGTCCTGCAGAAGGAAACCTGGCGTTCTGATAATCTGTGGGTGGCATGGTGTTTCTGGGGGACAGTTTAATACTGTGACAGAAAATCTCTTAGGAGCTGTGGCTCCTCTGACGTTAGCCATTGGTCCCAAGGCGTCTTGGCTGAACTGTGAACTCACCTCTGGTGTTGTAGCTTCCTGAGCCCCTGCTACCTACTGTGTGAGAGACTGAGGCCTGTAGGCACTGGCACGGTGCGGAGACATCATGTGACAGGCTGCTTAGGGTGACCCCACGAGATGCCACCCTCACCAGCCCCGTCTTACAGAGAGGAAACTTGAAGGCCCAGAGAGGTTAAGTAGCTGCCCAAAGCGGCAGAGCAGACTGGAGGTGGAACTGAGTGTGTCCACTGCCTAGAACCTCAGGGCAGGAAGTCCTGCCAGCTCCTGACCTGCCTCCTGCGCAGTGGGCTTGGGCAGCCCGGGAGGGAGCTGGAGCCCTCGGGTCTCCCCGCGCTCCAGGGCGACCAGCACAGAGCCAAGTGCACACAATTCACTGTCACTGAGAGAGGCACACAGGGTGTCGCAGAAGCTTCGATCATCAGCCCCTCAAGAAAGAAAGCGGCCCATGTCTTCACGAGCCTTTGGTTCAATAAATCACATTAGGCCACACTGTGATTAAAACCAGTTCTTTCTTCCTGTTTGTGCGTCTGCGTGTGCACAGAAACAACACATTTACTAGCTGTTTTTTCTACTTTGGGGTTATTTATAGTTATTTCTTCTTTCTACCTCTCTGACCTTTCTAATTTGGGGGATAATTGGCATGTATTCCACGTCTAATTGGAAAAACAAGCTACTTCCATTTGGAAAAATAGCTGCTGCCGTCTCAGGTCCAGATGGCCCTGTGGTACAGAAGGGCCCTGCTCCTGGCCCCTTGGAAATGGGATGGGGGTCGGCGCGCGCATCTTCTGCATGGAATCGCCCAGGCTGCTTGTTAAAGGGTGACTCCCGCCTCCCCGGGTGTGACAGATGACTCCTTGCTGGCCACTGTCCCAGAGCGTCCTGCTCACTAACTCAAGCCGTCCTCCCAACCCTGAGGGTGGAAATGGCACACTCATTCCACTGTGAGAAGTCGAGGCACAGAGAGGTGAGGGGCGCTCTGCTGGGTGGGGAGGGGAGGGGACTCCGCTCCAGGCCTGCACCCACAGCCCTGCACCCACAGCCCTGCACCCACAGCCCTGCACCCACAGCCCTGCACACGGAGCGTGGGGTTCAGCGTGTGGACTTTTAACACATTCCCAGGTGACCATGCGCTAAGGTGAGGCACCGCTGCCTGAGACAGCCTTTTATCTCAGAACCTCTTGCATGATTCTGTATTAGGAAGTAGCAGATCTATTTGCTCCACTTGAGCCGTGAAAGGACTTCGACTCTTCAAACTCAGCAGAGCAAAGATGCAGTTGAGATTCTTGGCTGGTAACAAGTCATCAGATGTAAACCCTGGATGAGCTTGACGACCCAGCCGCCCAGGTGGCTCTCCCCCTCCTCCCTTGGGAAACCTGCTCTCAAGAAGATTCTCAAACGTTAAGGAAGGAGCTGGGCTTCTCTATCTGAAGTGAGGACACCGGGAAGGCCCCTTCTCTCCTTTGGGTCTGCGGGGGAGGCGGGGCCTGGTGGGAGGTGGGGCCTGGTGGAGGCGGGGCCTGGTGGGGCGGGGCCTGGTGATAGGTGGGGCCTGGTAGTGGGTGGGGCCTGTT
>NW_026000168.1:3869715-3892514 GCF_001458135.2 Marmota marmota marmota | reverse complement strand
TATAAGAGACAGGCCTGGTGGGGCGGGGCCTGGTGGAGGCGGGGCCTGGTGGAAGGTGGGACCTGTTGATAGGCGAAGCCTGTGGAGGCGGGGCCTGGTGGAGGTGTTTGAGTTGTGGGGCAGAGCCCTGGTGAATGGCTCCATGCCTTTCTTCTGCGAATTGGTTTCTGATTGCAGGAGACCAGCTCCCTTGCCGGGTTTTGCACACACCTGCTTACTTTTCCTCTTTCCCGCCGCGCACGTAGCAGCACAAGGCCTCGCCAGCAGCCCACAGAAGCAGGTGTCATAAATCTCTGTCTTTATCAATTACCCAGTCGCTCGTACTCTATTGTAGTAGCAGAAAATGAGCTGAGACAGGCCCCAAAGGGGCGGATTAGTCAGCCTGGAGCAGGGAAGCGGTCCCTGAGCTTAAGGGCGGAGGGTGGTGAATCACAGCAGTGACCCTCGGCCACACACTGGCCGTGCCTTCCGGTGATGCCTGCTGCCGAAGCTCTGTGGGGGACACCAGCTTGAGAGGAGGGCGGTTCGGACGGCAAAGGAAGAGAACTCAGCGATCGGGGCCTCTGCTTGGGGCGGGAGGGCAGGGCTGTGTGCACCGCGGATCACAGAGGGAGGACCGCCGTTGCTTATCATCGTGCGCAGGAGGCACCTAAGTGTCAGGCTTTGTTATTTCCGTTTCTCAGATTAGGAAACTGAGGCTTAGACACTTGCCAGAGACCACGTAGCTAGGGGCAGGGGCAGGCACTGGGACCTCTGCACAGCGTTCCTCCCTGCGAGTCAGTGAACAGGACATGAGAAGAACCGTGCCCAGAGGAGGCAGGTGCAGGGCTCCTGCAGGCTCCTCTGCGCACACCCTTCTCTGCTGTCGCACGCCGGTTCTTTGCACCCCTCTCCTACCTCAAGACCCGATTTCACTTCTCCAGTTTGCACAGGGAGGAAAAGAATTAGGAAAACAGTCCTGAACAGAGAAGAAATCAGTCTGTCTCCAGAGCTGAGGCTTTTGCAGCACTTCAGGGAAAACCTGATCAGCCTTGGCAGCTTTTGAACAAGGAGGCACGTCGGCAGGAGGGAGGCAAGATGGAGGTCAGCCTGGGAGAGAAGGCAGCCTGCAGGAGGGGGCGGCCTGGACTCCAGCCAGCCCCCAGCAAAGCTGCCTCCCTGTTTCCCCTGGGAAAGTCAGGAGCCTGGGGACTCCTCCCAAGCTCCCCTCGATCCATACCTCCACTAGGGGGCCTGCAAGCGCCCTGCCCTTGACCCAGATCACACTTGAAATTCCTTGTCTGGGACCTGCCTCCCCGTTCCACTGTGAACTCAGAGGCTGAGTCGGCCTTATTACCACTTGTATTACTCATGAGTCTTTTAATTGCAAGCAGCAGAAAGGCCTAGCCAAGCTGGTTAAATTAAAACCTGGAATTTTTTTTTTTTTTTTTTTGCCAAGTTTAGAGTTGGCTTCAGACAAGGCTAAATTCAGGGGTTCTGAATAAGTCGTCCAGATTTGCGCTCTCTCTCTCTCTCTCTCTCTCCTCTCTCTCCATTTTTGCTGCCTTCTCTGGCTCCTCAAGGTGTCAGGATGCCTGCCACAGCTCCTGTTTCTGGTAAGCCCCTCTTCTCAGAAAGCAAAGTTGAATTCTTAGGATTAACTTTGATTGGCTGAGCTTGAGTAATGTGCCCATCCCCGAACCAATCACTGTGAATCAGAGAGCATGGCGGGTGCTGATTGGCCAGTGTAGTAGATGTGGATGCTGTGTACCTAAAAGCCTTGTCTTCCTTCTTCCTTGCTAATAAGAACCCATGAGGGGATCAAATGGGTGGAGCAGATCATTCCCATCCTATTTTCTTTGGGTGGTGATTGCTTTAAAAATATACATTGCACACTTCTGACAAATAGGACATTAAGCAAAGTACACGGGAGGAGTCTGGGAGGTTTGTTCTTGGCTGACAAGGGGAAGGGGGAGGGGCTAGCCCCTGCTCATTCCTTCTTGCCCTGGAATATTGTGAAAGGAGCTGAGGCAGCCATCTTGCAACCATGAGGTGAGAATGTACTAAAGTATCAGGGATGGCAGTGGAAAATTTCCTGCCTCTGACTTCTAGTAGCTTGCACCCATGGCTTCCTTTGATGTGCTCTCCACGGGTTCCTGGAGTCACTTTGCCTGAAGTCCGCCCTCCCTGCCTGGTCCCCCTCTCCAGCCGCATACTGAAGTGCCTCCTTAACCCATGGTGGCATACAGATTGGCCCCTTCTGGGGAACCTGTGGCCCTACCAGCTCCTGCACACCTGGCTGCCCTGTGGGTATTGGAGCCTGGGTGAGCGCATACACGAGTGGACAGGCCAGCCGGGAACGCGGACAGGTGAGATCCGAGCAGGTCACTGCCGTCATCCGGGGCCCCAGTGAGACAGGTTGTCCTGGGGAATGTCCCCAGGCGGTGGAGCTGGGCAGGGCGTCTTCCAGTTGCTTCTTCTCTGGGCAGGCATGAAGGGTGAGGTCATCTCCCCAGGGCAGGAGGGAGGCCTGGCCACTCAGAACACGGGGCTCTGGAATGGGACAAAACTGCCCGGACATCTGGCATCCTGCTGTCACTGACGTGGCCGGAGGGCGTGACCACGGGGGAGTGAATCAGCTGACCTTTGGCCTCGTCTCATTTAATTCATGCTTCTCCCTCCATTAGCTTGTGGGGTGGGGGCTGAAGGGAGAGGAGGACATATTTAATTTTTATGGCATTTTTATTCCAACTGACCTGCTGGGTCAAGCCCACTCTCCTCTCATGAATTATGCATGAGAGGAGCCTTTTTGCTTTCCTAATGGCTTTAGTTGAGTTCATCTCCTAGAAAGACTGAAAAGGGAAAAAAAAAATGAAGTATTTCAATTAAGAAGCTCACCTCCTGCCACCGCGGTTGACATGGTTTCGATTGGGTGACTCGGTCCATAAACAGCGCTGGCAGCGTCCTCGAGCTTCTCGGGGTCACCAACCCATCGCCACTTCTCCTTGCTCAAAAGCCCATACGTGGGAACGCGACATGCCCAAGTTCGCAGGGCTGGCGCAAGCCGGTGGCTTTGGGGGACAGTCGCAAGGGAACTGCATTGTGCTGGCTCACTCTCTGCTGCAGGGAGGCCCCCAGGGGAAGGGGGTTGCCATGGCTGCCGAGCCGCAGAGGCAGAACCTCACCAGCCAGGTGCCCTCCACAGTTCCTGTGGGCTGGGAGCTGGATAGGGCACAGTGGGGTGGCTTCTCTCTGCTCCAAGGAAGCCGAGGGCATGGAGCTGGCCTCCTCTGGGGGCTTCTCTGTTCCCAGGAGCAGGTGGGCTCATGGCTGGAGCACCTGGTGCCGGCCTCCCCGCACGCACAGGGCTCCCTCTGCACATGGTGGCTGCGTGCCCAAGGGGTTCCTGAGGGGAGGGAGATGGAGGGAGGGGAAGAAGGTGGAAGGAAATGTCTGCACTCAAGGATCGCTCCCTGTCCCTTCCAGGATAGGCTGCTTGGAGAGGCCTGGAGATGGAGGGAGGGGCAGAAGGAGAGCCAGAGCCCAGCCAGGAGGTGGGCAGCATTTCCCTAAGGGTGGCCCCCAGGGTGCTGGCAGCAAGGTGACCCTGGGGTGGGGCCCCTGGCTGCTGTGAGTGCAGAGAACTCTCAGGAGCCAACAGCAGCCTGAGCCCACTCGCAGGCGGGGCCAGTGCCAGGGCGTATGGTCACACAGGCCGGGCACCTGGAGTCTCGTGCCTCATGAGTGCTGCCTTGTTAGTCCCTGTTGCTGTTTCTCTGAGTCCGGGAGTGAGGTCAAGGGATGGTGGAGTGTGTCAGGGGCCTGGTGTCCCACTCACACAGCCCCCAGCTGCCTCCCTGAAAGGGCTTGCAGCTGCATGGTCCCCTCCCACTGGCGCCCCTGGCCCTGCTGTCTCCCCCAATCAGAGGCCAGACCAGCAGGGCATCCTGCCCACGGTGCCCAGGACAGGGACGGGTTCTCGCTGGCAAGAGGCTCCGCTGTGTTGTCCTCCTCTGCCTCCCCCTGGGCCTGTTGCTGGGGAGGAGAGAATGGATGTCGAGTGCCCCTCCGGTGGTGTCTCGGGGCAGGGCACGGTGACCGTATCCCAAGGCCAGGCTGGCAGCGCCAGGACGTGATTGGCAGGCAGCCCAGCAGGGGCCTGTCACCCACCTCCGACCCAGGTACCGAGAAGTGGCAACCCCTCGGGGTCCTCGTCGGCCATGGGCTGCAGCGCCTGTGGTAGGGGGCGGGCCATACGTCTCCTCCTCCCCACCAGCCAGGGCTGGCAGCTCCACTTTTAATGGGTGCCACAAATCAAGTGGCCCACCGGCCTGCAGGACTGGCCAGGTCCTTTAACGTGGAAGGCAAGGTCCGGACTGGGCTGTCTGGCCAATTCCCTGAGCTTCCTGTGCCTCCTCCTCAGCTCTAAGATAGCCGCCTGCAGCTCTCGTCCCCACAGGTTGGGGTGGCCCTGCAGTGACACGGTGCGCGGGAACGCAGGCCCGAGTCCCTCACTGAGGCCGCTGTTCCTCAGGAGACGTCAGTGTCCCTGCTGCGGTCCTGGTCCCTGTGCCAGGTCTGGAGGAGACGGGCTCAGTGAGCACCCCTGTGACAGTGACTCTCTGGAGCTGCTTCCTGCCGGAGGCCCCCTGCTCACTTCCCACAGAACCCCACAGACGGGGCAGGGGAAGCCAGGGGCAGGTGGCAGTCTAAGAATGGCCTCGGTGTCCTCTGGGACTGGAGCCTCACCCTGCGGTGAGCGGCTCCTCCAGACCCCCACGGCTGAGCCGGGCCATACGTCCCCCCTCCCCAGCGCCCCCGGCCTTAATTGGGCCAATCTGTCCACTTGACACCCTGCGCCTGGGCTCCGTTCTTCACAAAGCCTCTCCTGGCACTTGACGGATGCTCGGCCACCGCGGGCACATTTTTCAACCTGGCCTCCTCCGGGGACTTCTCGGCCAGGTTTCTGCTCCTCTCAACCCGCTGCGTTTCATAATTCACCAATGATGGTCCCCACGGCCGTCATTTCTCTCCACACCCGCCCCCGCCCCTCCCAAGGCTCTCAGTCTGCCACGAACCACGCGCGTTTCCAGCCCACGTTAGGAAACCTGAGGCCGGCGGCCGTGTGGGGACAGGGGGTGTGTGGGGGGGTGGCTGAGGGTCCCCTCACCTGGCCCCAGGCCTTGGCCCCAGCCAGGGCTGTATTTGGGAGGGAATCCAGCAAACAGGTGTGCAGGAAGGGGAAGGTGAGGCGGAGAAGCCTAACCCGGCCTACACTGCCCACAGGTGACCAGAGGCCCATCCTGGGGGAGCAGGCTGGAGCTTCTTCCCCGTGTTGGAGGGCTGGCCCCAGGAAGCGGCTTCCCCCATGTCCAGCCCAGTCTGCACAGCCCCTGAGTCCCCAGAAGCTGCCCTCCGGGAGGGCTCCCCTTTTCCAGAAGGCTCAGTGCAGCTCCATTCCCATGTCTCCTCCTGAAAGTTGGAGAGAAGGAAGGAAGGGTCTTGGTCAGCTTTCCGTGACTGTAACAAATACCAGAGGCAAATCAATTTACAGAGAAAAAAAGGTTTGTTTTGGCTTGCAGTTTTGGAGGTTTCCGTCCACGGTTGGGTAGACCCATTTCTTTGGGGCCTGAGCTAAGGCAGCACAACATGGCAACACTGTTCACCTTTTTGTTTCTGGAAGGACAGAGAGGGAGAAACCAGGGTCCCACGTCCTCTCAGGAGCACACTTCAATGACCTACCAGGAGGCCCTGCCTCTTAAAGCTCTCCCCACTTGGCAAAGGTCCCCCTACCTCCCAATAGTGCCATGGCTGGGGACCACCCTTTAACACACAGGCCACTTGCAATCCTGGTCCGCACCATACCAGCCGGCCTCTGTGGGTCCTTTTAGCCCACCTGGACACACATGGCCTCTTAGTGGGTCCCCTTTGGAAAGGGGTTCACCTGCACCTATCCTTGCACAGGAGGGTTGTTTTTTTAAGATACTGGGGGTAAGGCTGGAGGGCACCCGGCCACTGTCCACTGAGCCACGCCCCCGGCCTTTCATCTTTTATTTTGAGACAGGTCTCCCTAAGTTGCTGAGTCTGACCTTAAACTCACTTCCCGCTGCCCGCAGCCTCCCGAGTCTCTGGGATCACAGGCCTCCACCACGGTGCCCAGCAAGACTTCTGTCTTACACTTGCTAATCTCTGGCTAAGAATTGGCACCCCCTTCTGTTCCATATGGGGGCCTCACCCTCCTCCCGGGGATCAGTAGCTCGGCCTGTGACGGCCGCCCGCCAACACGGGAGGTATTTGCATATCATACCATGGTTTGCACAGATATCTGAAAAAACATATTTCACAATAAATCCCTATTTAAAAACTACAGTAGTAATCAGAACTACTCATGATCTAATGTGTTAATAAAGAATCACCAGTATCACTGTATCATAAATTTGCTTAATATTTTGACGGCTGTGTAGCTGATTTTCTTTGTAATCCAATGCTTTGGGGGGGATTGAAACTGGGGTGCTTTGCCACTGAGCCATGTTGCCAGTCAATTTTTTTTTTTTTTTTTTTGAGACACGGTCTCACTAAGTTGCTGAGGCTGGCCTCAAACCTGCTGTCCTCCTACCTCAGCCTCCAGAGCCTCAGGATGACAGTTATGTGCATTTTATTTTGTGCATTTAAAACCATGATTTAGAAAAGGAATTTGCGGCTTCAGCCATACCAAGGGGCCACAGGGCAGAGGACAGAGCAGAAGCCCTGCCCCAGAACACGTGGGGGCTTCCTGCCTAATGCCTGGCTTTGGGGCTGTGGTCACTCTGCAAGGACTAGAGGAGGGCCATCTTTCCATCCCATGGCACCCATGCCCCTGGCCAGCCTCCTGGGTACAGGGCTGACCTGGATCAAGGTCCAGCAAAGGTGAGGTTGGCACTAGGGCCACCCTGAGCTCCTCCCCTGGCTCCTGGTCCTTCTGCCCACTGGCCCTGTATGCGCCTGTCTCCCCCAGGGCATGCTGGGAGCAGGGGTCAGGGGTCCTGAAACTTAGCAGCTCCAGTGCAGTCAACCGAGGGTCACACACACACGTAGCTGCAGGCCAGGCAGGTGACTGGGTGAGCCGAGCCGACGGGCATGGGCACATCAAGCCTGGACCGGCCGCCCAGGCCCCAGAGGGGACACGCTGGCCCACTTTGCTCTGAAACGCTTTGTTCTCTGAGGTTCTCCACTTTCCATTCACTTTTAATAAATGCAAAAAACAGATCAACGTTCTCACGGGGAGAAAGGCAACAGCCGTGCCTCCTGGTGTGTGGTCCCTGTCACAGGACGTCGGGGACTGGTGACAAAGGCTCTGAGTGCTGGAGACCCGGAGAGATGGCCGACAGTCACCAGAGGGTATGTTAGGGAGCAACTCAAACCACCAGGATCAGCTGGGACACGGACCCCAGAGCCTGTGACAGAGGTGCCCTCTGGCTAACCTGCAGAGGGTCAGGGAGCAGGGACTCCCACGCTGTCTCTCTCTGCTACTCCTTTGTCCCTCCAGCCCCTCTGGCCTGTGAGCTTGTTCCCAGGGACCTTCGGAGGTTGGACAGAACCCTCGGGCAAGGACCACAGGACTTGGGTGGAAATCTGACCGCTGGACCCCCCCCCAAAACAGCAAGACCCCCTGCACAGAGCAGCATGTGCCTTGGTGCTGGCCACGGTGACCCGAAGCCTGTCTACCCCGTCTGAAGGGACAGCTGGGTGTGAGCTGCTGTTGTCAAGCAAGACCACGGCCCCGGGTTGCCAGACCCTCGCACTGCCCAAGAGAAGCCAGATGCTTAAACTTGCACGTGAAGTTTCTCCATTTACCAAAGCTGACAGTGACTTCCAATCTGAATAAAATGTGCTCCACAAGCCAAGCCGAGCGTGTCTGTGGGTTGGGTCTGGTTCACGGGCAGCCAGATCACGAAACCCGACCGACCCTGGAGGATGATCTTAGCTCCAGACGGGGGTCGCCAAAGGCGGGCTCCAAGGAGGGGCTCTCAGGAGAGGAGGTGGACGTCCGAGTTCGGAATGGGCCGGGGGAGCCCCGGGAACCGTGTTGGCAGCCAGAAGCCTGCTGCTTTCTCCGTAGTCGCTGGAGGCAGGTGGGAGGCCCAGGGAAACTCCTCTGCACAGGGCCTCCCGGGACCCAGGCTCCTCCAGCTTTGGCCAGCGTGGCCTCCGTCCGTGGTCAGAGTGGGCTCAGGAGCTCCCCGTCCACATTCCAGTGGGCAGCAACAGAAGGGGAGCTCAGCTCTCGGAACTGCACAGCTCTCTGCCCCTCACGGCCCCCCTCCCCCGGTGAGAACTTGGTCTCCTGGTCAGGCCTAGCTGCAAGGGATGCTGGGAGGTCCTCTCCTGCGGGCCACAGGTCGAGCTTAGAGTGCGAGTTGGATCTGCGTGACATTAGGGAAAGTCAGGGTTAGGGGACAGCAGGACCTTGTGCCACAGTGGGAAGAGCATCTGGAAAGGACACCGGACCCCAGCCCGAGGCGGGTCCCACCCAGGAAGGCTGCCTTCCCCGGCTGCGTGTCTTGGTAATGAGGGGGTCCATCGTGACCCTCAGGGGAGACTCCTTCACAGGAGAGCAGCGCGAAGCTCGAGGTTCATCACAGTGGAAAGAAGCAAACGCAGGAGCACGGCTGGGTCCCAGGCTCCGCCACACGGTGGCCTCGGCCACCTCCAGGCATCTTGTGCAGGGTGCCACAGGTCCCGCTTTCCAGGGAAGAACTCGGAGCCAGAGACGCAGGGTGGACGTCCAAGCTCCTCGCCAGCTAGCTTGCTCTCCCTTTCTCCCCCCCACCCCGTTGCTTCCTTTCTCTGTGAGACAGGGTGTGAGGTGTCCCCCAAAAGTTCACGTGGGAGACAGTCAAGAAAGTTCACTGGGTTATGAGAGCTGCAGCCTAATCAGCGCCTTAGTCCACTCACAGGGACTAACTGGGTGGTGACCATGGACGGGTGGGGTGTGGCGAGAGGGTCCTGGGGGTGGACCTTTGGGGCATGTATTTTGTCTCTGGTGAGGGACACTCGCTCTGCCATGTCAACAGGTGATTCAGACAGTTACGCGGGCTGGCCTCAAACTGGTGGGCTCCAGGGACCCCCCTGCTCAGCTCCCTGAGTAGCCAGGACTGTATATATATATATTTTTTGGTGGTCCTAGATACTGAATCTGTAGTCCCCTGCCTCTGAGCTGCATCTCAGCACCCCGGCCTTTTTTTAAAAAAAAATTATATTGGGGCAGGGCCTTGCTAAGTTCCTGAGGCTGGCCAGTAACTTGCGATCCTCCTGCCTCAGTCTCCCGAGCAGCTGGGATTACAGGGGTGCCCCGCCATGCCTGACCGCGTGGGTTTTTTAATTGGGATTAGGGCCTTGGCCCTGACCCATCAGAGCACCACACAGGTTTGTCCCCTCAGAGACGCCTAGGGCCTTGGCCAGGATTTGAAGTCAGCCCACGTGACGGCAGAGGCCACGGTCTTTCCACCGCGATCCAATTTCCCTACACCAGTGGCTTCCCCAGAGACGGTGACGGCAACCTGCCGGGTCGCTGAGAGGGTAAACAAACATGATGGATGGGCCGCCTGTCCTGGTGTGAGCGCCTTATTGTCGTCATTCCTCACGCAGTGACAGCCTCCGCGCTCGCCTCTCAGTGCGGACTCAGGGAGGTCGGAGCGCACAGCCCTCACCAGAGCCACCCGGGGACCTGTGCCAACCTAGAGAGCCAGTCCCCAGGGGCTCGGCTGTGCCTTCACCTGGGCCTCCCGCCAGCTGTCCTCTGACTGACACGCCACGGCCCCAGAAGCACCCACCTGGGGGTGCCCTGCTGCACTGTGACCCCGGGGCCCCGTGGGAAAGACGAGCGAGAGATAATTATTTAATTAAACCCAAGGGCTGCCGTTTTACCAAACAGAATTTCTGCGGAGCTGCTTTGGAAATAACTGAGATCGTGATTCTAGAGAAACAGGAGGAAAGAGATGACCGTTCCCCTCGGGCCGCCCGGGAGTGTCCTTGGATACACTGGACTTCAGGAACGCGGTCCTGGTGCGGCCCGGCGAGCTCCTGCAGCCTGCGTTGGGCTGGGGGCCGTTGGTGGTGGACATATTTGGGGTGTGGCCGAGTCCTCGTCCCTCCTCTGAGAGTCCGGTCACTCCCAGGCTGCTGGACCGACAGGGGGAGCAAGCAGCCACGTCTGGGCCACGGGCCCCGCACCCCACCCCACACTGACTGGAGTCCAAGGCAACCTCCTGCCAGGAGCCATCAGGGGAACTAGGGCCGTGTGACTCCAGCTAGCTGCCACTTGGAATGGAAAGGTCACCCAGAGCCAAGCATGCTCCCCAGGAAGGAGGAGGGGGCTGCCAGACCCTGAGGGACAGGGATGAGCTGACCCTCCAGCAGAGGGGCCCTGGCAGGCTGGGCTGTGTCGCTGGGTGCCCACGGGCTCATCTGTTACTCCAGGCCCCGACTCAGCGGGGACTTCAAACAGCCTCCACCTTGGTCACGAATGAGACCTGATTTTTATGTCACTCTTTGCTCTCAGTGGGCCCTGTGGGGAGAGGGCCCCTCTGTCCTGGGGAAGGTTGGTCCTGGCCATGGGATGGAGAGGGGCGTCAGCCACGGGACACATCACCGCAATCTGAGCGGTTGCCGGTCGACGGGGTGCGGTGGTCCTCCCCAGACGGGAGTGTGCTCTGATGCTGGCCAGGTGACCTCCCAGCTCCTGGGGGCACGGCAGTGGGGGGCAGGGCTCCATTCTCCCCCTGTGCTGCCCCGACTGGTCGTGGTCCAGCTTTGTTCCCCTGCGGAGGACCTGACCTGATGGGGCTGAGAGGTTGAGGTGGAGGGTCCTCGGTCACGGCAGAGAGGCCAGCGCGTCCAGGGGGCTGGCGAGCCCGTCGCTCCCGGTGCACGCGGTACCCCAGCCCGGGAGCAGTGCAGGCTTCGGTCGCAGAGAACAATGTGGCACAAGAGGCTCCCCTGCAGCCCGCCCTCCCCTCCTGGATCCCTACAGGAAGTAGCCCAGGCCTGGCTTGCTGGGACACGGCGGGCAGATTCTCTGAACTGCAGACCCCTGGTGCCGGGGGCTTAGCCACATGCCCCCAGGTTCAGAGCTCTTCTATCATGAGCTCTCTTAGGAGGGGCTGGCCCACCCCGTGACCTCTCGGACTAACCCCTTCCTCCTCTTCAGTCCCCTCTGGTTGGGCCACCTCTGCCTGCCAAGCGCGTCCCTCAGTTAATGGCACCTGGGGGCAGGCCTCACGGTGCCCGCCTGGCAGCCATTGCACCAGCTGATACACAGTGAGCTCGCTGCGTCAGAGCCTCAGCCCCTCAGGACAGGTGGGGAACTGAGAGGTGAAGGCGTCCGTCTGTGCCACTGCCCCAGATGGTCACCACGGCGCTCCAGAGGGCTCCCCGGGTGTCCCCCTCCACTTTCAGACTGAGGAGCGCAGGCCCAGGTGTCCTGCCTGGCAGGGAGGCCCCGGAACTTGGCCTTCTCTTCCCTCCTTCCAATCAGCTGCCAACCCGAGCGCAGGTCTTTCCAAGAAGGCCCAGGAGCGGAGCCAATCGTGGGTTCCCCGCCAGGCTGGGCGCCGTGGCCAAGCTGCCCGGGGCCGGGCAGGAGGGTCCCGGGCTGGCCTGTGGGGGCCTCGAGGCACGGGGGACCAGGCCTCCTTTCCCGATACCCCTGGTTCCAGAGGGGACCGTCCCCTCCGCCCACCCTCCAGCCCTGGAAGTTTCTGAAGGACATTCTTCCCCTCCACCCCACCCCCGGGCCTTCACCCTCCATAATTCCTGGGTCCGTAAGTATAATGGATTTCACTCTCGGGCTTGGCTGATGTCACACAGCCCGGTTGTCCCCAGGGAGCTTGTCCAAGCAGGCCTCAGCCCCCCCAGCCCTCTGGAGGCCGCCATCTCTACCCAAGGATCCCACGCCTCGGGTCAGGGTTGAAGATGGGGGAAGCCTTGGGACAAGAAATGTGGAACTTCCAAAGCTAGGAGTGGCCCCAGATGGCAGCCAGCACGGGGACAGCCGGCCCAGGCCTATGGCCACAGGGAGCCGAGTCTTCCAGTGGAGAGATGGGCTGCCAAGTGCCTCCTGCGTGGGCCCCGAGCGTCCCCAGCAGAGGGGGCTGCGTGGCCTGGCCTGGGGACACAGCGGTGTGCACTCCCCAGTGGCTGCTGTGTAAGCTGCTCCACGTGCAGAAGTTCGTCAAGAGGCCACGGAAGATGGACACACATTGGTGATTTAATAGCGTGTCCACTGTGCCCCAGCCTGCTCCTGTCCCCCCGCCCCACGTGGTCAATGGGAGCACCGTCTTCTTAGCCCCCAATCCTGCATGGTCTCTTTCAAAGACCCTTCATCGAAGCCACCGGAAGGTTCTTTCAATTCTCATTCATGAAGTAATCAGGGGTCGGGCCCCTGTGACAACCTGTCACCACCCTGGGGACCTGTCCCCTTCTCCTTCCTTCCCGGGCAGCTCTGCGGGTCATCGTAGCAACGCCTGGTTCCTCCTGGGCAGGAGGAGAGGGTGCCCCTGGGCAGTGATGGGTGGCCCTCTTCTCTAGTTAAATGCAGACACAGAGGGGTGCAGAAGAGGGGATCCCCAGGGAGCCAGGGGACGCCCAAGTCCTGGCCACCTTGGGCTGCCTCTCACGTTTCCAGACACCGCGTCTGTGCCCCAAGAGGAGTCCCCAAGCCCGCTTCAGCATCCGCCGTGCCCACAGTCATGCCGCGGAACACTTTGTGGGAATCTGGGTTTTATTACATTAGAGTTTTGAGCCAAGAGTGGAAGATGCTGTTGGTGGTTGATGCCTGGGACTCGCAGGGGCCTTGCAGGACTCCCAGGAGGTGGCCCCGGGTGGGCAGGGTGCACTGTCAGGAGGGCCCGAGCGCCAGCCCCCTGTCCTTCCTCGACAGCCTTCCGGGGCCTCGGCCTCTCCCTGAGGAGGACATAACTTGTCCTTTTTGGTTATAGGTTTGGCATAGCACCCCCATTCCAGGTGTCAGGCTGATGTGTAGTGTGTGACTTACTTCTCGTCCAAAGCATGTGCGTGTGCATGTGTGTGCGTGTGTGTGCACGTGGGAGCCGTTGGCCAACATCTAAAAGGTCCCAGCCCCACACTCCTGAGGAAGTGGCCACTCCCAGTGTGCCGTCCGCCCCTGGATCTCTGCGGTGATTCTGAGGGGCAGCCCACTCGGGGAACCGGGCTGTGGCTCTGGCTTCTCTCCTGCCTCCTCCCCCCCCTCCCAAGGTCCCTTGGCTGTGCCTTTGAGCGTCGGGCACCTGTGTGTGGGCGGTGCTGCCTGAGCCACTCCGTGCCAGGGTGCCAGGGGGCAGGGGCGTGGCCCCACCTGTGGCCTGTGTTACAGGGGCTGCTCCTAGGTCACCATCAGGGACGTCAAGACCTGGCTGGGCATCGAAGCGACAGGCTGTCACCTGCATGACCTCCCTGGAGGGAGGCCCTGCCTGGACAGCTCAGTGAGACCCTGTCTCAAAATAAAACATAACAAGGGCTGGGATGTGGCTCAGTGGCAGGGCGCCCGGGTTTGCTCTCCAGGACTGGGGAAATAAAAAATAAATAGATCAAACCTAGATTCGTCCCTAAAAAAAAAACCTCGAATGACTCTTTAAAATTCATAAAACGTATTTAATTGTTAAAAAGCCCCTGGTTTCTATGTCTATTTTTGCAAGGATGAATGGCGTCTCTTCTTTATAAAACACCCAAGACGGTGAGGTGAAGAAAGCTCACCTCTCCCACCCAGAATGCCCCAGGAGCCCGCTCAGGGACAGCGTGGGAGGTCGAGGCCAGCTCTGGGGGCCTCAGTGCACTCTCAGACCCTGGACACCTGGACTCTCCTGCTGGGCACCTTCGGGAGGTGCTCCAGAGTACCCCCCGGGGGCTTTCCTGCCGCTGTCCCTGCCTGGTGCTGGGCTGTCACCTTCCACAGCCCCCAGAAGGCCCAGGGGAGGCTCACGGGCAGTCATGCCGACAGGATGAGAGCAGAGTCCAGCACCGTGCCTGGTCCAGAGTATTTCTCGGCAAACATTTTTACAAACAAAACAGAAGATCCCTCCCTACGCGATGTGCCGGCACCTAGATTGACGGAAGGTGGCGGAAGGAAAGCCTTTGTAGACCACACAGCTAATACTGCACCTGCCTGAAGGGACCCGTTGTCCCTGGGTCAATAATGGCGGGAGGCTGATGTCAATGACCAGCCTTGGAACGGGGGAGAACCCTCTTCAGGCCAGGGCTGTGCTGCTGCCCGCTCAAAGCCCTCGGCCGAGCCACCAGGAGACACTGCGGAGAGGAGCCCAGCCCCGCGACCCGGTTCTTCCCACGCTGCCCAGCTCCCTGCGGGGCCGCGGGCTGAGCCTGGGCCCAGAGCACCTGCAGGTGGACACGCCCCACATCCGTGCCAGCCGCCCTGGAGGCCGGTCGGCACCAGGAGCAGGAGAAGTCCCATTGTCACCGTCTCCATGGTTATTGCTCACGTGACTGTCTTTTTGGAGTTCTTGGCAAAGCGGGCGATGGTTTGCCTATTACACTGCAGTCTGTGAAGGAAGGGGACGGTCCCCTTCTGCCCAGAGCCACAGGCTGGCTCCTGCAGTAAGTCAGGAGGCCCCTGTTCTTCTCCCCCGAGGTTTTGGACCCCCACCCTGATGTGTTACGACGCGGACCACTGAAATCGGAGCCCGCCTGGCTTTCAGCCACACCCCGGCATTAAGGAACGGTCCTCAGGTTTCTAAAAAGTTAAGACGATGGTTCCTGCGTCTGCAGAGAGCCTCCTTTTCTGTAGAAACACACATGACCTTTCAGGTGAGACGAGATGTGTCTGGAAAGAGACGGGAGGGATGGACAGAGGGAGCCGAGGGTCCCTGAGGTCAGGGTGTTCCAGGTCCTGCCCTGGGGACTCCCACACACGGGTCAAGCTTTCCCTAATGCAAAATATTTTTTTTTTTTTTTTTGCTGCGGTCGTGAGGGAGAAAGAGAGATGGTGTTGGAGAATCGAATCGGCTTTGTTTTCAAGGGTCGTGATAAAGGTGCAGAGAGCCTGGCTGCAGCCTAAACCACGCGGTCAGAGCTAGATGACAGGAAAATTCTGACTTGTGGACAGAACGTGTGAAGCGTGGGTGTGGGGAAGGGCGGGGAGGGGGCGGCAGGGCCCAGGGCCTCCCACAGAGCTGCCCGCCTGGTACCGGGGTGGGGTGGCATTTTGAGAGGTTGACCGTATCCCTCTCCAGAATTCCACTTGGTGAAGCCGGACCAGCTGCCCCGGACTTCTGGAGAAAGAAAGGGCACTAGAGAATCCATGGGGCGGGGGGGGGTACAGGGCAGAAGATGTGGCCATTGGAAACTTGAGAGCTGCTGTCCAGGCATTAGGGAGACGCCCGGCTGGTGAGAGCCACTCCTGCGCTCGGCTCCTGCCTGTCCCCAAATAGTGACAGTTGACCATCAAGCCCTTCTCACATTCCAAGCCTGGGGAGGGCCATTCCCCTCTCCAGGGATTGAACCCAGGGTGCTTAACCACTGAGCCACATCCCCAGTCCTTATTTTATATTTTATTAGAGACAGTGTCTTGCTGAGTTGCTCAGGGCCTCCCTAAATTGCTGAGCCTGGGTTGGGATCCTCCTGCCTCAGCCTCCCGAGTCCCTGGGATGCACACCACCACATCCGCCAGTTCCTTCTGCAGCTCCTGGGACACCTGGTGCAAAGGAGGAAGAGACCCCTCCCGACCCAGTCCCCGTGTGTTGGGGAGGTGTCTGCAGGATGCCATGCACCTGTGCAGGTAGAGGGCCTGGGAACACTGGGGTCTGGGGTCCCTCCCTTCTTCCTGTGTGGCCCCAGGGGAAGTTACCTCCCTTCTCTGTGCTTCAAACTGTAAAACCAGGTGAGGATTAAGAGCCACAGGGTTAAGAACATTGAGATCTAAGTCATCAAAAGGCCGGGGGTCTTGCTCGGCCTTTGTTATTCTAATGAATTCCTTGATTTCAAGGTGGACTCTCACTTGGTGCCCACCCTCTCCTGAGCGCCAGAACCCCGAGAGACAAACTGCAGGAAACCGGGGAAGGCAGGGATCATATTTCATTGCCATTCTTAAAATGGTTTCAGGTGGCTGCCTGCCAGCTCTGGCCACCAGCGTCCCCATCTCCTCCGGGAGGTGGAGGGCAGAGGTCTGGACCCCAATCTGTTTATCACCAGAACAGGCTGCTGGTGCCTTAGGGCCTCCAGACCCCAGAGCCTCGGTCTCCATGCAGATCCACCCCAGGCCGCCCCAGGCCGGTTCCCTGCCCCCACTCCGCCGCCGTCTGGTTCTTGCCGACTGACCTTGGGAAGCCACCAACCCCGAGTCACCTCCGAATCCCACCGGCCCGCTTGCTCGGTGAGGTCCCCACGGTGATTCTGGCCATCTTTACCAGACCGCAGACTCTCCCACTTGTGATCTTCCTATCAGCGTTTTATAACCTTGGGTTCTCCATCACGAAGTCCCAGGGAACTCGATTGATTGGAAACGCGCCCTGCCCGGAAGCGGGGACATGTCACATCGACTCGGATTGATCCAGGCAGTTTAAATAAAGCTTGGGCCAGAAACGCCGTAGCACCTGGTGGACATTTTCCTAACATGCCTGACGTGGGCGACTCAATTATGTCCCCGTGGTGGTGGCGGTGGCACACTCAATTATTGGGATTTTCTTTCTTTCTTTTTTGCATGTATCACAGACTGAAAAGATAGGACAGTTCAAAGGAGGAGAAAGAGCCTTAGGAAAAGTCAGACACGGGTAAAATATTCTATTTATAATTTCTCCTTCTGGAGGGCCGCGGAGATGTCACGTTGGTTTCAAATCCACACATTAGGTCCTGGTGAGAGAAGCCCTGTGTGGCCCTGGGGGAAGATACCTCCCTCTCTGTGCTTTAGTCTGTAAAAACACAGGCCTCATTTGGAGGAGTCGGCATTTCATTTTCCCTTTCTTTCTTCGCAGGCGATGGAGACCCGCGCGTTTCCGTAGTGCACCTTCTCTGAGTGCACGGACTCACCAGGGGGTCGCTGTCTTCCGATGACAGGTGGGTTCAGTTCTCGTTGGCCCTCACACAGCTGAGGAATCCCTCCCGACTTTGAAAAATATCCCACGTCATTTCCCAGCGGATCCCTCCAGGCCAAAAGGAACTGCGTGCCAGGTGCAGAGATGAGCCTGGCCCCAGGAAAGAAGCTGTCCCCGGGGCTCTGAGCCCGAGGTCCCAGTGAACCTCACAGCGAATTGGGCTGTAATTGATCTCTCCAAACACATTCCCTTCCTGTGCAGCTCCAAGGGCTTCCCATGGCCCGCGTGTTAGGAGGCCTGTTTCCTGCAGGAGTCTCTGGTTTGGGAGTTGACCACCTGCCTGCCGCTGCCCCCGGGTCCTCCTGCCTCAGGCTCTCCTTGCTCAGGGCCCCATGGGGACAGCCTCCCTGGCTGCTCCCGAGCCCCGTGCCCAGGACCGAGCACAGCGTTGGACCCGAGCGCGCACAGTAAGTGCTTTTTCTAAACGTCGTCTAAAGCGGGCCAAGGTGTACAGACCCCAGGGACTCCTGAAAGACCTGGGCCCGCAGGGTCACCTCCTAGTACCCAGGAGGCGTCCGGGCGCCCCTCGGGAGAGCCCTCGCCCACCCACTGTGCAGCAGTCGGGTCCTGATTTCATCACCCCACGGCCCTGGCTCTGCCTGTGTCCTCATGACCCACCTGCCCTTGTTGGAGTGGCCGGCGGGGACTGGCCGCCGGTTCTGCTGGGCTGTAGAGTCTGTCTGCTGGGAGGTGGGCCTGCAGGCCGGGGCCTTTCCACCCCGCTTCCTGCCCGGTCTCCTTCACAGAGACCAGAACCGCCTGTCCACCCCCGCGCCCCAGCGGCTGCCCTTAACCCATCTCGCTCCTGTCCTCTTGGAGGACGCCGTCGCCCTCAGACAGTGTAGGTTAGAGGGGGAAGGCTCTGCACCCTGCCCCAGAAAGCCTGGGTTCCAATCCTCACTCTGGTTTGAGGTCCTCCCTGGGCCTCAGTTTCTTCATCTGTAAAATGAGGCTAACCATAGCAACCCACCCCCACCCCGCCCAGGTTTGTAGGGAGGCTGGAATGAATTGATCCCAGAAGCCTCGTCACCTAACGAGCCTCACCTGTTCCCTCCGAGTTTTCCTCCACCATGGCCCCCACAGCCCCACGCCGCTGTCCTCTAAACTCAGGAGTGGAGGCCTAATCCAGCCCCTGCCACAGCCAGTGACTGTCACGCTCCCGGGAGAGCGCGGGGTCAGGGGAAGGGGCTCAAGCCAGCGCCCGGCAGCCGCGTGTCTCTCACCCAGGTTCCTTCTGCCTGCTGTGTAGACGAGAACTCTGAGCCACATAGTCTCCAGCGAGGGGTTAAACGCACTGTGTGTGGGTCCAAGCCCGGCTGCTGGTCATGGCGCCAAGCGGCTTCTCTGCTGTGGGGTGACTGCGCAGCCCCAGGAAGGCACCGGTGTCTAGAGACTGGAGGTGGCAGAGTCCTGGCCGATCTGAGTTCCCAAGCATCTTCAGGGAGGGCTGAGCAGGTCAGTAGTAGGCGCTTGTCTCACACACAGCGGGCCCCCGGCTAGCCGATCCCCGGTGGGGGGGACAGAAAAGGAGGTCTGTGGACCCAGGAAACCTGGCTCAGAGGGTGGCAGAGGTTTTTATTAAGTGACGGGAGGAAAGTAGGTATATCACAAAAAAATCTTTTTAGGTGAGTGCCACAAATTCCCAAAGCAGAGGTATTTTGGAGGACATAACAGAGATTCAGGCTTTGGCATTGGCAAAGACTTTGGGGCAAGTCCCAGGTTTGCCAACTCTTGGCTGTGTGGCCTTGGTTAATTTTCTTAGCCCCTCTGTGCCTCAGTCGCCTTGTTTGTAAAACGAGCAGAAGAGCAGCTCCCCTTGAGGTGCAGGATGGAGTCTGTGGCGCTGGGGTCTCCTACTGCGTGAGGCTCATGAAACACTGTGTACCTTCAGGACACAGAGCAGGCGGGTGGCTGGTGCAGTCACCTGCTCCTGGGAGACTAGGGACAAGAATAAAGACCTTTCGAGTTTCCCTTGGCTGTAGGTGAGGAAGCTGAAAGGCCTGTCCCTCCTGGGTCCTGCCCGGGTCCTGCTTGGTGCAGGACAGAGAGTCTGCCTCTGGGCCCGTCTGCATCGGCAGAACAAGACCAGTCAAAAAGAGGAAAATCAACACACTCACCTCAGAACCTGCTTACAGACACTCGGCTCCAACCGATATCCCTGGCCTGTCCTCGGGGAGAGATTTGGAGGCCGCTCTCGGGGTCAACCACACAAGCTTAGTGTCCATCCACTACCCTTTCCTGGCCGTGAACAACACGCCGGAGCCTGGTCCAGAGGGGAAGGAAAGTCAGAGGAAGGTCACCTCTCCCTCTGCGTGCAGGACCTTGCTTCGGGGACCCGGCCCCTCACCCTCCGTCCCCACTGCTGTCCCCGCGGCTCTCCACCCCTCCAGGAGACCAGGGAGGTGCCGCATGTGGTTCTGATTCACTCATCAAAGTGCAGTTTTCCAAGATGTTATGTGGGTGTCTCTCTGTGTTTTGCTTTTTCCCTTCGAAAAGAAAAGCTGGTGTTTTGCCAAAAGAATATGAACTGCAAACCCTCGGGGTCTGAGCTGGCTTCAGGGGACAGGGGAAGTGGCGTGGCGGGGCCTGGAGCACGCTCACTGGGGGCCAGGTGAACCTGGGCAGGGCAGGACTCTGCTTCTGTTGTCCTTTCCTCCGACACCTCCTGAGCACTGGTCCCAGGCGGTCCCGGGGCCACATCTGCAGGCCCAGGGGGCCCAGACAGGCTCCGTCCCTGCCGGTGGCAGCTGCAGTCCCAGCTTGGGCCTCCTGAGCCCATCGAGACACGCTCCCTGCCCGGGTCAGCAGAAGAGCAGCTGCAGGCCCTGGAGTCCCGTGCTGCCTGGCCGGAGGTCAGGGCGGCCTGGCTGAGCCAACTCCGAGGTCACCAGGAGGAGCTGTGAGGCCCCGGGAGGGCAGGGGACGTCCTGGGGCTCCGGCAGCTCTGGGAGCAGGTAGAGACCAGCAGAGGGAGCCGAGGGGCCGAGAACGGACAGTACGGCCCACGTGGCACAGAGGACACTGGGTCCGGCCAGGTCTGTGGGAGGAGAAGCCTGTGGCTGGGTGGCCACCAGGGCGGTGGGGCTGGCCGAGAGGAGGTGGAGGAGCCTCACGCAGAGAAGGAGGTGGGCGACCCTGGACCCTGGAAGCGGCTGCCCAGCCCCAGCCGCCGCTCACCAAGGGACACCCAGGAGGAGGATGCGGAAGTGGGGGTCGTGGGTCTCTGCCCTAGGGCTGTTGCTGTTACCCACAAGGACACCGAGGCTCCGCGGGGGCACCTTGCCCAAGTCTGCGTGGAGGGAAGACGGGGCTGGCCCTTGGGACGTTCGTCACCTCCATTCACTGATGACAGTTGGTCTAAGGGGAACGGTGGGAGTTGAGGCAGGTGGCCCTGTGCCACTGAGCTCAGATGTCCCCACTGCTGTCCCCGGGGCCTGCTGGACAGTCCTGAGGTCCCAGGCGAGTCAACTCTGGAAGGGGCCAAGGCCACTGCACGAGGTTCCGGCCGGAGCACCCGGTGAGGCAGCCCACACCAGGGCCCAGGGCCAGTGGTCTGTCCAGGAGGCGAGCCTGCCGGACTCGAGGCAGGCCAGGGTGCGGGCGACGAGTCGAGCCACCAGCCTCCCCTGGAGGACTCGGCAGGTTCCGGGCCTGTGGACACCTCGCCCGAGATGCCCAAGAACAGGGATCCCCCCAGTGAACGGCAGGAAAGCAGCCCCGGCCAACAGAACCGAGAGCTGGCCGAGAGGCTGGGCAGCTGACCGGGCAGCAATCGTGGACGAGCCGTTTCTCACCTCAGCGAAGCCTCGGCTTATCTGTTCTTCCTCAGGCTTTTCCCACGGTGACACAGACTCCGTCTAATAAAAATGGTCAACAACAAGGACAAACGGGCAGGGGACACAGGTGCGGTCAGACGTCACAGAGAAGGGGCTCGTGAGGGCTCTCAGGACAACCTGGAAACCAAGCTCCCTCCGGGAAGGGCCCCAGGATCCCCTAGTTTATCTTTTGGTACAAAACACAGTTTTTCAGGGGTGGTGTCTGCACGGGGACAGTTGGCTCATGGCCAGACGCACCCCACCTGGGCCCTGAGGACACTGTTGTCTGCCAGGGCTTCGGGGGCTGGGCCCACGCGCGCCTGGTCCAAGATGTCCTCCTGGCCCTCTTCTGCCATCCTCGGATGACGCATGGCTCCTCAGGGTGCCCCAGCCTGTGCCTAGCAACAGGAAGTTCCAGCTGGGGTCACCACGGCCTGTTGTGTCCATCAGGCATGGCCCAGGGCCAGCCCGGCCAGCTTGAGCCGTGTGCTGAGGCTACCCAGACTCCCCTCCAAGCAGGTTGGAAACAGTCTCCCCTCCCACTGGCCAAAAGGGTCTCCTCTTCTGCCCAGGGGCCAATGTCCCTGCTCCTACCTGTCCCTGTCCCCATCCCTGCCCCTACCATGGCCAACCTATGGAAAAACCACTCCCTGTTGTCGATTGAAAAAATGGCCAGTGTGCGTGGCGACTTCTCCTTCAGGAGGTGACGCCTGCCTCCACTGTAAGATGGAGGCTGTCCTCGAAAAGGCTCTGACCACTGGAATGCACCAGAAGTGACCTCATGCCAATTCTGAGTGCAGAAATTGTGCCCTTTTCTGGGGGCGCTTGGGGCCCTTCAGCACGTGAGCCACCAGATTGGCCTGCTGGATGACAGGAGCCCACGTGGCCTCGGTCATCTGAACTGAGACGACCATCGGAGGCCAACTGGACAGCTGACCCTGTGCATCTGAGACCAGACCACCCAGCCCAGAGCGGGACTGCCCAGCTAAGGCCAGCCCCAGCTGCTGGCCTGCAGAATTGGGGCTGAGGTTGATGGTATTGTTTTAAACTAGTAAGTTGCAGAGCTGTTTGTTACAGAGCAACAGCTAACTGATACAGTCCCCTAAGAATCTCCAAGTGCTGTCCCCTTGGGTCGCAGAACATGGGACACAGCACAGCAGGGAGTCCCTGCCCCAGCCCTCATTACCCGGCCCCAGGAGGGTCCCACCTCCATCTAGAGGATTTCTCTGTGCAGAGGAAGGGCCACCCTGATCCCTGCAGGTGGCTCCAGGGTCATGGTGTCTGGAGCCCAGGGAGGAAGGAGGAGCCCAGAAAGGAGGGAGACCCAGGTGAGTCCCCAGGGCCGAGGGGGGAGGGTGTCAGAAGAGGTGCTGAAATCGAGTCTCGGGGGCCACGCACGCTGTTGTTCCAGAAACACCCTGGGGACTCCCGGATGACAGCAGGTACTTCTTGTCACCTGTCACAGGGATGGCTGTGACAGCTGCTCAGCTGGTGTCCTCGCCACCCCAGGAAAGTTCCTGGGTTTGCTGTACAGACTGCTGGCCAGACCCGAGTCTGTCCCTGGCTGACTCTCTGGGGTTTTTGTACTGGGGATTAGATCCAGGGCACTGAACCCCTGAGCCACACCCCCAGCCATTTCTATATTTTACTTAGAGACAGGGTGTTGCCAAGCTGCTGAGGCTGGCCTTGAACTTGAGACCCTCCTGCCTCAGCCTCCAGAGCTGTGGGGATTACAGGGTGCACCACCGTGCCTGGCCTGGCTCACTCTAATGCACTTTTGCTGAGTCCCTGTGTCTGTGGACGGAGGCCTCTGACACCCTGAGCCCCCAACCCATCTTCCCTCCTCTGCAGATGTTCTGGTCGGGTCCTTTAGTCACAGTGGTGAAACAGCTGACCCAACCCG
>NW_026000168.1:3817175-3869644 GCF_001458135.2 Marmota marmota marmota | reverse complement strand
GGCTTCCGGGAAACGGGGGGGGGGAGGCACATAGATCGCGACAGAGTCGCAGGCGGCTGAGCAGGAGGAGCCGCGGGGGCCAGCCCCAACCTCGGCGCGGGGCTCCAGAGGACAACCTCGTGGCCTGGGGGAGCCGGAGATGCAGCCGGAAACTGCTCTCTGGGTGACAGAGCCACCGGCTGAAAAGCGAGGCCAGGTCTGCCCTGAAAGGGCCAGGGCGTCTCCCTTGTGCCCACTGCCACCGCCAGCCCTGGGGACGGGGCGGGCCACCAAGAGTGCTGCCTCCCCTCTCCCACCCGTCCACTATGCCAGGCCCTGGCTGTAGAGTCCAGGTGTCCCCAAGAGCTCACGCGTGGGACGATGACTCCCCGGGTTCATATGCTGACGGTGCTCGGAGGTGGAGGTTTGGGAGGTCCTGGGGGTTAGAGGAGGTCATGAGGGTGGCCCCTGTGGTGGCATCCGTGGGGGCTGGGCTGGCCCACTAGCTCTGTCTCACCATGCACTGCCTCTGCCGTGACACCATGCCACCCTCACCACATGCCAGCTCCGTGCCCTTGGGCCTCCAGCCTCCAGGACCATAATAAGCCAAGAAGCCTCTCTAGTCTTATAAAAACCGCCTACCCTCGGGCATTTTGTTATAGCAACAGACGCGGCCTAAACAGCCTCCACATTCTATTGCAAAGCAGGAACCATGGCGCCCACCTGACCAGCAACTTGAGAGACTGAGTGAGGAACTGAGTCACGTGAGCCTCGAGGAACCCACCCGCAGGGCACGCTCAGCCAGCGAGGGCCCTGGTTCCTGTCCCAGGCCTGCCCTGGGGGTGGCAGACACAGAGTGCGTGAGCCATGTGTGGCCAGCCTCACTTGCCCCAGTGTGCAGGCCCCACACGCGCCGGCAGCCACGAGTGTTGATGAACAGCTGACATCTCCTGAGCTCCCACCAGGCTGCAGAGTTTTCTCCTTTAATCATCCTGAAAACCCTGCAGACTGGGAACTTTTTACACCCACGCCAACGGAGGAGGAGGGACGGTCATTGTCCAAGGCTGAGAACCTAGGCAGGGCAGGGCCCAGAGACAGTAGGAACCCCTGATATAACGCCCCATTGCCGACTTCCTTTACACATGGAAGGGGGAAACACAGGAAAATAGTAAATATGCCATAATGCATCCGGGCTGGGTGACACTCTTTACACCAACGCAGTCATGGAATGGAATTTACACTCTTCTCCTGCTTGGGAGTCCTGACGGAGCCTAGGGCGAGGGTTCTGTCGGTGCCCAGCGTCCAGGGCGGGGTGGAGGTGAGCAGCCATTCGCCTGTGCCTCCCCACGGGGACGCAGAGCAGGTGGGCAACACAGCACCCAGGCTGTCCTTCATGACCCCGTCTCCCCTGCACCACAGACCTCGCCGTGACTGGACCAGAGGACACCCTTGACCTAGGACAGCCCGTGGGAGCCGCCACGCAGGATGCTTCTGTCCAAGAGGTGCCATGGTACGCAGTGGTCACTCCAAAGGGGTTTGAGGCTGAGATGTAAAGAATCGGTCGCTTTGCCAGCCCCGCCAAGGACCGGAACTGACCTGTTTCCAGGTGTCCTCCTTGGACCAGCTCAGCCACCAGCCCAGGTGCTGTGAGAGGGTGAAGAAGGAGGTCAGGTTTTTGGTGGACGTTATTATAGCGCAGTGTGCGTTCAGAAAAGTCTACGGATCCTAAGCCTTCCGTCCCACGCATTTTCACGAAATGGACTCTCTCATGTGGCCAGCGCAGGATCAAGGGACGGAATATTCCCAGGATTCCCCTGGCGCCCCTCCTGGTATGAGAGTGACCCCCTTCCCACCCAGGCAGCCGCCACCCCACTCCAACCGTAGACGGTGCTGCCTGCCTCTGGGCCTGATGGAAATAGGGGGATGTCGGTGTGTCGCTGTCCCCCGTTTCTCTTGCTCAACGTCATTATCTGTATCATATATTAACGAGTCTAGTGGCAGTTTTCATTGTCGTATGCTGTTGTGTGAATAGGCACGATTCGGTTACCCATTCCCCCGCAGATAGTCATCGGGCTGATTCCAGTTGGGGACACTGTGAGTGGTGCCCTGTGAGCAGTGTGACTCTGGGGGAACCCAGGGGTGTATTTCTGTTGAGGTTTTATATTTAACATCGGGCGGTCATAGGCCCAAGTAATTCAGCTTCAGCGGATACTGCTACACAGGTTTCCAAAGTGATGGTGCTGATTCACACTGCGATCGGTGACATAAGAATCCGGATAACATTTTTCATAGTGTTTGGAATTTTTTGTTTGTTTGTTTTTATTCAGGAGTTCTGAAAAACCTAGTCCTCAGACCGAGCTGACCCTCTCTAGCCGTCTTAGAGCTCACGGTCACAAAACCCAGTCCTCAGACTAAGCTGACCCTCTAGCCGTCTTGGAGTTCACGGTTGCAAGCAACAGAAACCGTCTGGCTAACCTGTGGGCGTTGCTCACGCAATGATGGAAGGCAATTTCCAACAGGAAATCTGGATACGGTTGGTTGGGAAATGGGTTCTGGGCCAAAGGAGGAGACTCGGACTCGGGCAGGAGCCCAGGTCACTGTGGGGGCCGTGGCGTGGACCACAGCAGCCTCTGCAAGCAAGAGTCTGTCTGTCCACAGCCCACCCTGCTCTGGTCAGTCCTGCTCAGTGATACAGGAAAGAAAATCCAGCCAACTGAGCTTAGAGGTGACCCATTCTCCGGCCACACTATGGCCGGGAGAGGCAGGACCTGTCCTGGGGGGGTTCTCTAACAGGAGGTAGTCATCAGGGATTTTCCTGGAGATCCCAGTCACCCAGGAGGAAATAATTCCCTCAAGATAAATCTAAGGGCACCTAGAATGGGCACTGGACTCTGGGAGGCCAAAAAAGGATGGCCATCTGCCATCCTCTCCAATCTGAGAGGGAGACGTGGGCGGAGGACGGCAGCCCCGAGGACAGAGTCACCCTTTGCTGGTGGCTGGGGACCGAGCCCCAGACTGCCACCCAGACATGCCGGACAGCTCCGGGGACCTCGTGAATGCCTCTGTTTTCAAAATTGGTCTATGCATTTCCCAGGCTGCTGTGACCAATGACCACGAACAGGGCGGCTTAAGGTGACAGCTCTGGCCCCTGGCAGTCCTGGAGATAGGATCTAAGGTCCAGGGGTTTCGGGCTGCGCCCTCCGAGGCTTTGAGGGAGGACCCCTCCTGGCCTTTCGGCTTCCGGGATCTCTAGCGGCCTGTGGCCAGCTGAGGCTCAGGGCTACCCCATTCCGCTCTCCGCCAGCTTCATGCCGCCTGTCCTCTGTCCTCCCCTTCTGAGGATACCGGTCAGATCTGGGGTCCTCCCAGTGTGCCCTGATCCCATCAGCAGACGCCATTTCTAAGGTTCAGATGGACACAGATTTGGGGGGGAGGCCTCCTGTCCCCTCCTGTGGAGGAGACCCTGGGCTCTGCTGGGCACTAGCCAGGTGGCCGTGGCTCAGGGGCAGAGACCAGAGGCTGTGTTTGGACAGCCAGGGTTCAGAACCCTCGCTCGGTGCCTCGCACAGCTTGAGCACCTACTGAATTCAGCTCAGCCATCTGCTAAGTAGGCCTGGGAAGAGGGCTTGGCCCATCTCCCCCTGGCCCCCACCCTCCCTCCCTGCCCGGTCAGTGGGAAGCCAGGGTGGGGTGTAAATGCCCAGGAAGTCCTCAAGGTCCAGGCCCCTCCCTCACAGCCAAGGCCCAGGCTCAGGACTGGCCTTTTCCCCTAGGGCGGGTCCTCTCCCTGAGGCCCTGAGCCCACGAGCACATAGAGCTCCCAAGGCCCCTCCTGCCCACTTACCAGTCACCCCCTCCTCGGGCTGAGGGCGGCTGGCAGGGGCACCTGAGGTCGGCCGTCCTAAACCAGGTCACGCTGGGATCACCCAGAAGAGGATTTGCACGTCCTTCTGTCGGGAGGCCCTGGCGCCCTGCCTTCATCTGGGGACAGCAAATAAGACTGGCCTCCGCAGAGTGACCGGAAGCTGGCCAGGGGCCAAGTCTCCATGGACCCTTCTGGCCAGGGCCTGAGGCACAGGGGAGAAACTGCTTTTTGCTTTGGCTCTCGGGCCAACTCAGGAGAGCCCGTCGGCGGGTGCAGGGTCCTGTGCAGGACGCTGAGCCCCAGGATGAAGGGGGGGGGCCTGTAGTTGTCGTGTGTCCCCTGCGGTGGAGGGTGACTGTGGAGAGGTGGCCCTGTCACGCCCCAGCAAGGGATCCAGAGGCGGCTTTGGTTGTGAGAGTTTGTAAAAATATCCTGTAACATGTGCCTGCAGTAGCAAAGGGCCACCCCGACTGCCGTCCCTCCTCCCGCCAGGGGACTGGGACCCAGCGGGCTTAGGCTGGGCACTGAGGTTGCCGAGCACAGAGAGGCCCAGGGGCTGTGCCCAGGTGTCTGCAAACTGTCAATCTTGGTAACCACGTGTTCTGGGCAGGAGGCCCCGCCCCCTGCCTGGCCTGGGCGGGGTCCTCCCGGGAGCCCTGCAGCACAGGACCGGCTCAGATTCCCACACCAGGCTGCAGAGCCAGCCCCGCCCGCCCGGCCACTCCCGCCGTCTGGCCCTGCCCTCTGGCTCGCCCCTGCGCCCTTGCTCCACCCCCAGGCCCTGCACGTGGCTGCCCTAGGCCACACTGGCCGGCCAGTTTGGTCTTCCACATGCGTCCTGGGGCACTCAGACAGGGAGGTGTCCAGGTGGAGTCCAGAAGTGAGGTGCTTGGAGCTCTGATGGGTGCACCCCGGGTCCAGTGGACTCCCAGGACTCCAGCCCTCCTGGGGAGGCCCCACCAGAGGAAGGCCAGAGAGGCTCTGGAAGAGGGAGGCCAGGCAGGAGGCCGGGGCTGGAGGCTGCCACACCGTGGAAATGAGCCCTGAGAAGGCAGCCCCTCCCCCCCCACCCAGTTTCAGCCCAAGCCTTTTAGGGTCAGGGGTGTGATTTCTGACGCTGGGGGGAGACGAGCCTTCAACTTCTCTTCCTGCCAAGGAAAAGCTTCCCAGGATGCGTGGGAAATCGGAGGACCGCGGCAGCTGCGGCGCCCCATGGGGGCCCAGGCCTCCACTCTGAGGTCCCTCCACCAGGCTGGCTCTGGCCACCCGGCCACGTGCTCCCTGTGGTCCTCACCTCTGCCAGGCAGGTCTCCCGGGGGCTGCGTCCACGTTCTCTGCTGGGCACCTCCTACTTGCCCAAGCCGGCAGCAGCCATCCTGCACCACGAAGCTGCTCCCACGGAAAGACCCGGGTGCTCCTCTCCCGAGGAGCCTGAGGCCCCGTCCCCTCTGGCCAGCCGCGGCCCTTTTCTTCGGCTCCTGTTCCGTTTTTTTCCAGCAGCTTAGGTGTCCCCCACTTTTCTTTCTCCTTTTGCCGTGAAGGAGTTGGCTCTTGTGTAACAGCCTCCCGGTCCTGCCTCCCAGAAGCAGCAGAGTCTGTTGCTATGGTGACGGGGCTCAGGAATCCAGCCTCCCTTCAGATGGCCCGTTTCCCCAACTCCCCTGCCCAGGATGCAGAGGGCTCGGCAGCTGCACCCGGAGCCCATGTCCAGACGCCGAGTCTGTGCACCGATGTGGACGTGTGGATAAGGGGCCCGGTGTCCTTCCATTTCTGCGGTCTAAAGCACAGGTTTGATTTCTGCATCGGGAACCAGACGTTCCACACTCCCCAGGGAGGAGAGCCCCCTGCACCGCAGCACCCCGTCCTGCCAGAAGTGACGTCCATAGGCGGGAAGGACAGGGAATCTGTGGTTTAGAACTGGCCAGAGGACTCCCTGTCCAGGTCTCTGAGAACCAGATCGTGTAGGAGAGTGGGTGAGGGGACTCCGCCCATTGGTCATAAGTGACTGTCACTGAGTGAAAGGAGGCCAGTTCTAAAAGAAATGAGGCTGTTGCTACTTCAGGAACTGGAGCCCCGTCAGTTCCCCACTCCTGCTGCTACTTGCACTACAGGACACCATTTGCCCCCTCCCAGAGACCTCAGCGGCTTCTGTGGGACACCTGGGACTGTCCCAGCAGCTCCTCTGTTACCGAGAACCACAGTGTGTCAGCAACAGCATGGTGCACGGCGGGATCTCCCTTCCCAGGCCCGTCCAAGCCAGTGTGTATTTGTCAGCTATTGCTGCGTAACAAATCCCCACAGATTGCCTGTTGAGGCCATTATCATCTCCCAGCCCTGCAGTCGGGGGCCTGGGCATAGTGCAGCCACCACCTCTAATTCAAGGTCTTTGGTCAGGTTGTCCTTGAGGGATCAGCTGCAGCTGGGGTCTCCATGGACGGTTCCAGAAGGGCAGGGTCTGCCTCCAAGCTCCTGTGGTTGCTGCAGACTTCAGTCTTGGAGGCTGCTCAGTTGAGGCTCTTGGCTTATTGCTGGCTATTGTCTGGATGTCCCCCCTGGGTTCCTGGGAATGCCCACCGGGGACTTCCCAGCATGGCGGCTCTGTCAAAGTGTGCCATGAGCTGGCACCTGACGGTGGAGGTGGGGGCCCACCTCTGCGACCTTCTGCAGGTTGTTTCTCGCTGCCTGGCATTTTGCAGACTCTAACAGCTGCCCACCTTGTCCCCCAGCAGGCACCCTGGGCTCTACACACTTGAGGTCCCTGCACGGTCCTGTCCTGAGAGATGATGGCCATCTCCCCTTTGCAGCCGAAGCCCACGTGAGCCGAGTTCCCTGGAAACCAAGAGGGAATATTCTGAGATGGGAGCTCCGCGAATGTGTGAGGGTGATTTAAAGGAAGAGCCGAGGCTGCCATGAGCCTAGGACTCCTCAGGCTCCGGAGCCCAGAAATAGCACCCACGGGCTGGCGGGCGCTCTGCGCAGCCGGTGAGTAAATATTTGAGTCTCTGCAGACCACACAGTCGCTGCTGCCACTCGTCAGCTCTGCCGGGTGATGGCAAGGCCGCGTGGAGGGCACGCGCTGTGCGCCTGTGTCCCAGGGCCCAACCCCAGGGGACGCACTGAGCGTGGTGGCTGGAGGTGGCAGTGCTGGGCCTCGCGGCTGGGAGACCCAGGGACTTCTCAGATGAGGGCCACTTCACCTTGAGGCCACTCAGGACTCTGCCGCCTTCCCACAGCTCCAGGCCAGCCGCGGGGACTCCCCCAGGTGGGGCACAGGGGCCACCTGTCCCGTGTGATCTTTTTGAGTAACTTCCCTGGGAGAGACTTGGCGAGCACTGACTGCTGACCTGGCACAGCCTTTGGTGTCTTTCAGAGCCAGCTGTGGCCAGCAGGGACCACGGGAGGCCAGGCTCCTGGGGTCTGTCCAGGGCTCCCGGGACAGCTTCGTCTGCACCAGGGCAGGGCTGAGGGACCTGGGAGGTTGTGGCCCTGCCTGCTCCCTTGGCCTGAGCCCCCTGGAGACTCCGGCCTCCCCTGCAGGACAGAGCCACAGCCACCCTCTGTCTCCGTCCCCAGTTCCCTCCCCCTCCTCCCAGTTCCTAACGAGTCACTTCTACGTGAACCCTCACTCTGCCTCCGGGAGCCCCGGCTAAGACCGCGAGGGCTTGGGATTTTCCACTTTTCACGGGTGGAAGTGGCGGGGAAAGTAGGGGACGGGAACCAAAATCAGGCATGTGACGGAGGGGGTTTCAGGTGTGACGCTCCCCGCTCCGGGCTGGACAAATGAGGACCAGGGAGACAGAGGCTTACTCGAGGTCTCAGGACGTTGCCAGGGGTGGACTCCTGTGGGCTCCGGCCCATCACACTACCCCGCAGGTATTTCTAGAATGAATGAGCCGAGGGGCTGGGTGGCAAGGCTGCACCCCGCCCCGAGCTGACTGGCACAAATGCAGCTTCAGATGCCACTTTTCCCTGTCGAATCCACACTTGTTGTCTCTGCTCCCCGAGTACCTGGGACCTCTGGGTCTGGGATGCCCCACCAAGGTCAGGAGAGCTCTCTCCTGCCCGCCCTCCTTTGCTATTGTAGAGCTTATCAGAGACCCTCTGCCTTGAGCCCCTCACGGTGGATCTACCTTGATCTTGTCAGTTGCTCCAAGGCAGGTGCCGAGTCAGAGGGTCTGAGTGGGCCTGAGGATCTGTACCCTCAGCAAGCTTCCTGGAGATGCCCTGCCACATGTCCCTGAGCCACACTGTGCACAGCAACCCTCTAAGAACGTGCCTCTTAGAGGCATCCTCTCCTCCCACGAGGGCTGTGTGTCCCTACCCATTCTCGATGGCTCATGCCAATGTCACTCCCAGTCCCCGAGGCTGCCTGCCGTGCCAGCTCTTCTGTGCCCCTCAGAAGATTTAATAAACTTTACTCTTCCACGCTGTGGTCACTCAGGTCCTGAACGGCGAGCTCCTTACGGAGCTCTGACTGCATTTTGAACCCTGGGGTCACTGCCTTTGCTCCCTGACACGTGGAACAAGCACTTGTGGGTACTTGCCAGGCCCTGAGCTCTGTCCCTTCTGGGCAGTATCTCAACAATCCTCAAATAGTCCTAAGAGGTAGGTGTTTGCACCCAGAGGCTCAGAGCAGGGGAGGCTGGTCCCCTGAGGTCCCTAGCTAGTAAGTGGCCCACCCGCTGAATCCACCTGGCCGCTGCTCCGGCCCCAGCTTGGGCATCTGTATAAGTAGGTGGGTGGACAGGTGGGTGGGTGGACAGGTGGGCGGTCGGGCGTGCATCTCAGGTGAAAGGAGAGATTCTGTGCCATGTGCTCAGCAGAAGCTCGGGACCGCCTGCTAGATTTATGACAGCCCGCCCCACCCCCTCCGGGCCCAAGATCTCCACGAAATCCTTATTCACAGCTGAGGCCCCGCCCACCGAGAGCTGGAAAAGCGACAGAGCCAGCGGCTGCACCTTTCAACGCCCTGGGATTTCGTCCCCAATGTCTCATCTGTCACGAAATAGGATCTCCCTCCCCCGGGGGCGTGGCCAGCCGCAGGGCTCAGCAGCACCCGCTGACGTGGATCCCGGCAGCTGCTGGGCTGGATTTCACCGGAGCAGCCGGGACCAGGCCATCTCCTCAATCACAGGCCCTCAAACAGCTCTGACCACCAGTTCCCATCCCTGCCGCTGCAGGAGGGAAGGGCTACCGGGTAGCCCTTGGGTAGCCACCTGGGTAGCAGCAGCAGCCTCCTGGTGGCCTGGATTTCCCAACCTGCGCTGACCCCGCAGGAGGTCAGCACAGAAACAGCCAGGGACCCCTGTGAGTCCCTCCAGGGTCTCCTGTCCTTGGCTGCTCAGTCCAGCCCCCTCTGGCCTTTCTGCAGCTGAGATGCACGCTGCTCCTGCCTCGGGGCTTCCGTGCATGCCCTTCCCGTTGGCTGAGAAGCTCTTCCAGGTCTTTGTGTGGCAGGCTGCTTCTCCCTGGCTGGGTGACAGATGCCAGGGTGCTCCAAGCTCCTTGTCACCAGCAGACCCCTCTCCCCACCTCCTCGCCCTGTTTTGACTTCTCCCAGTGCTGATTGTGTGAAATGGAGTGTGTGTATCTGACCCTATTTCTCCACTAGATATAAACTCCGCAGTGCGGGGGGCCTGTCTGGTTTCTGTCCTCAGCGGGCGGTCAGTGCCCCAGGTGACTTGCGGAATGAGTGAATGCAAGGCCCCAAGGTTGAGAGAATCGCATGACCTGCCTCAGGTGACACAGCAGATAGGCCATCCCCAGGTGGCTGCCTGCAGGAGCAAGGAGGTCCACAGCCAGACCCCTCCCTGTCTGGGCAGCAAGAGACGGTGCCAGGGTGGTCAGCAGGACATTTTGTCCTGCTGCTGCTCCCGTTGCCTCTCCTGGTGGGACAGAGAAGGTGGCACAGTGGTCCTCGATGCCCACGTGCCTCTGCTAATGGCTTTCCAGTATTATCGTACTCCTACGGAGGCCAGAAGGCTGTCACCTGGTCACATCGCCCGTGGGCAGCTGGGAGCATGGCCTGCATCCCCTTCCCTGTTTGCCACTCCCAGATGCTCCCCGCCGCCCGGAGGGACCCTGGAGGTGGGTTCCCAGGTTGGTATCAGGAAACCGCTCTGTTTGGAGCTCTTGGGGTGGGGGCACCCATGGGTGTCATTCGAGGTTCCCTGCACACATCTGTACATCCAGGGCTCTTTCTCTGATACCAGCATCCCCTGCTGCTGGGATCCCACAAGCAGAGGTGCTGACCCTACAGGCAACCTGCTGGGAACAGAAACAACATGGCACAACATAGGGCCAAGGTAGTGACAGGTGTAAGCCCCCAGGTCCAGCCATGCCTGAAGCCCACATGGACTTTTTAAGTTTTCTGTGTCAGTAAATTTGGGTTTTCTTCCTCCCTGAAGCCTGTTTGAATTGGATCTTCTATTGCTTACCAATCAGATGGTTCTTCCCTGAGAATCAGGAATTGAGACACAGAGGCCGAAGCCTGTTTGTGTTGGTGCATACTAAGTGGCCGCATCATGTGATGAGACAGAAGAACAGACAGAGGGAAAGAAGTTCAAAGACGGAGAAAGGCCTCTTTCTGCCCTGGAGTCTCCGCGGTCTCTGGTCCTCAGCCTGCAGGAGCCGGGCTGGGTTTCCTTCTTCTGTTCCTCCCCAGCCTTTGTCCTGCTGGACTTGAGTTAGTTTGAGTGGGTTTCTGCTGTCTGAACCCAAATAATTCAGCAGCAACCCAGCTGTGCAGCAGATGGGACAACGAGAAAGTGGACCGAGGAGGACATCGTGGAGAGGGGGCACGAGGCCAGGCGGGAGACGATGCAGAACTGAGCTGAGCTGTTAGGCTCTGCACACCCCTCCTGCACCTGGCCTGCCACGAATACCCAGGTTCCTCCGTCCAGTACCCAGGAGTCCAGGCAGCCCGACCAGCAGCACCCACGAACCTGCCCAGCGTGCTGTCATGCTATGTTGGTGCTCGTCTTAGGCTGGAGGCTAAAGGTTGCACTTTCAGTCCCCTGGTCAACATCCTGGAGTGCGCTGGCCTCTTTTGTGTGGGTCTCGCTCCCTCCTAACCCCCCACCCCCCGCACCCATCACCTTCCCATTCACCGGCCTCTCCGGGGTGAGTGGCCTCAGTCTGGACTGTCCCAGTTTCCCCTCTCTCCCCTCCCAAGACCTTGGCCGGGCTCTGCTGACGTCTTGTGCACAGGAAGCCTGCCGAACTGAGCCGGGAGCTGGATCCCGCGCCTCCTGGCATCCACCCTGGGCAGAGCTGGCTCCTTTCCAAAGGCCCCGCACACCTGGGCCTGCCGCCGGCCAATCCCAGCAGAGCGTCGGGGTGGGCGGAGCCTGGGCGCTCCACGGGCGGCACCGCGCCCAGAGGGCTGGCTCTGGCGAGGGCGGGGCTGGGTTCCAGGGCCTTCCGCCCCCGCAGGAGGCCCCNGGGCCTCCGCCGTGTGTGGCCAGGTGGCGGCCAGGGCTGCAAACCTGGGGCACTGGGGCGGGGCCTGGGGGGGCCTTTAAGACTCTGTGATTCTGGGGTTTTCCTGCAGAGTTGGGCCCAGCCCCCGGAGAGAGGAGGGGGCCTGGGAGGCTGTGGGAGGAGATCAGGCCTCAGCCCCGGGAATGCAGGGAGCGTTCTACAGGGAGCCTGGCAGGAATGAAAATATATGGTTTAATAAAATGGCTGATTCAATTTCAAACAAGTCCTCATCCCCGGCTCAGTCACTGCAAGGAACACCGGGCTGTTGGGGGGGGGGGTGCTGTGCGGCGCGGGTGGAGAGGCCGGGGTGGGGAGGCCGGGGGTCTTTGGTGAAGCCTGCCCCAGCGGAGGCCTTTGAGTTAGGGCAGAGTCTGGATTTCTGCCCTAACTGGATTTCTGCCCTAATTTTCTGGATTTTTGCACCAGCTACCTGTGCTGGAAGGTCTAAGGGGCGCGCACGTCTGGGAGGAGGCCCCCCTGTGCGGGGGAGGATTAGGGGCAGGGTCTGCAGCCGCAGCTCCACCCTGCCCTGGACCTCGGCCTCCCCCAGCTCCCCTCCAGCCCAGCCCGGCCCAGGCCAGAGGCTGCCACTCGCAGTAGCCCCAGCCCCAGCTGCCAGTTCCCTGGTGATCTGAATTGAGGAGGTCAGAGGTTAAGTGAGAGATCAGAGTCCCCGGGTCAGAGAAAGAAAAACAAATCCCCCGGGGTTTTCAGCTGCGCCCTTGGAGCGTGTAGGCCTCAGGCTGTGCCCTGCCAGGCAGAGGGGGATTCCATTTGGCTGTCCCTTCCCATTACCATGTAAATTGATTGATGTCCCCCGCCCCCCAATTGAGTTAGGGGGATTTCCTGGACAAGAAACAGGCCTGCAAGGGCATCTGCATGCTCACCCTGCATGCAGGCCCCTGCTGCACCGCCAGGTCCAGCTTCCACTCTGTTCCTTGAACACTGGGGTCCGGCGGGCCAGGGGCTGAGCAGGACCTGCAGAGCCAGGAGCGGGCTGGGAAGCGGGATCAGGCTGCCCTGGAGAAGGAGGGGGATGGACGTAGGAGCTGATAATCCTTTGCTTCTAATAAGCTAAAGCCACAAGCGTTCCAGGGAGAGGTGTAGAGAGGGCGCCTCTCAGCCTGCCTGTGTGGCTGGGGGGCTGAGAAGACCCTCTTCCTCTTGGCCCAGGTGCCTTGCACCTGGGACCCTGGTCGGATGCTTCCAGGCTTTCTGTATCTGCTGAGTGGGACTCTGGCCTCTCCCGTGTCCGCTCGAAACAGCATGCCCTTGTGTGTGACTTTCTCTGCTTGCGGTCCCCCACACTGCCAGCCCTTGCAGGCACCCGTGACACCCCCCGCACCTGTAGCCAGTGTTGGGCTGAATTGGCGAATACGTTCCCTGCCTCCCTCACCCCTTGGGGACGGTGACACCCAGATGTGTGCTTTACACCATTTGCTGGAGTTACCCCCAACAGAATTAGGCTTCCCTTCCCTGGGTGGGGGCGGGTACTGGGGATCAAACCCAGAGACATTTAACCACTGGGAGCCACATCCCCAGCCCTTTCTACTTTTTATTTAGAGACAGGGTCTTGCCAAGTTGCTTAGGACCTCGCTAAGTTGCTGAGGCTGGCCTTGAACTTGCGGTCCTCCTGCCTCAGCCTCCCAAGTCGCTTTGATTGACACCACCACTCCCCAACTTCTGTGCTCACCTGCCTCTGTTTCTTCCTGTTCCCAAAGAAACCGCCTAGTCTCGTCCCTGGCTCAGGCTTGGCTGCCGGAGTCTAAGAAAATGGCGAGGCCTCAAAGGGGAGGCTGCCCCGGGCTGCTGTCAGTATCAGGGTGCTAGAGCCTTTTGAGTTCCTGACACAGAAGAGGTCCTCAAGCCAATGAGAACCATCGCCGTCAGAGAGACATCAGTGTTTCTGAGTGCTTTGAAATGGCATCCCGGGCCGCACAGGGTTGTGGGATTGGACGGCCCACATCTGCCACCGTCAGGGGGCTAAGGGGGGCCTGGGAAGGCAGGAGTACCTCCGCTGGCCCCATTAAGGTGACAGGTGGAAGGGTGGCTGGTTCCCGTCACCCTGGGACTTCTCCCGTGTGCATCCTCTTCTTTCAACACACGGGCGGGCGGTGTTTCCTCTGAGGGCGAAGTTGGAATGAAATACATTTGGCAAATGGCAGGCATCGAATGACCCTCCTCTTTCCTGTTCAGCTGCGATTCTGCAGGGAGGGCGGGGCAGGCCCTGCCTGGTCAGCAGGGCATCTCCAGCGCCTCGCACGCAGCCCCAAGAGCTAGGGAACCGAGCTTATGAGTGACAGCTGGCCGGGAGTCTGGAGCAGGGCAGGCGGGGCGCCCAGGACTGGTTGGGCAGGACCAAGAAGGAAACTTGTGGAAAGGGACCCTCGGGGCAGACTGTGCAAGGCCACCGTGCTGAGTTAAGAGCCTGAGGTGACTGAGGCAGGAGGGGACGTGCCAGATTCTCTGGCTCTTTCCTTGGCTACAGAATGCCGTTTTTGTACCCGCCAATGCCATCGGGCGCCTGAGGACTTCAGCGAGCTCGTGAGCTAAAGTGCACGCGGTCACCTAGTGGGTGCTGCCGCCCTCGGTCCTTCTTTTATGAGGGTTTACAGATTGTAAATAAAGAACAGAAGGGCAGAGCCCGGGGCCAGAGTACAGGGGTCAGCGGGGACAGGAAGGGAGCAGCTGGGGAGAAGGGAGGTGTCCTGGGCACAGCTGTGCTGCCATCCTCCTGGGGACAGGGATCATGTCCCCAGCTGCTGGGGACCTGTCAGAATGACTTCTGCTGCAGCACCGGGCTTCCTCCAGAGGCCGATCAACAGGGCTCCTCCCTGCCCAGTCCAGCTGCCCTCCCCTCTGTTCCAGGGACGCCAGTCTGCGAAGGTAGAAGAGCCACCCTGTGCGGATCTTACAAAGAGCCCCCGGCAAGGCCAGACCCTGCCCGAGAGCAGGAGGGCGAGATCCAAGAGAAGGCTACTGCCCTGGGCAGCTAGGAAGCCAGCAAGAGGCCCGGAGCCAGGCTGCCCAAGTTATTGCAGAGGCTGAGACGGTGACCACAGGGAGACCAGAGAGGGTCTCACACATGTGCACCCTGAGAGGCGCCGGGGTCCCCTCCAGCAGCCTCTGCATGTCACCGGGCTTCTTTTGTTAAACATGATCAAGAATTCCCAGAGAGAGCCTCTGCTCGCTCGCTGGCTGGCTCAGGGGCCTCTGGGGAGCTCTTTAGCTGGGAGACTCTAGAAACAGTTTGTTGTTGCAGGATTTCGGATGCAATCCTCCGGGCTGTCATTTCCCCAGAGCTGCAGAGGCCGCAGTCCTGATGGGAGGCATTTTGTAGATGACAATGTCACAGCCCCAGCTAGGCCTTCTCCTGCCTCCGGCTCCCCCTCCTCCAGGGCTCTCCAGGGTCCTGGCTTCAACCCCAGCCCCTGCCTCTTCCCCAGCAGCCTCCCTGACACTCGGTCTTTAATGGAAGATTTATTGAAACCCACCAAATTGCATCAAGTCCAAATCTGCTCACTGGATCCCCCACCCCACACCTGCTCACCAGGCTGCACCAGAGGGGGGTCTGGCTCTCCACGGGACCCTCCCCGTGTCCTGGCCTGGCATCCCGGCCTGGCGGATGCCCACACCCCACCTCCTGGGTCCCTCCTAAAGATGCTGAGGCCAAGGCTTCTCTCCAGGATTAAAACAAGGTCAGGGCAGGGAGGTGGCTCAGGGAGGAGCCCTGCTTTGCTCAGGGATCAGAAAGACAAAGTCCGGCCCTTCTGTCCGGGGCTCGCTCGGGAGCCAGGAGAGCACGTGTCCACCCCAGGACGTCCACGGCCGCTGTACGTGGAAAAGCTCCAAACTGGAGCAAAGTCCACCGTCAGTAAATACATAAAACGTGCCGCATCTGCCCAAGGGAGAAGCAGAAGATTCTAGAGAGTGCAAACTGGTCTATCCTGATAGGAGGCAGATGGGAGGTCACTTGAAGGGGGGGTAGGTGGGCAGGAGGGAGGGCGGGAAGGGGCAACTTCAGGCGAAGGATGTCCATTACTGGACGTTGGTTACAGTCACAGACTGCGTGGATATTTAAACACACCAGAATGCATGTGTTAGAAGTGAGCAGTGTGTCCCGAGTACACCTTAAAAACTTTTTTTTTTTTTTTGGTACCAGGGATTGAACTCAGGGGCACTCGATCCTTGAGCCACCTCCCCAGCCCTATTGTGTATTTTATTTAGAGACAGGGTCTCACTGAGTTGCTTAGCGCCTGGCTTTTGCTGAAGCTAGCTTTGAACTCACGATCTTCCTGCCTCAGCCTCCCGAGCGGCTAGGATGACAGGCGTGTGTCACCGTGCCCGGCCTGTGGATGGTTTTGAAGAGAAGAGTATGTGGCCCTGCTGGTCTGAGGCCTGCAGTTTGCTGTAGGGCCAGCGCTGCAGTGGGCTCGTCCACTCCTTTCCCAAGACACGTGTCAGGATGCTGTCATTGGATGAGCTGTGGTCCTCCTGGCTGTCCCACGGTTGGCTTGGGGTTGTTTGGCTTAGGGTTAGGTCATTGTTGAGTTTACCATCAATCCAGGGAGGAGCCGTGGCCAGAGGCAGCCCCGTCAGGCTGTCGGTGGGTGGGCCTGTTGAACGCGGTGACGGTGAAAGGTCTAGTTACGATGTTGACCCAGAGGAAGTTTTTGTTCACCAAGGGGAGATTTTGCCCCGAATGATGTTCCAGGTTTCTTTTTTAAAAAAATTCATCTTTCAGCACGATCATCTCTGTTTTGTCTAATTTTGTTTTAGCTTCCCCCCGACTTCTCAAGGTCACCGAGTCTCCAATCACTCATGACCCGTGTGAGACTGAGAAGGAAGCCACCCGGCGGCCGCTGCCTAAAGATGGAGACCACCTTGGTGTCACCGTCCCACGTCGTGTGCAGAGCATTTGGGATCCATGATACGTGCGCTGGTGACGGGAAGGATGAATCTTCATCCAATTGGCTAAATCCAAACTTTCAGGAGAGGATGGTTCAATACAGGGAACAAAAGTCTCTCTTTTCCCCCCCTCTGGGTGGTGCTGGGAATGCGACCCCAGGCCTGTGCCCCTTGGGGAGCCCTCTGTCCACCCTACAGCCTGGGGCAGAGCGGCTTCTTTTACAGGATAACTTTCCACTCTTTTCCTCTCATCAGGAGCTGACCCCAGGGCAAAGTGTGTCCCCACTGGACAGACGGGACCTCCCAGGACACCAACATCGTCACAGGAGCCACTTTGTCCCCGGAAAACTGAACCCCAAACAAGGCCACCGAGTCCCCTGACAGTGCAGTGTCCCCCTCTCGGCTCCCGTGGTGGCTGCTATTTGTCTGCCCCTCAGCCCTGTCCTCACGGAGTCTGCCTCCTGCGTAGATCAGGTTTACTTAGGTTAGGGTTAGAGAGCCGCCGTACAGTCGGATCCACGGCCCAACAGCACCCAACCTGGAGCAGGCCCACTTCCTGCACCTCTCCACCCCCACCCTCCCACCCCGGCTGCCCACCAACACCCGGATCCAGCTCTGGCTTCTTCCTGACCCTGGGGGGCTCCCTGGCTCTCCCCAGCACCCCTGCTCTCTCCCGCAACAGGTCACACGCCCGGCTGGAGAGGTGGCCTCGCTCCTGGAGGGTGCCAGGCCCTGGGTTCAATCCCCAGCATCACAGGAATGTACAACGAGAGAACAGTAATTCCCAAAGAAACCCAACCTGGACTGCAGATTGGTGCAACCCACTCTGGAAAGCAGGATGGAGATTCCGTGGAAAACTGGGAATGGAACCAGCATTTGACCCAGCTATCTCACTCCTCGGTCTATACCCAAAGGACTTAAAATCAGCACACTACAGGGACACAGCCACATCAATGTTTAGAGCAGCTCAATTCATAATAGCTAAACTGTGGAGCCAACCTAGATGCCCTTCCGTAGATGAATGGATAAAGAAATCATGGCACATATACACAGTGGAATATTACTCAGCAATAAAAGAGAATAAAATCATGGCATTTGCTGGTAAATGGATGGAGTTGGAGAATATCATGCTAAGTGAAGTTAGCCAATCCCAAAAAACCAAAGGCCGAATGTTGTCTCTGATAAGTGGATGCTGACCCATAGTAGGGTGGGGGGCGTGGGAAAAGTGGAGGAACTTTGGATTGAGCAGAGGGGAGGAAGGAAAGGGAGGGGGCTGAGGGTGGGAAAGGCGGTGGAATGAGATGGACACCGTTACCCCAGGTACATGTAGGACTGCACCAATGATGTGAAAAATTGTGCTCCGTTTGTGTGTAATGAATCGAAGTGCATTCTGCTGTCATGTACAACTAATTAGACCAAATAAATTTAAAAAAAAATCCCCACCCATTGAGCAGCAGATATCTTCCTGGGTGACCTTGGTTGAAGGGCATTGACAGTTCTTCCTTTATTGTTCTTGGCATTTATGAGTCTTCTTTTAAGGAGCAGGCACTATTCTTAGGCGAAATAGAAAACCTGGAAAACCGGGAGGAAACCAACCACTATCAGACCCTCCCTGACAACCATCATTAATAGGATGGTGTGCCTCTTTCCTGGTTTCTTTTCTGTACCCATGTTCATCTTTAAAAAGAGGACCCAATTATTCTGTTTTGCACCTTAAATTTTTTTCCCACCTAAGTCATCATAGTTAAATTTTATGTGTCAATTTGCCTGGGCTCCAGGGCACTCTTTGAGCAAATACGGATCTACTTGTACCCTTGAAGGGGTATTTGGTAGCTGTGATTGACATCTACAACCAGTTGACTGTAAATTAAGGGATCATGTGGGTGGATCATGTGGGTGGGTGGGTCTTATCCAATCAGTTGAAGACCTCAGAGCAAGAACTGAGGTTTTCAGGAGAAGCAGGAATTCTGCCTCAAAACAGGAATGTACAAGTCTTGCCTCAACCTCTGCCAGCCTGCTCTTCAGAGTTCAGACTGTTACGCTGACTCCTGTCGGAGTTTCCAGGCTGCCCTACAAAATTTAGACTCCGTTGTTCCTACGCGTCATGTGAGCCAATTCCTTTAGGGATCTATTTCTGTGTCTTTGCAGAGCCCTGCCTGATAGAATGATAGCAGTACTGAGGATTGAACCCAGGGGCACTCTACCACTGAGCCACACCCCCAGCCCTTTTTATTTTGAGACACTGTCTTACTAAGTTGCTAAGGCTGGCATCAAACTTGTGATCCTCCTGCCTTGGCCTCCCACGTTGCTGGGAAAACAGGCACGCCCCACCGCTCCTGGGTAATGACCAACTTTTGACGTAAACCAAGGCACATGTCTCTACCATATTGCATATAGATAGACATAACAACTCCTCCTCCTCCTCCTTCTCCCCTTCCTCCTCCTCCTCCTCCTCCCCTTCCTCCTCCTCCTCCCCCCAGAGCATGCCAACCTGGCCCAAAGGGAATTACAAATTTTCAAAATCCCACAATTTCTGAAAGCAGTCAAATTTGTGTCTAAAGACACACAAAAGTAATAAAACTGCTCCACCGTGGACCAAAACCGCCTGTCCCCGTGATTGGCAGGAGTCTTGCCAACCAGGCTGTGGAGGCCAAACCTCTCTCACCGTGTTCCCCACCAAGCCCACCGGGCCTGCGGCGAGTGCAGCGGTGGTAGGACATTCTTGTAATTAAATATTTTTGTACTCTCCCGAAAACGTTTCCTTGAACCAAATTCCCAGGTGTGGAACTGCTGAGCCGTGCAAACTGCACTTTTAAAGCTTGAATCTGTGTCCATCCCCGGGGGATTTGTTCCGGTTCACCTGTTTATTAGATAAGGTCTCTGAGGACCCGCTCTGTGCCAGAAGGTGCTGTGCCTGGGACCGAGGCAGGAGGCTGCGTCCTTGGCCTGGGGCCCTGTCACCAACCGAGGCCTCCGTACAGTCACAGGTGAACAAATTGTCCAAGGAGGGCATTACAAAAACCGAGTGTGAAGGCCTTAATCGGCTTTGGTTTCGATTCTAGAACAGGCGAAGCTTGTTCTACGTAATACAGTAAGGGCCCGGGTGTGATCCCCGGGGCTCAGGAGGCTGAGACAGGAGGACCGCAAGTTCAAAGCCAGCCTCAGTGACTCAGTGATGATCCTGTCTCAAAATACAATAGAAAAACGGGCTGGGGGTGTGACTCAGTGGTCGAGTGTCCCTGGGGTCAATCCTCCGTACCGTAAAAAGAAAAAGAAAAGTTTAATACAATAAGGCTCCATGGATCCAGCTGAGGAGTCGGCCTTAGAGACAGAAAAGGGCCAAAGGAAGAGCCATCGGTCATTTCAAAGTCACCATTAGGCGGGGACAGGGAGACAGAAAAACAACCGATGGGTTGCTATCATGTGACTTGGGGGGACCTTTGGTGTAAAGATTGAGGCAGAGAGGCTGGTGGCCGTGCCAGTTGAAGCTGGCGTGTTGGGGACATTGGTTGTCACCTCCCTAATCCTGATTTCAGACAAGCAGCTTAGCTTCGGGTGCCTGGAACCGTAGACTGGTGACTCCATCTTGGTTTCTAGGGGTCCACGGGGTGCGTGTAAGAGACTCGCCTGCAGTGGTGCCTTCTGGGACCCCTGCTTAGTGGGAGGAGGGGTGCAGAAGACCCTCGACCGCGGACTTCAACAGTGACGGGTTTCACGACGCTGTGGCTGGTGGGCGGCTCTTGTCTTGGCCGTGGGCTGCTCTGGGGTGACCTGGAGGCTCAGCGGGGGCGGCCTGCCCCGGGCACCGGCAGGCGGGGTGCCTCCACCCTGTTCCCCGTGGGCTCTGGTCCCCCAGGGGGCCATCACTTGCTCACAGGGTGGACACAGGGTTGAAGGAGCAGCAGGCGAGGCCCAGCCCCAGGACACAGATGCCCTTCAAACCCCTGCCTGGGCCCCACTCCCCTCTGTCTGGTTGACTGAGTCTGGAGTCATGCCAAGCGGGGCATTGGCTGGGGAGCATGTGGACCCAGAGAGGAGGACGCGGGTGTGGGGCAGGCTGCAGAGAGGGGGCGTCTCTGACCGGAGCTCACAGCTGGGTCTGCCATCCAAACCCCTGGGCTGCAAACTTGGTCCAGATCTGAAGCTCTACTTTGAGCTCTGACCTCTCCCACTAATCTGTGTTCAGCGGCGTCTTCCAAGAAACACCCCGAGGTGCTGATTCTGGAGGCCACAGCGAAGGACAGCCGTTCTGGATAGTTTCTGGGATAGTTTCCAGGTGACCCCTACCGCACCACCTCCAACCTGGGAGGCTCCCCCTCCTGTCAGACGCACGTGACATGTTGGGAAACAAGAACAGGGCAGGTGGAAATCTCTCGCAGGCCTCCCCAGAGAGGCCACGGGGGTTCATGTGGGAAATGGTTCTCTAATGGAAGCCACATCTGAGGACCATGTGTGGGGGGGGACATTTAAAAACCCCATCTCTGGGGTGGCAGAGAGGGACACAGTTGGATGGTGTGGCCCCTTGCTCCCCGGGGCTGTCTGGGTCAGTGGGGTGAATAGGGCCATCGCAATAGCTGCAATTCATGGTCCCTCGGGACTCAGGACCCAGAAGATGGCCCTGGTGACTGTTGACTCTCCCCCCCACTCACGCACACGCACACGTCTGCACATGCACACACACGCATATGCACACACGTGCTTACCCCACTGTACTTCTGGTGTACCAGGGGCTCTAGAATGATCCGGGCTACAGAGCCCAGCTTTTGAGATCTCACGTCCACTGCAGGCGAAACCCTTCCATCAAATACAATAAAGATTAAGGGAGAAAGGGATCGGAAGACAACTAACTCCACACGTTTCATGGTCAGACTCAGCGGCCATAAAAGTCCTCAGATGGCCGTTGGAATTCCCGAGCGCTCTTGCTTTCTCTGCGTCACGACTCCTGAACTGGTAACAACCTGTCCCCGAGCGATTGCGGTGGGTGGACCCCGTCCATCCATCCGTCCATCCGTCGGTCCATCGGGCAGGACTGATGGAGACCCGCCACTCTGCAGTCCCAGGGTGCCCCGCAGAGCCGTTGATCCGTTTGTCCTTCCCACTTCCACCAAGCCCACCCTCCACCCCAGGAGCTCTGAGACACGCAGCTGGTTACAGAGGACTCAGTGGACATCCCCAGATGCTGCGATGGAGGTGCTGTCACCAAGGGCCAGGGCTCGGGAGGTGACTTATCTAGAAGGGAGGTTGGCTGTGTCTTGGTGGAGAGAGGCAGGTTCTGGGGGAGCAGCTGAGGTGGGACCTGGGGCCTGGGGACCACCAGGATCCACCATGAGGGGCACACAGGCCCTGCTGCTGGGCTGCACATCGGCCTGCTCCGGAGGCTGCCATGTGGAGAGGCTGGGGGAGGCCCCAGACTGGAGGCTGTTAAAGTCTGGGAAGATGGGGCCTGGGCCAGCTTCCTGGGGGGTGGGCGACCCTGAGGGATATCAGGGACAGCAAAGGAGAGTGTCAGGTGGGGACCGCCAGGGTTGGCCACGGGGGGCAGGGCAGAGCCGACCCACAGGACAGGCTGGGTCTGTCCCTGGCACATGCAGGGATCACCACGCAGCTCATAGAATCTGCACGACACTCCTCCGTGTCAAAGAGAGGGTCCACGGCTGTGCCCGAGGCCACCAACAGGCGAGGGCCAGAGGGTGGAGCTTAAGGTGGAGACTGGTTACTGAGTCCACTGTGCCCTGCCTCCCCTCGCACTCGGGCACCCCTGAGTGTCCACTCTTGTGCTCCCTGGCTGGGTGCTGGGTGCAGGGTCCTGTAGCTATCTGAAGCATGCGATGGCTGTCACCCACAGGCACGGTCCACGTCGACCCTGCACAGCCCCGACTACAGATGGCCAGGAGAGACCAGGAGGGGACTCTCGGTCCCTGGGCTACAGCCCGGGTGGCCTCGGGCAGGCCAAAGCAGCCAGGCCCTTGCTCAGCGCCACACCCAGCTCAGCACCCGGCCTGACTCAGCACCCGCCACCCTGCCTGGCGGGACCGGGGGACGCCAACACTTTCCAAAACCAGGCTGGTGCAGACATTCTTGCTTAGCTCCCCAAGCCCCAGGTTAGGACAGGAGGGTTATCTTGTCCTCGTTCACTGTCTTCCCAAGACACGGCGGAACGACAGGGCTGCGTTGATGGCAGTGAGCATTTGGAAGTCCCCTGAAAGTCCAATCAGGGCACTAGTTTAGCATTACCTAGTACCTCCCTGTGAGGAATGCACAGGGGCTCTAACAAGATCCTTGCTCCAGCCTCTGGAGGGCGTCCCCTGCGCCAGGCCCCATGCTGAGCACGGACTCCGTTCTGAAGATGATTGTCCCAGCAAGTCCCCGTCCACCCGTCCTACAGCAGGACTGCCCTGGGTGACTGTGCGTGTATACCTGATGGGTGATTTTCAGGCTGGGTGATTTCCCTCCTCCGGGGAATCTGGCAATCTCTGGAGCCGTGTTCATCACCACGAATGATGGTGGGTGCTTCTGCCATCTTATAGGCTGGGACCAGAGATGGTGTTCCACATCCTACAATGCACAGCATAGACCCACAGTCAAGTCCTCTTCCATCATAATGTCCAGTGGCCAGGGCCAATAAGCCTTAAGTTCACACACGTGCAAATAGGTGAAATGTGGGGGTTCAGGCACCGAAAGGTTTCCTGGTTCTGAGGCTCAAGTAGAAGAAGCCCAGTCCCCACAAGCCCCTGGGGAAAAGTGCCAAGGCAGGGTGCAGGCCGAGTCCCCTGCAGGGAGGTCAGGTCCCAGCAGACCCAGCATGTGCAAGGGGCCTGGGGTCTGGCTTGTGGCTGGTAATGGATGGTGGCCTCCGATGCCCCTCACCGGCTCCCCCAGCTGTCCGCTGGCCCTCTGTTTGCTCTTTGCCCTTTTCCGGACTAGGATGCTGTACACTGGGTGGCAGCTCCGTAACCACCTGGGTCACAGCTCTTTATGGGCAATAAAGAGGACAATTGTGTCCCCGCTTCAAGCAGAAGGGCTCCGGCAGCTGCTTAGCAACTCTTGGGAGGGTTCCGCCCGGGGCCAGGGAGCAGACGTAACCATCATGAGGGGGACGGAGCGTGCAGGCCCCGGCAAGTGTCCCAACGGAGCTACACAGAGGGCCACCTCCTGAGCCACCCTGCTCCCCTCGGGAGGGGAGGATGGGCCTCTGTGCTGGGCCTGTCACAGCTGAACCAGACCAGAGGCTCCCGGCAGCCAGTGCTGGCCTCATGCCCTCCCGCACGGGGACCCTGCCCGGAGTGGGAAATGGTGGCAGTGGCTGAGGTCCACTGGACATGGCTGGACGTGGCTGGACATGGCTGGACATGCCCATCCACTCCAAACCTACGCCTTCCTGCCTCCACCCCTGAGCAGACTGTGCCTTTAACCAAACCACCGTCCCCTGTCCCAGGGAATTTCCAACGTGGCCAACTCCAGCGCCCAGTGTGAGTACTGACCACCAGTGTCAGAATAACTTCAGGGACCTGCCAACCTGCAGATTTCTGGACCCCAGTGACCAGCACTCAAATACCCTGAGGGGCCTCCTGAGCGAGCAGGGTGTGATGGTGCCTGTGACATCCAGGATTGGGCCAGGAGGAGGGGTGGTGGCCCCAGCCTTGCGCTCTCTCTTAGGTCACCTGTTCTGGGGGAAGCCGGCTGCCATGTTTGAGGACCCTCGAGTGGTCCCACGGAGAAGTCCAAGTGGGGGAAACTGAGGCCTCATTCCAACAGCCACATAGCATGTCGTGAAGTCTGGGAAGCTCGTCTGTCCCCCAAGGGACTAGTCCCAGCTGGCATTGACTGCAACCCCATGAAAGACCCCGAGCCGTCAGCCCCCAGCTAAGCAGCTCCAAATTCCCCACCACAGTGAGGGACAAACATGTGGGGCTCGAGCCTCGACATTTGGGGATGATTTGTTACGCGGCGACAGGTGACTAATACATGAGTGAAGAATCTGTGGCTGTTCTGTTCACCTCCCATGCTGTTCCTGGGCCTCCACAGGAGCTTGGCTGCAGCCCCCATTCCCTCTAGCCAGTCTGGGGACAGAGGTCTAGGGACAGAGGTCTGGGGACAGAGGCCTGGGGACAGAGGTCTGGGCACGGTGCAGGCAGGGCGTGGCCATGCCGGCTGAGCCCCAGCCAGGCTCGCTCCCTCCAGGAGGCCCGGGCTGTGTGTGCCCAGGGAGCTGTGTTTGAAGTCCCACCTGTGGGTATGTGCCCTTTGCCCTGTATGTCCCCAAGCCCTGGACAAAGCTCACAAGGCTCCGGGGTTCTCCCAGTCCCCTCTCCCCACATTTGCCCTCCCCCTGCACCAGGACCCTCTGTGCCTCCTGCCCTGCACGTATTCGTCTGCTCTCTGCCCAGGAAGCCCTGCTGGGCCCTGATCACCTCCCGAGGCCACCTCCAGCGTCCTTTGTCCCTTCCTGGCCTGGGGCTCCCTTCTGGTGTGCCCCCAGAACTCGGCACACGCCAGGCATGATGCCAACCTTCAATTGCTGTGCAGTTTGGGTTTGGCCAAGGAGGCTCCTCTGTTGTGACTTATCGAGAAGGGAGGCCGGCTGGTGCGCAGAACCTTCCGGGTCATTCAGGCCTGCGGTTCTAGAGCTCCACAGTCACACCTCCTTTCTTTGACTTGGCACGTCCTGCCTCCCCGTGACGAGGAGCCTAGTGATTCGTCTGGGTCTGCCCGAGAATCCAGATGGTGTCCCATTTTAAAAAACATGTTCAATCACATCTTCAAAGCCCCTTTACCACGTGAGGTGACATATTTGCAGGTTCTGGGGATCAGCCTGGGGACATGTCTGAGGGTCAATGGTTGCACATTATTCTATTTACTGCAAAATAATGTAATCAGTGTAAATGCTCGTACTACAGCACCAAGTACACAGTAAGCATTCCATAAATGCCATCACATTCATTTAGCACCACCTACAAGTCCCCAGATCTGTGCTAGAACTGAGTGTACCCCTGATTGAAACGGATGTCACACCTGCCTTCCTGTAGCTTCTCAGTCTCCTCAACGTGACATCCAAGCTCTCAAACCTCCCACACAGTGGTGTGCTTGCTGCAGTCTCCTTCTGATAGGCTCGGAGGCTGTATCAGTCAGCTGGTACAACCAGCTGCGTAACAAATTACCCCAAAGACTAAGCACTCAAAAGCCGTAGTGACTACCTATTTTGTTTTCCATTTTTAAAATCATCAGTTTGGGTTCTTCTGGGCTGGGCTTCCCCAGGGTGCCCTGGGACTCTGGTTATAATGGTCTTGGCTGAGCTGACCGGGGCCTCTCCCCTGTGGTGCTTCCACTGCCAACAGGTCAGCCCAAGCTTGATTACTTGTCGGTGGGAGGATTAACAGGAAGAGCAGACTCCCAGTCCTGGGCTCAGTTTGGCTTATTGTGACATCTGCCACCTCCTCTTCCTCCTCTTCCTCATACTGGGGACTGAGCCCAGGGATGCTCCACCACTGAGCTACAGCCCAAGCCCTTTTAATTTTTTTTATTCGGAGACAGGGTCTCGCTAAGTTGCTGAGGCTAGCCTCAAACACACCATCCTCCTGCCTCAGCCTCCCCAAGTCCCTGAGACCACAAGTTGTGCGCCACCACACTCAATGACATCTGCTATTAATCACCAGAAATCACAAGGTCGACCAGGATTTCCTTAAACCCCCTGTCTTGATGGGAGAAGCCGAAATGAGGACAGAGACACCTTTCAGAGAAGAGAGAGGAAAATGGAGGCTGCCTCCCAGTGGAAGAGTTACCAGAGGCGAACAGTCCCCCGCAAAGTCCCCCAGGCTGCAACCTGCTAGGAGCGGCCCCGGGGGGGGGACTAATTATATTCTAGAGGTCACAGGAGGGACACCACAGGAGCATATTCTTTTCTCCTGCACTCAAATAGCGGGCCCTAATGACACAGTCGAGGCCTTGGCTAGAGTCCTGAGGGTACAGCGGTAATCCCAGCTACTCTAGAGCCTGAGTGGAGGTCTGCAAGTTCAAGGCCGGCCTCAGCCATGTGGTGAGACAAGGAAAAAGAAAGAAAGAAAACATATAAAGACTGGGGATGTCACTCCGTGGTGACCTGACCCTGCAGACCCCACAAGCCACAGCAGACGTGAGCTTTGACGCCAGCAAGACGTCCGTGACACCGTATTAAACGCAGCTGAACATCTCGCCTGGAATCACACACGTTCATTTACTTCTTATTTATTTGGTTCCTATTTCTCTGAAAGGTCCCCGTTTTCTATAATAAACCTGAATGACTTTCATCAACAGGAGAAAAAAAAAAAAGGTAATAAACCCCACAGTGGATTCTAACTGCTCGGCTCTTTAGAGACGGAGCTCTGAGCTACCAGACGGTGCGGCTGATGGTCTCTGATGGAACTGGGGCTTCCAGACCTTCTCCTTTCAAATCATCCTGGAGGCGCGGATTTGCACACCGAGGTCTTGAACTCCTGTTTCCGAGTGGATCAGAGGCGTTCATTAGCGCGACGTCCCCCTGGGTGGGTCCAGTCTCTCCCGGCTCTGGAAGATGCTGGGAGGGCAAAGGTCCTTGGCAAGTGGGAGACCAGGAGCTGTGGAGGCAGCTTCTTAGCACAAACAGCTCCTTGGGGCGGGGGTGTCCCCGTCTTGCTCTTGGCTCGGTCAGGAGTGAAATACGGAGTGGACTTGCAAAGAAGGTTCTCTGCCAAGCTTGGCGTCCGTGACGTGGTCCACGGTCCTGTCTCTGGAGACCCCTCTGCATGCCTCACGACAGAGTCTGGGTTCCCCAATGCCCCCCGGGGGGAAGCTTCCTGCCCGGGGGACCCTGAGATGAGGTCATTCGTCTTGGCTTCCTCTTGGCTTTGCTGCGGAGAAACTTAGAATCAAATTTCGTGCTCAATGCAGTGGACTCCCGTCAGCCCAGGTTCTCCATCCGGCTGAAGAGGGCCATCGATCCTGTGCCACCGCTCGTGGATCTTGTGGAAGCCAGACATCCAGGAACATTCTAGAATTCTCGGTCCCCTCTCAGCCGCTACCCAGTGAAGGAGTTCAAGAAACGCTGTTCCCAGATGTGGCCCTCAGGTGCGCTGAGTCCCTTGAACGGGGGCACCGCCGATGGACACCCGGGCTTTCTCTGAGGTCCCGTGGTCTACCTAAATGGGGATCCTCAAAATGGAGCTCAGCGGTCAGGAATCCCTGCCCGGGGCATTTCATCAACCAGAGGCGCTAACTCGATTCCCAGGGAGGACGACGGGAGGCCAGCACTGTGCCTGGACATTGTCCCAACTTGCACCTGTTCTTCTGAGAGCCTGCCCCATTTTTCCTGAAAACCGTGTACTCTCCTTGAGGTTCTCCTCCCCTTCCCCTCCCTGTGAAGAGGGAATATCATCCCCGGGATCTCACCTGGAGGCTTGGTGTCCACTTTCCTTCCGAGGCCTGGGCCCGTGCACGCGGTACAGTTGCTTACGTTTTCTCCTGTTGGTCTGCCGGTTGTCCCCTGCTTCAACTCGAGCCTTATCCTTCTGAGTCTCTCTAGGCTGTCCCCCTGCCCCTGGCCCTCTGGTCACTCTGCAGTTCAGCCACCGTCCTGTGCCTGGAATGCTCACGTAGCCCCCCGACTGGACTTCAGAGTCTCTACCCTGCAGCTTCCCTTAGGTGACACTCCCTTGGCCTCTCTCAAGCCGCGTCATCCAGCTGTTCACGCCTGTCACGCCCCATCACCAAGTCACCCTGTGTCTTGTCCCCGGGACTCTGCCCACACTCTCCCTTACCTTGAGTAATGTCCCCCCAGGTCTAGTGTCAGTCACTGATGCCATGACTGGTTCCTTCTCCCACCCCAGACTAGTTGGAGTCCCTCCTCTGAGTCCCAGCGTGGCCAGAGCTCCCCTAACAGGTCACTTACCTGACAAATCAAAGGATGGACTTCCCCATTTGCCATCTGTGAGCCCCGGAGGGCAGTCCCAAGTCTGGCCACTGCCGCGTCCTGAGTGCCACCCCAGCGCGGGCCAGCAGTACCATATGGACGACCTCGCTGACTCCGAAATCTCCTCCTTCCCCGCCATCTGCCCCGGACCCTAACTCTCACGTTTGTCCCCTGCTGGGCCCTGTCCTCTGTGTTGTCTATTTCTGTGGCCACGAGACCCCGTGGATTGTGTTTCCAAAGCAGCCACAGGATCCCTTTCCTCGCTGCACGTCCCATGGGGAGCTGGGACCCCTGGGCCCCTTGGGTCTGAGCTGGGAGGTGTGGCTATGAAGAATTCCCCGCTGGTCGGCTCCAGCCGGCCTGTGGGGTGCTGAGGGACACCGGGCTCCGAGCCGGTGACCCCAGCCGACATCCTGGGGCTGCCAGCCACAGAAGTGAGGTGTCTTGCGCTAGACAGCCCCAGGCGACCCGGCACTGAGCCGGCCCTGTGGAGGGCAGCCAAGGCAGCAGTCCCCTTTGACAGCCCAGACAATGGTGACAGAGGTCGAGGTGGTTTCCTACCGTCCACCTGCTGTCTTTCCCGGTGGCCGGCCTCAGGTGGACTCAGGTTGATACTGCAAAGGCCCAGCAGATTTAGGGTCAGCTGGGCCTCTTTTCTCCAGCCTCTTGGGGTGCACACCCCAATGCATGCTTAAAGGCAGAGTCACGACGTGTACCCCCATTTCCAGGGGGCCACGGCTCTCTTACATCCCTCCCAGCTCCACCTCCCTTTCTTTGGCCTTCACCAAGTTGCTTAGGGCCTCGATTTTGCTGAGGCTGGCTTTGGACTCGTGATCCTCCTGCCTCAGCCTCCCGAGCCGCTGGGATGACAGGTGTGAGCCACTGCGCCGGGCTTCATTCATTCATTTACTCATTATTTACCACGCACTTCCTAGGGACCGGGCATTGTTAAGGCCTTGGAGAAATATCAGTGAGCAACAGGAATTAAAAAGATGGTGCTTATCGGGGTTGGAGGAGGTGTCGGGGAATGTCGGAGGAAGGCCCTGAAAGAGGATGGGGCTGTGAAGGGCTTGCGGGTGGGGGAGCAGCAGGAGAGGAGGCTGGAAGGACCCGTCTCCAGGCCCTGAGATCTCCCCCGGTGGCATGGCAGGCCACGGGGAGGCGGCGGGGCAGAAAAGTCAGGCCTGCGGTTTGACCAGCCTGCTGCCTGGTGTGAGATCAGCACTCACACCGGTCAGTGTCGGGGCGGGAGGTGACTCAGTCACTGGCCGTGTGTCTGTCCAGGAGACGAGGCCCCTGCGGAGCGTGAGACGTGAGCCTGTTGTCCTGCCCTCGGGGGCACCAGGGCCTCGGTGAGGCTTCGGGGGGCACAGCTCCGAGTCAGGGGCAGCTGCTCTACAGGAGGGCCCAGGGCATCAGGGACAGACACCCAGAGAACCAGCCGAGTCACCCCCGAGGCTCAGCAGTAGTAATCCCACTGTGGATGGCAACGGTGTCACCTGAGGTCAGCCACCAGGACACTTGCCTTGGGGCGAGAGGAGGCCCCAGCTGCTCCCCAGTTTGAAGCTAAACTCTATCAGTGCAGAACCCCAGGTCACCCTGAAGGGTGACAGTGAGGGAGCTGTGACCGTCTTCTCAAAAGCCAGGGGCCTGCTGTGGCCGGATGGATCACCAAGGGCACTGTCCAGGCACAGCCAGAGATGTCACACGTGGGGAGGGACCAAGGTCTAGGTCAACCCCATGAGGCATCAGCCCCGACTGATTCCTTTCTCAGTCCCTTCTGGCCGGCGGCCTGGACACAGGCTTGGTCCCTTTCCAGTGACAGGGACCGGGCACTGTTGGTACAAGGGGCAGGAACAGGGAGAGGTCAGGCTGCTCACTAGACAGGCAGATCTGGAGCCCAGACAGGGAATGAGCTTCTCTGCCCCGAAGCTACTGGACAGGGTCCGGCCCGCCAGGTCCCCCGCCCGCCTCCTTCGGGATGTGACAGTCGGCCTTGTTGTCATCGCCCGCCCCCGGGCCCCCACATCCTGGTGCCTCTCCTGCCCCAGGAATGGAGCCCAGGGCGCCATCTGGGAAGGACAAACTAGCCCCCAGTCCAACCAGCGTCTGGACGTTGGGCTTTCTGGCTTCCAGGACTGTCCGAAATAAATCTCTACTGTTTGCCAGTTTCCCAGTCTGGCATTTCGTCGTAGCTTCACAAGGAGACTAAGACAATAGCTCTGTAGTGGGCCCTGGGTTTCCTGGCCTGGGAAGTCCCCAGGCAGTGCGGACGCTGCCCAGTGACCAGAGCCCTCGGTGGCATGGCAGCGGCCTGTCTGCCCATTAGAATCACCTGAGCAAGCTCGACCAGGTGCCATGCCAGGTCCCTTCCCGGCAGATAGTCTGATGTCATGGGTTTAGGGTGGGGTTGGAGCTCTGGAAGTTTGATAATCTCTCCCGGTGAGTTCAGATCTGCCACCAGAATAGAAAACCACAGGTTTGTCCCCGTTCCTCATCGTCTAGGGCTTCAGGGCAAGGAGCCGTGTGATGTGTGACCCAGGCAGGAACACGCTCGGGAGAAGTGGTTGCAGGTTATAATCGCACAGGGTCAGCTGGTGTCCACCAGAGCTGTCCGGGGCAGAGCTGGGTATGTGGGGGGGCTTCACTGCGGCCTGGTGGGGCCCCGCCTGTCCCTGGTCAGAGCTGAGGGTTTCAGAGCCAGGACGTGAACCCCAGGGGGTGATCCTCAGTCCTGACCTAGGGGGACGCTGTCTGCATTTGAGCCCCTGTGGAACCGGAAGGCGTTTTTAGGATTGTGAGTCTGCGGTTCCCTGGGACCGCCTGGGGTCCACCTATCTCAAGTTAGAGTGACCACACAGCTACTTGAATAATCAATAAAACCTAGAGCTAATTAGCTAAAATAACCTTGGCAAAGTCGAGGTCGGGGGAGATGGGAGTCAGGAAGGAAGGCATTTAACAGAGAGGAGCGCCTTTCTCTGGGCCCAGGCTGAACACAGGTGGGCTCTTCTGGCCAGGGTAGATAAGAAAATCAGAGTGGACCACAAGCTACATGGGGGTCACTAAAGTTGTCTCTAAAAATAACCAACTGACCAGCACGGGCAGATAGAATTCTGGGCCTCTGAGATCTGAGGCTGCGGTCAGTGTTAAGAAGGATGGAGGGGACTACGAGTCAAGACTGTCCCGAAAGGGGGAGAGCTCTGGACACCATCCCTTCCAAACCCCCTCCCATTTTACAGAGAGAAACACCAAGGACTAGCAATGCTGAGAGTGTGAACCGGCTCTTCCCTGAGCTCCGACCGACCACGAGGTCTTGGAGCGGTTGTTCCAAAATCTGCCGCTTGGGTGACGATGTCAAAGAAAACTGGTTAGAACTTCATTTCTCATAACGATATGCCGTCACTATATCCCCCCCCCCCCGACCAACTAACAGCCCTTTATTATCATCTCATCCTCGGTCCTGTTCGATATTCTTCCAATATCTTGGTCAGTATGATCAACTCTAGGCCTCAATGTCTCTCCCTCCCCCGCCCCTGCGTTCAACTGAGAGGTCTCTCAAGTCTTCTCACACCTAAAATAGTTATCCTTCTGTCTGTGAGCATGCCGTGCTGCTATAACAAAATAGCAGGGGATTCGGAAAGACCAGGGACGTCATCAAGAACAGAAATCTGTTTCTCACAGTCTGCGAGGCTAAGTCCAAGGTCAAGGCCCCGGCGGTCATGGTGTCCAGTACTTTTAAGATGGATCCTCAAACACTGAATGCGGGGATGGCATCCTCCAGAGGGGGCTGGCATGTGGCAGAGGTCAGAGGAACAACAAAGGTCAAACTCCCTCCATTAAGTCCTCCCGGAGGGTGCAGAGCCAGGCACCCCAAGGCCCTGCCTCTCATTATCCTTACTGTGCCCAGAGTCAGCTTCCGGAGAGGATGAAAACGTCCCACCTACAGCTTCCTCCCTTTCCTTGTGGAGAAAAGGAAGCCGCCCTGTGTTGGCATTTCTTTGTGGAGAAAAGGAAGCCCTGCGTCCTCTCTCCTAGGGAGGGGCCGCATCGCAGATCCCACGGTGTCCTTGTGGTGACCTTGAACGTGGCCCTCCGACCCCGGTGTAAGCTGGCGACCAGCTCCTGGGGCTCCCTAAGGCTCAGGTGCCATACTTGTGGCATGAGCTGGTGTGGGGTGCCTGGTGCTTTTCAGGGTGTCCACCCGCACCTGGGGGTCTGTAATGGAGAGGTTGGGGTGTACCTGGCGCAGGTGCACACCAGGATATTTGAACGTGAAGGGTTCCCTATCAGCAGGTACTTGTCCAAAGGCAGGGGATGCCCACCAAGAGGGAACCCAACTATCAGCCACGGGCTCGGGGGGTCATGAAGTCGGTGCAGGGTCATCAGCTGTAGCGAAGGTCCTGCTCTCGTGGGATGCTGTGTGGGGAGGCTGGGCCTTGGGGGAGCGCAGGGTATTGGGGAACCCTCTTTGCTTTCCACGCAGTTTTGCTGTCAAAGTAAAACTGCTCTAAAAGCTGAAGACTATTTTTTAAAGTTAAGCAATTGCTTTTAATGATTCAAGGAGGGAGGGGAAAAGGGGGGGAGAGAGAGAGAGAGAGAGAGAGAAATGGCAACAGATGGTCGTCGGAGCTGGGTGATGGGTAGAGGGGGTTCACTGTACTATTCTCTCTTGTTATATGTTCGAAATTTCTGTAATAAAAGTTAAGCACGGGCAGGGGCTGTGGCTCCGTGGTGGAGCGTGTGCCTTGCTTGTGTGATGCACTGGGTCCAATCCTCATCACCACATAAAAATAAATCCAGGTATCGTGTGCATCCACAACTAAAAATTATTAAAAGAAAAAAGTTAAAGCAGACGCTAACAAGCAATGCCCCTAAGAGACACGGTATAGCCTGGCGGTTGCTTCTAATGCAGTATTCACCCCCTGACACCCCATTCTTTCCCTTTCATCACAGAATCTCAGTTTGTAAGCCAGGCTGGCAACGCACACCTGCAATCCCCGCGACTCGGAGGCTGAGGCAGGAGGATCACAAGTTCAAGGCCAGCCTCAGCAATTTAAGGGAGCCCCTTCCCCAAAATAAAGACATAGAAAGAGCTGGGGGTGTGGTTCAGTGGTACAGCACTCCTGGGTTCAACCCCCAGGACTGAAAAAAAATAATCTGCATTTGTTCAAGGAGGGTCCCTGGCCCACCACCTGGCCAGGTGTGGAGGCTGGCCCCAGGCCTCAGCCCCAGGTGCAGCCAGTCCCTCCCTAAGACAGCTGTCCCTGCGTGTGGCTGCCTGGTGCCCTCCATGTGGACCTGCAGCAGAGGAGGCTCGGTTAATGTCTTGTTTTCGTCACAGGAACCCAGGAGGATATTGTCTCCACCTTACTCCTGAGCGTGCGGCTCCTGAAGGATTGCAGCTCGGTCTCCCTCTCCTGCAGCCGCTGGTTCAGGTCTGAGGGTTCATAGCCCAGGGCTTCGCCCCTGCACCCCCCAGGCCGCTGCTGTGCGTTTTCAGGGGTCCTCCCTCTAGATAGGCGCTTGTCATCCGACAGACTTTGGGAAAACGATCCGACAGCATTTGACACTACAATAACCCTGTACCCCGTTTTGTTCTGATGACCAGGACCACCTAGAGTCCATGTCAAAGGGCAGAACCTGGGGAAGGGACCCCAGATTTTTAACAAAACATTTCCTCTTTCTTGTGACTCTCGGTCAAGTTAGACAACCCCCTGCCTCTAGCCACTGAACTCAGGCCCCCAAGGAGCCGACTGATCCAAATCAAGCAGAGGTCGCGGTCTTAAAGCCCCGTCATTACCCCATGACCCGTGGCCCCTGGGCAGCACGTCCTATGTCACAACCAGTTGATCCGTCCAGATTGGGTCCAGCCAGGGTGCCCCGACCCCCTCAGGGGTCAGGCCACCCTGCCTGCCCCTCAGCCCACTGCTGAATGGACACCTGACCAGAATGAATCAAGCGTATGTTCTGGAGAGAAATTCAGAGTTAGGGTTCTAGATGACCCCGCCTTGGCCGGGCAGAGGGCTGAAGGTCCTGTGGGGCCGTGTCCAGTGCAGGGTCAGTTATGGGCAGCTGTGGACAGAGGTGTCATAGAAGAAGTCAGCTGAGGGGGAGATGAGGGGTCGGCGGGGAGGTGGGGTGAGGAGAAGGAAAGGCGGACAGGGGACAGAGAAACATTGGGTGGACCAGACAGGAGGGGTGGAGGAGAGAGCCGAGCGGGTCACCCCCACCCCGTGTCACCCAGGGTCTCCGCAGTGACCCCAGCTCGGGAAAGGCTCTCTGCCGATGTGTCTGGGTTCAGGATCTGGAGATGAGGTGACCGTGGTTTAGGGTGGGCCCCACGTCCCTTGACTGGCGTCCTTGTAAGTGAGGGATTTGACTCATGGGGGCCATGTGAGGAGGGGCAGAGGGTGGCCTGAAACCCCAGCAGGCCACGGAGCCCCGGGGACTGCTCACAGCCCCCGAAGCCGGCGGGAGACGTGAACGCAGCGTTCTGATTTGGAGTCTCCAGAAAGCACCGAGCTTGGTCCCAGCCCTCAGAACCAGGGGAAAGCCCGTCTGTGAAGTTCAAGTGTCTGGGTCTGTGGTGACGGCAGCCCTGGGGACCTGGTCCTTCCCAGGAAAGGGCGAAGGCAGGGGTGGGGGCCCAGGGGGAGAAGCGAGGTGAGAACACCCCGCCCTGCTGGCCCTTCCCCACGACAGGGCCCTGGGTATCTGGGTTCCTGCAGGGACTTAGCTTTAAGGCCCTGAGGTGTCCCTGCATGGTGACCTTGCCACCCGTCCGCACGCTCCTGGAATGTGCCCACCCCTCCCACAGGACCCTAGCAGTCGCCCGTGAAGGCTGCAGCTGCCGCTGAGCCCTGTCACCTTCCCGGCACGTGGCTTGGGCTGGGAACAGGGTCAGGGAGGCCGGCAGTGCCCGGGGCCCTCCAGCAGGGTCACTGTGGGGTGCATGTGGGGTGACAGGCTGCTCTGCCCCGGTCTCCCTCCAGTGGCACCCTTGGCAGGTGGCCTGCCAGGGACCTTCCCGTGTGCGGAAGGGCCCCTGCCTCCTGCTCTGCACCCCATCAAGGGCTTGGTGGCCCCCCTGCAGCTGGTACCGCTGGGTCGGGGGGGAGGGGGGGCAGGCCTGCTGGAATGTTCTGGAACACATACTCGGGGATTGCACGACAGGGCCCCTCNGAAGTCCACCCCGGCCACCTGCCCGTGACTACCCCCCCCCCCCGCCATGGCAGCCCAGGCCTGTCCCTGCATGGCGTCCAGGAACTGGGTGGGAGCCCTGTGGCCTCATCTGCTCTCCCCCTGGGACCTGGAGAGTCCCCTGCACCCTGGGCCTCCCCGTCCTCCCTCAGGAGAGCACCGTCCACCTCAAAACCACACTGACTGCACGTCGGCCAGCCTTCACTGCAAGGTTTCCAGAGCATAGAGTCCTGTTGTTCAGGGGGCTGCTGAGCAGAGGCAGCCCGTGGTGGACAGGGCAGCCCAGGAGGCCCTGGGGTCCTCGCCTGGCCCCGGGGAGCGTGAGCAGAGGAGTGGCTAGGACGTCGTCAGATCCTCTGTGAGTGCAGCCAACGTTGGCACAAGTGTAGGCAGAGTCCCCCAACAGGAAAATTCACCCGTCAGGCCTGGGGGACCTTCTCCAGGACCCTCCACGCCCTGATCAGGCAGCGTTCCTTGGACAGGGGTGGTTTCCCGTCACCGTTCAGCCAAGACGGGGCCAAGCCAGGGCCCTGGGAGACCCATACGGGAGGAGAGGGAGTGGGGGTCTCCAGAAGGAGGAGGGGTGACGAGACAGGCTCTTCCCAGATTCACGGGGAGACGAGGAATGTGATGAGAGTTGTCTCCAAGTCATCTCCAGGACAAAGTGGCTGGGAAGCAGCGGTTCCGGTGGACTTTAGGGCCCCTCCCCTCACATTATAGAGCGCCTATCATGGGTTGGGCCCCCCACCATCTGAGGGATGCCGGCAAGTGAGACGGAGCCCCTCCCCGCAGACCAGCAGGGAGACGAGCTTCTAATGGGGCGTCCACCCCCACGGCCAGAACCAGGCCAGCGGAAGGCAGAAGGCGGCCTGAGACCCCGGCAGGGCCACCTCGCCTCGTTGGGGTGTTTGCTCGCTGCAGTGGGGCAGAGGTTCTCCGAGGTCGTGCTGAAGCATGTCCACACAGACTGGGCCCCCGTGTTAGCCCCGTCTAGCCTTCTCCAGGCCGGGGGACATATGTGCAGAGACTCAGAGGTGAGAAAGAGGGTGGTGGCTTTGAGGAACCGTGAACCTATCCAAGTGGCCAGAGTACAGGGCGAAGAACAGAAAGGGAGGAGAGGCCAGAGGTCAGATCATAAAGGGCCTTCCATGCTGGGGACGCTGGGCAGGGAGGGTGTGACCTCCTTCCAGGTTTGCTCTTTAGAAGGACAGTGGCTGCTGTGGGCGTTGGAGATGACCACTCCGGGTGAGCAGTGCCAGCTCTGCTTCTGGAAATGTCCACCTCCTACGAGAACTGCCTTTATCCTCCACCTAAGACTCTCCCCTTCCCGTCTTACTGTAACAAAATGCCCCAGACTAGGTAGTTTATAAAGAAAGGAAATTTATTTCATGTGCTTCTGGAGGCCCCGGCGCTGCCGGCCTGGGGTCTGGTGAGGGCCCGTCTCTGTTTCCCAGATGTCGCAGCGCCGCTCCTTACCCCCGTGGGCACACAAAGCTGTGTCCTCGGGTGGCAGCTAGCCTGTGCCCTTCTATTCCCTCCACATCCTCCATCTAGGAAGTGCTGGCTCCCTCCAGCCCTTTTATGAGGGCGTGGCCTGGTCACAGTGGCTCTCCTCAATAACGTTTCAGCCTAGGAAACTCGGGGACACATTCGGACCACAGACCTGCTGAGTGCTGGAAGACCAAAGTCCTGATTTCCAGGGGACAGCGGCTGGTAAGCGCCAGATGGGCGGTCAGCCGGGTGACACGGGGGATCCCCTGCAGGGCCTGGCCCACGCCTTGCTCATAGCAGGAACTCAAACAAAGCTTGTTGACAAGCGGACGGAGGCCACCTCCGCCTAGCTTCGGTTGTCCTGAATTTCTAGGACTAGGAGGGACTTCTGTTTGCGGGAACGCTCTGTGCTGCTGAAACTTGAAACTCTTAAGTGTCTATTTGATTTGTGGCCAGCACTCAACTCTCTGGCTGAGGAAGGCTGGTTTCCCAGAGGGGAAAGTCAGTCCCTCCCGATCCACGGAGGTTTGGCTCCAGAACGAGCCTCAGACAGTAAAATCCATGGGCGCTCACGTCCCTATAAAAATAATAAAATTGTGTAGGTTTTGCATATAAGCTATGCGCACTGGCCTGTAGATTCCTGTTTATCTTAAGTCATCTCCAGGTTACCTGTAATACCCAAGGCAATGTAAATGCTATTTAAATACATGCTGTACTATGTAACTGTGTAGGGAATGATGATAAAGGTCAATTCTGTACCTACTCAGTACAGACACAATTTTTTTTTTCCCCTGAGTCTTTTCCATCCAAGTTAGTTTGAATCCACAGACATGGAACCCATGGGTCTGAAGGGTTGGCGGTAGCTCATTTCTTTGCTTGGGTGATATTCATAGACTGAGGTTCACGTGAGGATAAAATGCAGACTCACAGGGCCCGCCTTCTTCATAGAAATGTGGATTCAGTAAGCGTATCAGTCAGCTTCTGCTTGGTTATGCTGCAATAACAAAAGGTCCCCAGATCGCAGGAGCTTATGATGGAAGGAATTTACACAAATTGCATGTTTGTTGTGTGTTCTTTCTGTCACACTTGAATCATCTAAGGATCTAAAGAGTCGGACTGTCCAGGGGGACAGGCAACCCTTGTGTCAAAGATACATGGTCATCTTACAGGAAAGGAAGTGCCCATGGTTGGAATAGTCACACCGTCTGGCACAAGAAGCCCAGGCTGGGCCCAGGGCTATGCATTTTTCACAGAGTCTGCAGGTGACATTGTTGTGGGAAGCCTGATGGCCCCGCTCGGAGCACCTCCGGGCTCCCCTGTGTCAGACAGACAAGATGCTGGTCTGCGTTGATCGCTCCATGGGCAAAGTCACGCAGTTTCCCACCTGTCCTCCTGACGCCCCGTCTTCTTTCAGGAGAGTGTGCAGGCCTCAGTGCTCACATTTGACCCTTGGGTCTGAGCCCTTCCTCCCACACCTCCAGGGTTGTTTTCTGCTACGCAGCACAAATAATCTGGTTTCAAAACGGGTAATGCACGGGAGCGGGCATGCACGTGCCCACGTGTCCACCCTGCCTGAGTGGGCATTTTATATTTTATCCAGACAGTTTTCCTGACCCAGTAGCCATTGCTGATGAGAATCCCAGGCCAGTGGCAATGGCTGGGCGTCTAGAGCGTGCGTCCTGCGGCCACTTCCCAGGCTGACGGCTCACTCTCCTCCCTGTCGCTCAGCTCTGCCGCCTGATGTTGTAATGACCCGCTCACATCTGTCTCCCTTGCTGGACGGCGAGATTCCTGAGGGCTTCTGTCTGCCTGCAAAGAGGCGGATGAATGAATCCGTGTTCCTTATTTGGGAATTAATGCAACCACTCTCGGGGCATTTTAAAGTTGGGACTTTGTTTTCTTAGCTCACGTCCCGGCACCTCTTCCTAATTTCTCAGGTTTGCACAGGCCCGTGTGACAGCCAGAGCCATTTGTGCCCCTGAGGACTCGGAGCAAGACCGGTTCCACCAACCAGACCCCCAGGAACCTTTGAGACTGGTCTGGCACTGATGGGATCTGCTGGTTGATACCATCCCTCCTCACTTCTGGAGAAGGTAGAATGAAAAACCAGTTCGAGGGCCACGTGGCTACCCGGATTGACAGGTTAGGTCAGAAGCTGGGATGCACGAGGTTAACATTGCAGAACGGGAAATAGCTCGTTTATTTACGATATCTCCTTAACACTTCACTCACCGGTTTGTATTGATCACAGACGGACATGATGGTATTTTAGAGACACTAAATAAAATATGATTAAATTATTATTAATCTTTAATATTTTATGATTAAAAGGACTAAGGCCTGTTTAAATGCGGCCGTCCCAGAACATTTCAAATGGCATGATGTGGCTTGCGTTGTATTCCTCTCTGTGCTGTCTGGGAGAATCCTGAGGTCCCTAAGTCACACCGGCAAGTTCCTGCACCGGCCTGGGGTCGTGCACTGGGGCGTGGAACAGGGCCCGTGTCACGGGGCCAAGGAGTGCCCGACGGTGGTTTCCTCTGTCTCTACCTTCAATTCCTCCAAATGGTATTTTTTTCCACTTCCGATTTCTAGGGAGGTGGAATGCCATTGACCAGCCGATCCCAGCGATCCAGTCCTGCTTGAGACAAAAAGCACCATATCCATCAGGGCCAGCCTGTCTCAAAGGACCTTTTTGGTGCTGGCTGGTTGAGCAAGTTTTTTTTTTTTTTTTTTCCTTATTATTTTTAGTTGTCGATGGACCTTTATTTTATTTATTTATTTTTATGTGGTGCAGAGGATTGGACCCAGGGCCTCACACACGTGCTGGGCGCACATTCTACCCCTGAGCCACAACCCTGGCCCCCAAATAGGGCTTGTCCTAGGTCCTCGGTCTTATTTCTGGGACAATTTCACGTGTGGGATTGACAGTCCTGGGAAAGTCGGAAGAAAAGGGTGAGCATCCTCGCTGGGGTCCCCAGGGACGGGGCACAGAGTGGCCCCCAGGAAGCATGGCAGGGTGTTCTGGGGGCTGAGAGCGGGCGGATCTAGCCTGGGTGCCGATCGTGTGGGTGCGTCACTTCATGAGTCACCAACGGGACATTTATGACTTGTACCTGACGCTTCCTTAAAAATCTTACCGGGTGAGGCAGACGGAGCGAGAATCACAGACAGTAACACAGGGAAAAGCAAAGACCCGGCCCGCGCCTCCAAGACCGGACGGAGAAGACCTTCCTCCTCCTGTTTCCAGTGCGCCAAACACGCTAAACAGGTTCAAGTGTGGCCTGTGGCAGACGCTTGGCATGGACCGGGGACTGGCCTGTGGCCTGCCCTGAGTGACGCCCTCCCTCTGCTGACCGTGGGACTAGTATGGTGATGTGTGCCCAGTTATGTCATGTCCCTTGCTGACTTTGAGGAACGGAGCATCGTGCTGGGGATCCCCATGTGGCAAGGACACCCGTACGGTGGCCTCTGGGAGCTGAGTAGTCTTGGCGGCAGAGTATGGGCAGCTGAGACCCTCGGCCCTTAGCCCCAGGACCTGCATCCACAGCTTGGGGCTCTGCTGAGATGGCAGCCCTGGCTGACACCTGGGTGCACTCAGCTCCCACCCAAGGCAGAGGCCACCAGGAGGGTCTCTCAGAGGAATGTGTGTCACATGGACAGTGAGAAGACAGACATACGGCAGCTTGAGCTGCTGGGGACATTGTTACGTAGCAATTAAAACCATGGCAGTGCCAGGTGCGGAGGCACACACCTGTCCTCCCAGGAGCTCGGGAGGCTGAGGCAGGAGGATGGTGAGTTCAAAGCCAGCCTCAGCCAAAGCGAGGCCCTAAGCACCTCAGTGAGACCCTGTCTCTAAATAAAACACAAAATAGGGCTGGGGAGGTGGCTCAGTGGTCAAGTGCCCCTGAGTTCAATCCCTGGTACCAAAAAAACAAAAACAAAAAACATTGCAGCAGTAAACAGCGCCCTGAGCTCCTTCCCCACAGCATGCCCCAAGCTCGGGGAGGGGAAAGACCCCCAGACACGGCTCCCCGGGCCTCAGCGTGTCTGTCTGCCTCTCTCCCCCACGGAGGGCCTCCTGCATCCCTAAGAATGATCTAGTATGTAAGGAGAGAATCTTTCCAAAGATAACTCATAAGAATGAAATTAACATAGGCTTATTGCAGACATCTGAGGAAATACGATGACCTGTGTGATACTCGTGGGTGACCACTACTGACCTACAGAAAGAGGGACTTTTGTGAGATTATAAAAGTGATACTTGGTCGTTGTACAGAATTCGTAAACCAGAGAAGTCTGATGAAGGAACCTGTGATCCCACTTCTGAAAAATGATCTCTGTGCTTGTGTAGGTCACGTGCGCGTGCGTGTGTGCATGTGTGCGTGTGTATGTGCATGCGTGTGCATGTGTGTGTGTGCATTCTGAGAACTCGGGGCCTGAGTGATGGAAATGTCTTGCTCACCGTCTTGGGGGCTGGCAGTCTGTCCTCTCGGTGCCCCGTGGTCAGGTTCTGGGGAAGGCCCTCTTCCCGGCTTGCAGAGAGGGCAAGTGAGCTCTTCTCCCCAGGACACTAATCCTGTGTATCTGGGGCCTGCCCTTACCACCTCAAGGGACCTTAGTGACTTCCTGCAGGGCCTGTCTCCAAATACAGCGCCATTGGCGGGTGGAGCTTCAGCACACGGATTTGGGGGAGAACACACTTCAGTCTGCAGCCGCGTGCATACCTTTTTTCTTTTTTTTTTAAGTAGAATTTTGGTCTGTCTCCACTCAGCAGTACAGCCCATCTTCTCCATTCAATAGGCTACTTTTTGAGGGGAGGGGTGCTGGGGGTTGAACCCAAGACCCCCTTTACCCCTGAGCTACACCCCCAGCACTTTTTATATCTTGTTTTGCGACAGGGTCTCACTGAGTGGCTTGGGGCCCTGCTAACTTGCCCAGGCTGGCCTTGAGCTTGCAACCCTCCTGCCCAGCTCCGGAGCTGCTGGGAAGACAGGTGTGGCCACCGCACCCAGCTTTCTTGCTCTCTGTGCTCGGCCACGGGGAAGGAGGGGAGGGGGAGAGACTGGACGGCTGCGCACAGACGGGAACGCCATGTGCCCTCCGCCCGTCGGGTGGACGGTGGCCATCAGAGTCTTGGAATCGGACCTGCACCTCCCTCTTCCCCGTGGGGCTGTGCAGAAGGAAGTCATGAGCTCTGCTCAGCCAAAAGCAGCTCTGGGCAAGAGGCCAGCAGAGAATATGGGTCAGGTTACAGCAGCAGTTCCTGTGGCCTGGCCCTAGTGCCACCCTTCAGAAGGAGCTGCCTACACCACTCCGTCCGGCTGGTGGCTCGGCTTGGCCCCCTCCTGCTCTCTCTGTCTTGCCCTCTACCACCGCGGCTTCTCCCCCTCATCCTCTGTGTCCCCCAAAGAGTAAGCTGCACCCTGGACAGTGGGGCCCTCCCGGCCTCTCTGCTGGCCAGAGCTCCTGTGCCTGTCCTCACGGCTGGACCCCGTGCCTAACCGCAGCCGCTTGGGGCCAGTCCTGCTGACCAGGCTGTGGTCAGCGTGGTGGTGACGAGGGGTGGCCACGTGACCCGGCCCAGGACGACTCAAAGGAAACAGTGTCTGGCTCTTTCTCTCGGAGAAGAAAGTTCTGAGAAGGTTCCAGAACCCTTTGTCTGGGTCCCTTTGTCACAGCCGGGGTTGGGAGAGTGCGCAATGGCGATTGTGTTTGTGCACGTCTGCGTGAGCGCCCAGATGCTCCCCGATTCTCTCCTCTCGGGTTTCGTTTCCTCTCTCCCTCCCCACCCTCTTTTTCAAGTGGTCTCTGGCTCCGTTGCCTAGGCTACAGGTGCTCCCAGTGGGCTCAGCCGTCCGCCCGGCAGTCACCACGGGTGGGGCCCAGTGCCCAAAGGCCAGGCCCTCTCCACACTGTGTCACACCCCTGCACGCCCCCGAGCAGCCTGGCCACTCACCCCGTCTGCCGGAGGAGCCCCCTTCACCTGCAGGACGGAGGGGATATGCCTTTTAGAGTCACCTGGTCGGGCTCTGGTGTGTACAGAGTTGATTCTCAGAGTGTGACCCTGTCTTAGCCCCAGCCCACACCTTGTGGCTGAGCATCCCTGGGCTGAGCCCGGTGATCTGTTCAGCCAGCGTCCAGGCACCATGGAACCACCCACCGCAGCTGGGCAGCTGTCGACCAAGGCTGACCCTGTCCTAGACTCTGGGCCTCTCTCTGGGCTTAGGGACCTTAGCTAGTTCCTGACTTGACGGCACTCTGGAGTCACCGAGGACCTTTTGGAAATCCCAGGTGGCCTGGTTGGGGATTCAGGACATCAGTACCTTAGAAAACCTACCCCAGGTGACTCTGATTCACAGACAGGGCTGACAGGCACCCGGCTCTGTCACCTCCCGGCTCTGGGACGGCGGCCCAGTCCCAACACCCCGGCCTTGATTTCTGCCTCCGTGAAGGATGACGCCCACCCTCTGGCCTCCCCAGGTCAGTGTGTGAGAGGAAGGAAATGTAACAACACGTGACGTCCTACAGCGACCACTCTGAGGTCATGAGGCGCAGGCTTGAAGCCCTAGCGGACGTACAACCCGGGGGGCGAACACAAGTTCCAGGAGGCTGTGGTTCTAGAATCTTCCTGCACAGACCAGGCTGAAAACCCAAACCGAGTTGTGCTGCCGAGGTCCACCAAGCTGAAGCTAAGCTGTTTATCTGATCTTGCAAAAAAAAATCAGGATCCAGGCGATAACAGCTAAATTCCCCCCAACAGGCCAGGTGAACCGATAGTGCGGTTCCTTGTGCCCTCGGGCTTTTCGGAAGGACTCAGTTCTTCTCCTGTCTTCCGAGCTGCCAGCCCCCATCTGACACAGAAAGAAGGTTCAAGTGGACCAGTTGATTTTTTCTTTTTTTTTAACCAAGGATTGACCCTAGATTCGATGACCCCCTGCCCACTTGATGCTCTGACTACGTCCTTCTCACTTTTAAATTCACCATTTTTTTTCTTTTTCCCAACCTCCTCCTCCCTGATCTTCTTTCTCCTCCCTGACCTTTCCCCTGATCTCTTTTCTGATCTCTCCTCCCTAATCTCCTTGTCCCTGAATCACCTCTGCAAAACCTCCCTGTTCCTGCCGAGGGGCAGAACCACTGCCTTTCGGACAGGAGTCCCCTGTGTGTTTCTCGTTCGCTAGAAAAACAATAAACCTTCTCTTTCCTTTTTCTCAAAACCTTGTCCTCGTTTTTGGATTGGCCCTGGGGACAGGGACCGAGCTTTCGTTGACACTAGGGGTGCTTGACTACGGAGCCACATCCCCGGCCCCCCCCTTTTTTTTTCTATTTTATTTAGAAACAGGGTCTCGCTCCTCCGTTGCTTAGGGCCTCACTAAGTTGCTGAGGCTGGCTTGGAACTCCCGATCCTCCTGCCTCAGCCTCCTGAGCCACTGGGATTGTAGGCGTGGGCCTCCACTGACCTGGGTTTCTGCTATCGCCAGCTCCTTTCTCTATAAAACCGGACCCTTTGGCTCTGCTCAAACTGTCACTCCCTAAAGCATTGTCCCATGCTAGAATTCGGGTCTTGAAGCGGTCGTGAAGGTCTTTGGTATCCCACATTCTGCTTAGCTCCCAGCGAGGCGGTGTGGAAGGAGGGTCTCCTGGCCCTGGCGGCCTGCGTGCTGGGTTCTGTGCAGGTTCGTTTCTCCTCCCCCCCGCCCTCGCTGTACTTAGGGCTCTAAAGTCCAGTCTGTCCCCTCCCCAAACTACACCCCCTGCCCCGCTCAGGACCCCTGTGCAGCCCCTTCTGCGGAGGGATCTAGATTCCATCTTGCTCCTCTTCCTTTCCCTCCTCCGATTCCAGTCCCCGGGTCACGGGCTCATTTCTCCTGCGGAGTTCTGGAACTCTCTGGGCCTCCTTTCCACCCGTCCCAGCCTCGCCGGGAAGGACAGCTTCCCACAACCTGAATGTCTCCCCGAAGGGGTTTGCTAAACAACAGCGCTGGCCTCCTGGAGCAGGAATTCTGTCCCGTTTTCCTTCTCCCCATTCCACAGGCTCCGATTGCGAGCCCTGGCTTTGGGAGCAAGCGCGCGGCATCCCTACCTGAGATGATATTATCCTGTGGGTGCCCTTGGCGGCATCAGCTGCCCTTGCTGTATGCCAAGGGCGGTCCGTGGACCGGCAGCAGCCACCGAGAGCCCATTGCAAGACGCAGAAACCCAGGCCAGCCCCAGGCCTCCCGAAGAAGCCTCGGCTCTTCAACAGGTTGCCCTGGGGAACCCCAAAGCACAGAGGTCCAGGGCTAAGCCTGCTCCACCTGAGCCTCCTCCTTGGTACACGGAGACGAGGCCCCGGCAGAGGCCGTGAGGTCACATGAGATGGTACGCACAGACTGAAGCCCGTCTTGAAGGGCAGCCTGCCCCAGACCTAACGTCATCCTCAGCTGGGGGGGATTTTTAAATTTCAGCTCAAATAGAAGCTCTCAGGTTGTGGAGCCCTTGGGGCTTGGCCATGCTGGGGCCGGGAGAGTGGAGGATGCGCCACCCTGAGACTGGGGGTCTTGGGGGGGGGAGTCCTGCCGCGGCCAAGCTCAGGCTGGGGTTCCCGGATTCCGACTTGGCCACTGCAGGTCTGCGAGCTGTGGAGCCCTGGAAGAGGCAGGCCGTGGTGGGGACAGTGCATCCTCTTGGTGTGACACGTTTCCTCCTCACAAATCATGGGGAACACCATGATTTGTTCTGGAACGGATAGAACTGAAGTGGGTGGCAGAGGTCAGAACAGTGCATGCCTGTAGCAGAGCAGAGGGATTCACCAGGAGACACGGGCACCTTTTAAAGGCAACAGGAATAAATAAATATATATTCACACACACACACCATATTATATATATATATAAATAATATACATATTTTTCTTGTACTGGGGATTGAGCCCAGGGATGCTTCACCACTGAACAATGTCCCCAGCCCCTTTAAATCTTATTTTGAGACAGGGTAACCCCCCATCTCAGTTACCCAGAACGGCCTCAACCCTGTGATCCTCCTGCCTCAGCCTCCGAGTTGCTGAGATCACAGGCATGCACCGCCTTGCTTTGGCAGGAATGTTCTTGGCGAGGGTGGTGGTGACATTGGTCAAGCAGTGGCTGTGGGTATACGATGATGAATTCGTCCAGCTGCATTCGTTTAGAAGAAGTTGGCAGCAGACGGGAGAGACCCTCACCTCCACGTTTAGCTGCAGGAACTCACCAGACCCCTGACTGTGCTATCCCTCTGTGCTCTAAGCCTTGCCCTTAGCCAGTCACCTCTGACCTGGGGCCAGGTCACACAATGCCCAGGGACAGGGTGGACTGCAGTTTGGAGGAATTCCTGGGCCAGACTTCCCCAGAGGCTAGGGGCAGGTGGCCCAGCCACGTGTGGCCCGTGCGTGGCACAGTCTCCTTCCGCAGGGCACGACTGTGGCCCCGCCCACGCCCTGCTCATGGTGTCTCTGTGCCCTCCTCGTTTCCCTGCAGACGGGGACATGGCTCAAGGATGACCACCCTGGGCACAGTCCCTTCTGCGTGTCCTCTGGGGCTGCTGCTGGCCCTGCCCATCACTGACCTCCCTCCGTGATTGACAGCTGAGCTGCCCCAGAGCATGGGACTCTCTCCAGCTCAGACGTCTCTGAGCTGCAGAGACGTGACGTCCTGGCAAGCCACTTAACGTCTGTCTCTCTCTGGGCAGCGCGGCTTCCTGACAGTAATTGGGGACGGTAACAGTTACCTACTTCACAGGGAGATTCGGCAGCTCAATTAGCGAGAGCTTCTCAAGTACTGAGTCCCATTGTTAGTCGTAATGGAAGAGTTCTGCCTGGGCGGGCCGGTCCGTTGGCGCTCGGTGGGAAACGTGCAAGAATCGTCCAGCAAGCCCTGGGGACTCGCAAGGACAGGAACACAGCAGCCCAGGCCCTTCCCTTGTGCGGCAAGACCCTCTTGTCATTAGGCCTGCGAGAAAAGATGGACAGAAGGCTCAGCTGGGAGATTTCTGCCCCCAGAGCTGTCCTAAAGTTTACGGTCCTGGACACATCACCAAAGGGATTCCTTGCATGGATTTACAGACCCCTGAACTGGGACGAGAGGGTGCTAAGGGGCTACCCCAGGTATGTGGAAGTAAAATACTACGTTCCGTGTTGCCCACGTGAAATTCCTCCCCGGGGGCTCTCGCCAGCCATCTGTGTTAGGGTTAGCTGCTGTAACAAGGAGCTCCGGAGCAAAAAGAGGCTTCTATGAAGTACAAATTATTTCTTGTGTCACCGTCTAAGAGGTTGCAGTTTCCGTCTGGGAGATCGCTCTGTTCTCACCTCCTGGCTCCTGCTCATGGGTCTATTTTCTCACCATGCGTCTCCTAACCAGAGGGACAGGGAACCAGGAATACGCATCCATTTCTTTCTTAGAACTAGGTGCAGAAATGGTACCAGCAGTATCTCTTCATCCCATCTGCTGGAACTTGGCCTAATGGCCGCACCCCACAGCAAAGAGGAGCCGGGAAATGCCATCTCCACGTGGGCAGTCCATGCTGAGATGGGGGAGGCTGGAGGTGGGCAGGGGCTGGCCACGGTCCTTGACAGAGATCAGCACACGGTGTGCATCGCAGACGGCAGCTGGCTCCTTGGATCCCTTGAGGAGGAACAGAAGTGGGAGGGCTTCCTGGGAGAAAGAGTAGAGAGAGACCTCGTAACCTCTCAGGAAGCCCCCTGCGTAAGACAGTGCCCAGCTGGCTGGACCCCTGGCCCGCTCCACCCAGGACGCTGCAGCATCTGGATCTGGGTTCTGCCTTCCCCTGGGGAAGGGGCAGGGAGGAGGCCAGCAGAGCTGACCCAGAAGGGGGCTTCCTTCAGGAAGGAGACTGGAGAGGAAGAGGAGGAAGTGGAGGAGGAGACTCCCTGCATTTGAAAGCCCTCGGGGCTGGCCTTGGAGTTTCTAGAACAGGGTAATCTGCATATTACGGAGGAGGGATAATCTGGTTAGGGGATTGGGACACCCAGGAAGGGAGTCAAACTGGCCCTAAAGGAAGGCTTTGTAATCCAGCTGCCGTGGGGTAGGGTGGGAGCCTGCTGCTGAGATTTCTAATTAAATAGCCCTCCCCCGTCTTCAAAGACGCCTTCTCCCTGAGAGCACTCAGGCCTTGAGCCTCCCTCGACTTGTCAAAATGAGACAGGAAAAATGCCAGTCTGGAGAATTTATCTTTAAAAAAATGCATCCAATTGATCTGGACAAGGTACTGAGTCGGAATCAGAGAGATGCACTTTTAATTGTGAACAATTTAGCACGTGCACAATAAGCCCAGGTATAAGGACTCACAGCCAATCTGTCTGCACCCCTCCCGGCTTCCTGCCCTCCCTCTGGATTATTGTGAGAGAATCCCAGAATCGTGTAATTCATCTCTCTACATTTCAGTACGTGCCTCTAAAAGACAAGAATTCGTTGATAAACAGGGCACGATTGTGCACGTCTGTCTGTAATCCCAGTGGCTTAGGAGGCTGAGGCAGGAGGATCAGCCAGCCTCAGGAATGTAGTGAGTCCCTAAGCAACGGAGCGAGACCCTGTTTCTAAATAAAATATAAAAAAGAGCTGGGGATGTGGCTCAGTGGTTAAGGGCCTCTGGGTTCAATCCCCAGTACCCCCCAAAAATATTATTTTATAAAGACATAACCACAACACATAATCAATTATAATTTCTTAATATAACCAAATACCCAGTCAGTGTGTGGATTTCTCTCATTTTCTTCCCCTCCTCCTTCTTTTTAAAATGGCTTTGTCTATTCCAGGGTCTAAACAAGTTCTGCTTGCTACCTTTGCTTGCTGTCCCCTACATTTCTTTCAATCTGTAGATTCCTCTAATTTTTCCCCCTTTACCCCATAAATCCTCCCGAGGCTTGGGTCTGCTCCCTGGGTCCCTGCGATGTCTTTGAACAAGTTCTCCCACCCGCTGCGTTTCCTGAAGATAGGTCGCTGGGTCCTCAGGCGTCTCCTTCAGGTTTATCTTCAAGGACACTCTCTCCTGTCCCAAGAGACCTACTGGGATCCTTCTAGAGATGCAAATGTCCCCTCCTCGGCTGTCATTCACAGGGGAAAGACAGGCAAATGCTTAACTATTCTCTTTTACTTACTAGTTTTAGGAAAAAAATGGGTTGTTTTTCTATCAGCTTAAAAAGGAGCGAAGGGTATGTTTCTGTTCCATTGTTATTAAGAACTTGGGAATCTTTACATGTGCAACGGGACTCAAAATTTTTCACTGATTCTGTGTGTGTGTGTGTGTTGGGGGGTACTAGGGATAAAATTGAGGGGTGCTGACCAGTGCACTGCACCCCCAGCCCTGTCTAGTTTTTATTTTGAGAAAGGGCCTTGGGTCTTGGTAATTAGCTGAGGCTGGCCTCAAACTTGCCATCCTCCTGCCTCAGCCTCCTGTGTCATTGAGATCACAGGTGTGGGCCCTGCAGCGTCAGTAATTCTTACTGATACTCAAATATCCCACTGTTGGCCGATGGGAGTCTCTGCACATTGACTTCTAGTCCTTTGGACAGGACCCTGCCGTGCTTGATAGATTCCTTGCTTTCTGCTCTGATGGGGTAGGTACACAGGCTTATCTTCCACAGTCCTCGCTGTAGACTAAAGGAAGCCATTTCTCTAAAGGCCTGTAGTTTTCTTTTAGCAGAAAGTAGCATTTACAGACTGTAATCTGGGCCGCTCGGTTTTAAAGAAAACCATTTCTTTTTAATTCGAAAATAAGGCATAAGCACTGCAAAGATAGTTTCAATTCAAGGTCAAGCTTTTCATTGAAGAAGCTGGTAGAGCGCGCGCCACGCACGTGCAAGGCCCTGGGTTCAAGCCTCAGCATCACGTAAAATAAGTAAAATAAAGGTATGGTACCAACTACAACTAAAAAGCAAAAATATATTTTTTTTAAAAAAAGGAGGAAAAGAAAAACCTGAGCAAGCATCATCACTGAGCCACAGAACCCTCTGCCTTACAGATGTGTCCCACGGCGGCTCTGCCACGGGCCACCTGTGGCTAAAGAGAGTTGGACTATGGCCAGCACAGGTCGGGAAGTGCCTTCTTCATGCAGTTAGGGGTGTTCGCGGCTGGCTGCTGGGCAGCTTCCCGCCCAGTGCAGGAATCTAGAAGGCGGTGATTAATTCAGTGGCTGTGATTTTAGGCGCCTCGTTCAGGGCACGGGGAGGGTCATGCAGGACAGAGCACGGTGTGGCGGGCCCTCGCTCCTGCAAGCGCCTGGCAAGGTCTTATGGAGAGAGCCGCGAGCTCTCTCCTGTCCCCGTGGCTGGGCAGGGAGCCTCAAAAAGGATCCGAGGGCTCCCTTTTTTTTTTTGGTGCTGAGGATTGAACCCAGGGGCACTCGACCCCTGAGCCCCATCCCCAGCCCTATTTTGTATTTTATGAGAGACAAGGTCTCGCTGAGTGGCTTAGAGCCTTGCTAAGTTGCTGAGGCTGGCTTTGAACTCGCCATCCTCCTGCCTCAGTCTCCCGAGCCTCTGGGATCACAGGGTGGGCCACTGTGCCTGGCCGAGGGCTCTCCTTTGGCCTCTCTGGCAACCTGCTTCCCAGGAGGCTGGCTCTGAGTCCACCTTTCCTCCACGGTGGCTCAGACGCACAGGCTGATGCTAAAGAGGCCGGAGAGGACGGTGACACCTGTTGTGGCCCCGGGAGAGGCTGGGCATTGTTTTTCTCTTTGGCCTGGGATTTCAAGAAAGTCCTTTAGTGGCCTCAGATCACACTGCTGGGCCCCACCCTTTACCGACACTCATCTGTTCTGTGTCTCTGGGGACAAATCACTGGAACGTCCTGAGCCCGTGTCCCCGTGGGTGAAGTTGGGATTGGACGCCACTGGCCTCTGGATCGCTGACGAGCTTCAATGGGACGATGGTGGTACAGGTCAGCGGGCGTGTGGCGTGCGACAGTCCTTGGTAATAATTAAACAAATAGTGATTCTTTTTAAAAAAAAAAAAAAAAGGTTTATTTCTGCTACCAAAGAGCAGAATTATGACAGTGTAATTTAACAATCTTAATTGGCTTCATTTTAAATTTTAAAATCAGGGAACACTTCATTCCATAAAACAGAATCAGTTTTCCTATGAGCCAGGCACTCGTCAAAGATAATTTGATGAGTTAACATCAAATTATTATTTATTTTTCTTACACAGAATAAGGACAAGGGAACTTCACTATTTCTCCAGTTGGGAATGGCTTTTCTCCCCCCAATCCAGATTTCTCTTGGAGGACCAGATGTGTCCGCTTGGTTTGATCCACTCCATGTTGTCCCCCCACCCCACCCCCTGGAATATTGTCCCTGTTGAAAAACTGGCTTCACAAAGAAGGTGGCAGCAGGAAAATTTCAGAATCCAAAGCATAAAAATAAGTCTCGGGCAGTGTGGGGTTATTTTCTGTCTCTGGGGGGGATCATCCGGTGTCCGAGGCCTGGGGACAGAGGCAAAGTCCCCAGCCGCCCATCTAGGAGATGTCACTCTCAGTAGCGTCTGGTGTCCTGACCTGTGCTCGCCCAGGATGACGGTGGGGAAGGAGCAGCACGTCACAGGGGCCCCCTGACCCTCTGGGAGACAGAGCTCTCTCTGGGCAGACCCTGGGGCTGAGGGTCAGCGGCCAGGGGAGGATCAACGACTGTCCCCACCTGTGGTCCCTGAGGTCCTGGGGCAGGGATGCAGGAGGCAGCCAGTGTCACGAGACATCCCCGTCCCCAGACAGGCCAGGCGCCTGGCTAAGCGAGGAGAAAGACAGTGTCCCTCCTCAGGGCCTGGCCCCTGCCCCTGGTCTCACTTCCTCCCCGGCACCGCCTGGAAGGGGTGGAAGTGACACCCAGAGGAAGGCTGGGAAGTGAGGCCACCGTCACATTCAAGTTCAGGGTGCAACAGCTCAGTCTGCCCCCAACAGGTCCCATGCTCCGCTCCTCTTCATGGACCACGTCCCTTCTGAGAGTCAGCCCTGCCCTTTATAGAGACAAGGACCCAGACATGTTTAGGCCCTTGAATCCAGAAGTGCCTCAAGTGTCCATGTTTAGGCCCCCGGATCCGGAAGTTCCTCAGGCGCACGTCCCTGTTTAAGCCCCTGAATCCCACAAATAGTGACTCTTAGCGTGTGTGGGGGTGGAACAAATGGCCTCCCGGGGTGCCACGCGCTCTTAGCTGGAGTGGTAAGAGTGGCCCAGTCCAGCCCTTCCCTTTACGGATGGAGCCTGGGGGCCGCTGGCTGACCTGAGCACTGCCAGCCCCTGTGTCTGGGCCTCCTGCTGCAGAGCCCAGCCCAGGTCCCACCCACCTTCATTCAGGTCCCTGCTCGGATGCCACCTCCTTGGAGAGCTTGCGCTTACCGTGAGTCACACTTACCACACAGGATGCTGTCTCTCAGCCCTTCCCAAGTTCAAGTTCAAGGACACAGGGACCTGAAGTCCTCACTGCTGGGGTCCCAGCTCCCAAGGTGGCATCTGGGCTCAGCAGACTGCGTTGGCAATGCCGAAAGAAAGAGGGGTAGGACGGGCCTTGCCAAGGCACGCAGGGCTCGGGACGCGCTGTCCGTGGGTGTGGCTGGGGCCGGGTGCCTGGGAGACCACCAGAGACTTGGACGGTGCGTGCACGGGGGG
>NW_026000168.1:3769790-3816424 GCF_001458135.2 Marmota marmota marmota | reverse complement strand
CCCTGCCCTCGGCCTGGAACCTGCCAGCTGCAGATGTAGGGAAGGTGGATGTGGGAGACAGCTGTGTGTGTGTCCCCTCCCTCCCCGGGGACGGTCCTGCCCCTGCACCCTTCCAGAAGGCCTCCCGCACCTCCAGGGAAAGGGCTGTGGAAATGCCCGGGGTGGCTCCCACCCACAGCCGTGCCCCCCACCAGCAACCCGTGTTGGCGGTCAGTTTATCTGGTCATTAACTGCCCTTTATGAGCCGCTGTTCCCACCGGACACTTAGTTACCCCAATAATCCTCCCAACCTAATTTCCTGCTCCCCCCACCCCCCCCTTCACCAGTGCCGAAGCTGAGGTCTCTGGGCTTTGGAACTGACTCTCTGCAGAGCACAGAGACCACCCTTGGCCGTGACCCAGAGCGGGGCCTTCTGGAAGCCCACCTGCGGGCAGGGGCCAGGGAGGCTGGGGAAGGGGCTGGAGCGGCCACACGGGCCTGCGTGCCGGCTGCCCCTGTCACCGGGAAGGACGTGTTTCCCAAGGGCCGCTGGCAAATAATTTCAAGGGTTTGGCCAGCCTGAAATAACCCATCTATTTAGAGGTCTCGAGACCCAGCGGCGGGGGCTAAATAAGGTCAAGTGTCCGTCAGGAGCGGGCGGGCGGCCCAGGGAGAAGAGAGTATGGAAAGCTCAGGGAAGCCCTGAGGCCAGGCCAGAGAGAGCACACGCACACACAAGCACACGCACATGCTCACACACGCACACACATGCACACACAAGCATTTGTGCTACTGACTACATCTATATCTGTTTGGTTTATGACACATAATTATTGGGAAAAGTTTTTTCTTCTGATGGCATTGGGGACCGAACCCAGGGGGGTGTACCACTGCACTCCGTCTGCAACTCTTTATTTTGCTTATTAATATTATTAACATTATTATTATTTTTGTTACTGAGCCACATCCTCAGCCCTTTTACATATTTTATTTAGAGACAGGGTCTCCCTGAGTTGCTTAGCGCCTCACCAAGTTGCGGAGGCTGGCTTTGAACTCGTGATCCTCCTGCCTCAGCCTCCCGAGCTGCTGGGGTTACAGGCGGGCACCACCGCGCCCTGCTTTATTTTTTTTTATTTTGACACAAGGTCTCACTCCGTTGCTGAGGCTGGCTTTGAACTTGGGATCTTACTTCACTCTCCTTAGTCACTGGGATTACAGGCGTGTGTCCCCCGCACCCAGCTCAAAAAGTTGCCTCATCGAGAGGGACATCATCAGCCTGGGTACACGTGTGCCTGCAGACGGGGTGCGACTCTGCACCGTGTACAACCAGAGAAAGGAAAGGTGTGCTCCATTTGTGCACAGTGAATCGGAATGCCTTCCGCTGTCACGTATGACTGATTAGAGCTGATAAAAAATAAATTAAAAAAAAAAAAGTTGGTTTTCTCAGATACAATTTTGGAGAACATAAAGTTCTTGGCCAAACTTTCCTTGACAGACTGTGGGCAGGGGGACTGAGGAATTGTACTCAGGAAATGTTAACTTTTCAGGGAATCAGGAGCTGTGATTACCCAGCCAGGTGCCTGGGTTAGGCTGGGCCCTGCCCATCTTTTTTACACTTTTTTACACTTCCTGTTGGTTGTTTCTGATGGGTGAAGACGCAGAGGCTCCGAGACATACAGTGACCTCTCCAGGGCCACTCCGGCTTTCAGCAGCTCGGCCACATTTTGAGCTCAGCCTAAAGACTCTGAATCTACGAGACGAGGGACAGGTCGGCTGTGTTTGCCAGAGCGTCGTCTGGCACCCAGCCTGGACCAGCCACCTTGGCGCTCCGTCAAGACTGGCACGGACCACTGCATGAATGGCTGAGTGCGTGTACACTGGGGACCCCTGGCTGGCACCGCTGTGCTCCCAGCTCCCTAGCAGAGTCTCCTCCGGCTCTGCTCCACATCCTGTTCTTGGGATCCGAAGGACACAGGGCCCTGGGACTGGGCCCTCCTTACATGGACACTGCCTCAGATCCAGGTGCTCACTGATTCCTGGCGAGATACGGAGGGCAGTGGATCGAGGGCTGGCCACGGGACGGGACGTTTGCACATCTGCCTGAAGCTGTCTGGGCGGGAAGTGTGGCCACAGGGGGCCCCGCCCACACTGGGTGTGTCCACAGGGACTTCACAGACACAGGCCGACAGCCCTGCAGTATCCAGGGAGGAAAAGAGGAAGTGCCAGGGCCAGCACCCAACAGAAATTCAGCCCAGAAACACCAGAGAGGAAAGCAGAAATTCAGCCTGAAGCCAGTTCCCTCTGAGCCTCGTTTAGTTCCTCAAACCTAAACCGAAAGTCAGGGGGTGGCTTAAGAATCTCCCTGACGGAGAAACCAGGAGACTGGCTGATCCCTGCTTGGCCACGGCTTGGATGGGTTCTGCTTTGGGCTTCAGTTTTCTTATCTAGGAAATAAATATTCCAGGCTCCACCCCTGCCTCGGGGCATTGATGACGGGTGTTACCTCTTCCAAGTCCCCACCGCGCGACCTGATATTTGTGCATATCTCTATCAAGGTGCCCCGAAGCACTTCTCCTGTGCTTGTCCCCATGGCCCCTCGCCCCACGGGAGGGAATGTCACTAGTAGTTGCCGAAGCCTGGGAGGTAAGCAGAGAGCCCCTGGGCACTGGGGGACCCAGCCGTCATCCACGTGGCACAGACTGGCGTGGGTGCAGGTGGGCGGGTAGGAGAGGCTGATGGGGCCCTGGCTGGAGGGCCTGGGGGTTTCCAAGCTGCAGGTGGAACCAGAGGACAGAGGTCTGGAGCTGACCTCAGAGGCTCAGGACAGGAGGTCTGGCTGGCCAAGGATCGGGAGCTTCTGAGAGACCAGGGACGTGGAGGTACCAGCAAAGCTGTGTCCGTTCAGAGGGAGAGGTCCCACGGAGGCCAGCGAGGTCCCACCGCTGAGCAGTCCCCACGATGAAGTGCGGGACCCTACGGGGGCCCTCGAGGATGCTCCCCGGTGCACACCTGGGAGCCGCCACTCAGAGGAGCAGGCAGCCTGGGCCAGGCTAGCCCCTGTCACGCCCCTGTCAAAGGCAGCCACTCCTGACGTGGCCACCGTTGCAGAGGGCGTGGAAAACCCTGAGATCTAAGAATCAGCCCTGGAGGGAACATGAACCGCGGTGACCACCCAGCCCCGAAAGAGACCATTCTGAAGCCAAAAGATGTCCGGTGGTGGGGGGGGGCCTCAGCTGTCAACTCCCCATGTTTCCCTTCCATCGGCAGAACCTGGGGCTCCAGAGGCAGAGGTCACACTGAGCCTGCACAGGGTGCCCGCTCAGGAAGGAGACGGGCTGGAGGGGACCCTGGAGGGGACCCTGGGAGGGAGGGACGCCCCCGACGGAGGAGATCTGGGAGCAGCAGTCAGAAGAGGTGGGTCTCCGAGTGGCAGCCTGCAGGGGGTTGGGACGATCAGGAGTGTCAGGGACACGCCACCCCCATCCAGAGAGGTGCCCATGGTGGGGGGCTCCGCTCTGCTCTGACTTGAGCTTGTTTATCTGCAGGGAACGGAAGGCAGTGGCAGAGGTTCTCCGACCATCTCAGTGGCTTAGGTGACAGGGAGTCAGGGCCGTGTCTGCTCCGAGGAAAGGCTCTGGGCGCTGGGGGTCCAGGGGGTGGCCGGCAGCCTCTCCTTGCCACCCTCGAGGTGCTCAGTGAGGCTGGACGGCGGGGACAGGTCCACCCTCGGCTCTGGCCTCTGCATCACTCACAGGATTCCAGCAGCACCCAGCTGTGGCTTTCCCTCGGGGAGCGCAGTGGGACTGTGGTCACGTGAAGATGGGCCCAGACGTGGCGCTGGCTTTTGGCCAGTGACCCATGAGCAGAAGTGACTGTCCAGGCGAACGCTGGAAAGCCCCCGGGACTCCTCTCCAGGGTGTGTGCATGGGCAGCAGGGTGTCAGAGGGGCCATTAATGCAGGACACAGGTGACCGCTAAACGGCCGTTGGTGCAGCCGCGGAGATTCCAGGATGCTTGTTACCGCAGCGCAACCTAGCTCATCCGGGCGACTGAGGAAGCTGCCCGCCAGGGTCTCTGAGAAGGGTCACTCGACGTGCTCTTTGACCTTGGCCCCCTCTTCCCCACCCCAGGCCTGGCGATGGGCACTCTGACCAAAGGCCAGCCGAGAGCTTGAATCTAAGTAGAGAGATGACCTGCCCTCTGTGGCCGAAGCTCCCACTAGGAGATCCTGGGGGGGGGGGGCGGGACTGTAGGCCACTATCCAGAGTGGGCAGTGTGGGAACGTTCTGAGCATCTGTGAGTCCTGTGGACTGAGCTTTCGCTGGGGGACATGTAGGGAGCCCATGAGAACCACCAGGCCCCAGGTGACCCCTGTGCACACAGCCACAGTCTGAGGCCCATGCTGTTGGCATCCTCAGCCTTATGGATAAGGAAACTGAGGCCCAGAGAGGGCAAGAGCCCATGCAGGCAGCTCAGGTCAGCCAAGGGAGGCTGCAGACCTCAGGGGCAGGTGGTCTGCTGTTAAACAGGGTCTCAAGCCACGGGAATGTAGCATTACTTGTGAGTTTGTGATGCTTCTGGGCTGTTTTAAAAGAAAATTGTTATTTCTTGTAGGTGTGATACTGATATTTTAAGATGAAGTATCAAAGTATCATCTTTTAGAAACGCCCCCTAAAATATTTATGGATAAATACGATCAGTGGGTGGATCAATATGGGTAAGCTCAATAGGACTATGGATAAAAGGAATCACGTGGATAAGCATTTATGGACACATACGAAGCCTGGATAAAGGTGCTGACTCGGGAGGGGTGGCAGACACCGCTGTCATGACCCAGGTGTCATTGGTGAGGCTGGGGGACAGGGACACCGAGGAGGTACTTTCTCTGCCTTTGCACGTGTCTGGACTTTCCCAGCAACGGCAGCAGCACAGGCCTGAGAGGGCGCAGGTCCGTGGGCACTGAGGGGGACCTTTCATCTCACCTTTGCATCTTAGCAATTTAGAGCAGAGGTGGACAAACGCTGACCGGCCGGCGGCTCCACCCGAGCTGCTGAAGCTCGTGTAGCTACGCCCAGTGGTGAGTGGCTTTGCACTGCTGGTCCAAGTGTGCCCCGTCTTAGGAGATCAGACTGTCACCATCCGTCCGTCGTCTTTATGATTCCTCGGAGCAGCACCATGTCCTCTGCTGCCCCTGGCTGCTTTTGCCCCCCCCAAAAGCAGCTGGGTAGCTTAACAGCGACCACATGGCCTGCAAGCCCACAGTACGGACTGACCATCTGGCCCTCCCTAGAAGTCGGCTGTCCTCTCCTCTAGATGGACGTGTGTTCATTAGAGACTTTGTTTTTTAAAATAAATTGGAAGAAAGGCAACACTGTCTTCGACTTTCATCAGGAAGGTGACACAAGGCTGTTGAAGAGAAGGCGGACCTCTCCCAGGTGGGGTTGGAGGAGGATGTCCTGGTGACTGATGTGACGGGAGCCGTGAGCAGCCTGCGTGGGCTGAGGGGGAGCTCCCGGGGCCAAACCTGCCCGGGACCCTTGGCGTGGCACCTCCAGAGCCCTGAGTGGCAGGTCCTCGTGGTTACATGGTAGTGACCAAGGTCTGTAGAAGCAAGAACAGATGCTCACGGTGTGAGTCCAGTTGATAAGTTCCTGGAAGAAAAATAACAATGTTAAACCTGATGGACCCTGTATGGTGGCAGCGTTATTCACCGTCACTGAAGCTTGTAGGGACACGAGTGTCCATGGATCATCATATATTTATTTATATGTTTACATATTTTGATATTGGGATTGAACCCAGAGGCGCTTTACCACTGAGCCACATCCCCAGCCCTTCTTTATTTTGAGATGGGGCCTTGCTAAGTTGCTTAGGGCCTCCCTAAGTTGCTGAGGCCTCAACTTGCACTCCTCCTGTGCCAGCCTCCCAATTCACGGAGATGACAGGTGTGTACCACCATGCCTGGCCCAAGTGTCCATGCACATGTTAATGGATAAACAAAATGTGGTGCACATACATCATTGTTTTGTGTTTCTGTAACAAAATACTTAAGGCTGGGTCCTTTATGAAGTAAAGAGGTCTATTTAGCTCCCATTGGGAGGTAGAAAGTCTAAGACATCTGGTGGACTTTGATGAGGACGTCCTACACGGAGCATGCAGGGGACAGGTCCATGGTGACAGGAAGCCAGAGATCAGGGAGGGACCAGGTTGCTGTCCTGTAACAGCCTCCCAGGTCTTGGAGTACCACCCGGTGACATCTCAGGGCATGCCCACGTTCTGACGATCTCAAAATCCCCCACCATCTCAAGACTGCCCCCCTGGAGACCTTGCTCCTGGCACACGGACCCGTGGGGAGAAATCCCATCCAAACCACAGCAGGCACAATGAATACCGTCCAGCCTTCCTGAGGAAGGGAACCCTGATGCACACTACCCCAGGAGGACCTCGAGGACATCCGTTATGCCGCGTGAAATAACCCTGGCTCAAGAGCCGGGCGTGGTGGCCACACCTATAATCCCAGCTGCTCAGGAGGCTGAGACAGGAGGATCACAAGTCTGAAGCCAGCCTCAGCAACTTAGTGAGGCCCTAAGCAGCTCAGCAAGACACTGACACAAAATAAAAAAAAATAAAAAGGGCCGGGGATGAGGCTCAGTAGGAAAGCATCCCTGGGTTCAATTCCCGGTACCAAAAAAAAAAAATAGTTCCTGCAAGAGTCACACCTGAGGGATGCAGTGGGATGGCGGTGGGCGGGATGGGCAGGGCGTTCCTGTCTGATGGTCTGGCGTTGCCACCTGGGCATGCAAAGAATCCTGGAGGTGGCTGTTGTGGTGGCCACCATGTGACTGTCCCTAGACTCTGCACTGTCCACTCAGGCGTCCACTTTATGATGTAAATTCTACCTTAAGCCTGCTTTACCAGAATTCCTAAAAACAGACTTGAACTTCAAGTCAATGAAATTTAGAAATTTGGTGATGACGGGGTCTATGATAGCGAAGGGCTAAGAGGGACTGAAATCCTAGAGGGGACACAGTCCAGTTAACTAGGAAGCCTTCAGGCTGAGCGATCCCTGCATCAGGGTCATCAGTGGGGAGGGGACGGTTCAGAGGCTGCTCTGGGATCGCGAGCTCGCTGTATGTTTGAAGGTTCAAGACCGGGTCCACCTGGGAGCCGGGGGCCAGCTCCTCCAGTTCAGTTTGTAACACCCAGAAAACGGTCTAAAGGGAGGATTGGCGCTGCCTTTAGTGGAGTTGCTGGTAATCTGGATTCCACTGTCTGCATCCCTGATTTCAGGAAGATGCACCCTCTTCCTGCTGCGGCTGGGGCCTCTGCCCTCCCCCGTGGAGAGGTGAGGCTGGCCCTCGCTGCCGGGCTGTGCTCCAGGGCTGCAGGTCACTGGGAGTGTGCACCCCGCCCTGCGCTGCGCGGCTGTGTGGCCCGGTCAGCTGAGCAGACAGGTGCAAAGGTCAGAGTCCGCAGCCTCACACAGGAAAGTCCAGGAGCTTCCCTGGGTTAGGGTTAGGGTCACTCAGGGCCTCCCAGACCCCCAGTTATACCTGGATCATAAAGTGGGTGGACAGGGTCATGCCAGGCAGTGGGCAGGCTTAGCCACTTGTCACTCCTGAGGCGATGCTCTGGGACCCAGAGCCTGGTGGCTGGCTCAGCCAAGGGAGACCTCCATCTGCTGCACCCCAGGACACTGGTGGCCAATAGACCCCAGGGTGACGTCACACTGGGGAAGATCAAATGAATCTTGGGACCAAATTTCCTGGTCGATTTACTCTTAAAACCTGGAGTGGCGGGCTGGGGCTGGGGCTCAGAGGTCAGGCTCAGCCAGGCACACGCAAGGCGCTGGGTTCGATCCTCAGCACCATATAAAAATAAATAGATAAAATAAAGGTATTGTGTGCAACTACAATTAAAAAAAAAATAAACTGGAGTGGCTCTCCAACCAACACCAAATTCCTTTATATTTGGGGACTGGGAAATGGGCCTTGTAACAGATTTCATTTAAAACACTAAAGTGATATGACCACTAGAACGGGAAAGTGGGTCATCGGCACCCACCCCCAACATCCACAGTTCATTGGCCACTTAGTGTAAATTATTTGTAACCATCATACCAAGAGTTAAGACCTCAGCTGGGAGCGGTGGTGCACGCCTGTAATCCCAGCGGCTCGGGAGGCTGAGGCAGGAGTTCAAAGCCAGCCTCAGCAACAGTGAGGCACTAAGCAACTCAGTGAGACCCTGTCTCTAAGTAAAATATAGAATAGGGCTGGGGATGGGGCTCAGGGGTCGAGTGCAATGGTCATGTGACCCAAGCCCCGCCAATCAGCGCCTGGTATTTCCAAGGCCACAGAAGCTCACTCTCCATTCATTCAACAGCTATTGACTGGGCAGAGTTAGGACACACAGGAGGGGTCAAGGCAGACCAGGCCTTCACGTCCCCACCTCCTCGAGTCTGTTCCATTGGGGACCAGGCGTCCAGCATGGGACCCTCTGGGGAGACATTTACATCCAAACCAGAGCCCATGCAAAGGGGTCTTAGTCCACTTTAACAAAGAGGGATGTTCTGGTCATTGGGAACCAAGAGATAGAGAGGGAGGCACCCAGAGGGTCCTGATGAGGTCGAGCCTCCGAATCATCGTGGGTGATATTAAACCAGCCCTGAAACGTTCATGGAAGGGACGCCTTCCGCTGTGCCCCTTGGCTGGAGCTGGACGGAGCCCGGTCCTGGGTTGCCCACCCATCTCCAGGGCTGCGGGCTCCCTCTGGCCGCACCTGGCCTCTGTGCCTCTTCACTCCCGGATGGACTGCAGGTCCAGAAGGTCAGGCAGAGGACTGGACAGATAGATGCCGACCAGAGGGCTCGAGGGGCAGGTGGACACAGAACAGACCAACGTCAGCGTTTGTTCCTGCCCAGGGCTAAGAAGGGAAAGGACACAGGCACTGCCCTGCCCCAGGGAAAGGGAGCGGCTGAATCATCCGCTTCTGGAATGTTTGCAGTTAAACTCACCTTCCTTAAAGCCAGCCTCCCCGAGGAGGCTGCAGGCATCGCACAGCCCACCCTGGGCACTGCGCCCATGTAAAGTCCAGAGGTTCCCCGGGGTCCACAGAGTTCCCAAACACCACCACGGTCAGCTTTTTTTTAACATTTTCATCACATAGAAAACCAGCTCTGTGGCCACCACCTGTCAACCCCATCGCTTTACCCCACCCAGCAGTCTTCTCCCCCAACCCCAGCCCCAGGCGGTCACCTGCCTACTTTCTGTCTCCCTCGATGTGACTCTTTTTTTTTAAATTTTAATTTAATTTATTTTTTAGTTTTCGGCAGACACAACATCTTTGTTTTGTATGTGGTGCTGAGGATCGAACCCGGGCCGCACGCATGCCAGGAGAGCGCGCTACCGCTTGAGCCACATCCCCAGCCCCTCGATGTGACTCTTGTGGCCACACATTTTAAAAACATTCCTCCTGGCCAGCGTGTGCAGTGGCGCACACCTGAAATCCCGGCAACTGGGGAGGCTAAGGCAAGAGGATCGCAAACTGGAGGCCAGCCTCACCAAATCAGCAAGGCCAGCTGCTCAGCTTAGTAAGAGCCTGTCTCAAAAAAAAAAAAAAAAAAAAGTAGAAAGAGCTGAGGATTTGCTCAACGGTAATAGGTTCAATGCCCAGTGCTTCCCCCCCCCCAAAAAAAACCCTCCTCCTATGTAACTGTAATTATGTAGCCTTTGACCAGCATCGACCCACCCCCTTTTCTCCCTAGCACCCCCTCTGGTCCCCACCCTTCACATTATACCTCTGTGAGATCCACTTTTGAAGATTCCACATGACGGACACCAGGCATGAATCACTTTTAGAATATTTAAAAAAAAAAAGAATGTGTGGGGGGACGTGGATGTTCAGGAGGGACACTCCCCTGCAGTGCGCAGAGTAGGGCAGCAGAGGCCCCTTAGGCAGCATTGCAGCTGCCCAGGAAGGGTACCAGGTTCAGAGGGGACACCTTCACTGTGGGGGGCCAGCTGGAAGGTGATGACCCCGTGGGGCTCTCTGGGGTAAGGAAGGACGATGGCCCTGGGCCCTCTGCTCCCCCAGAGCCTGCCGTCGTCATCTCTGGGGCTGAGGGACCCATGTCCTACTCACTAAGCTAGAGCCGGCCCAGGCTGCAGCACCGGGGACTCCCACCGGGAGAGCCTGGTCCCTGCGTCTGATCCTGCCGCCCCCCCACCCCACGCCAAAGGGGCCGTGCTCCCCCCAGAGCTGAAAGCTGACCTCGTCACCCCTCGCTCTTCCTTCTGATGCTGAACTGTCCCTGGAACGACTCCTCGTGGTCCTTCCTGGGCCCCGATCCGGCTGGCGCTCCTTATTTAGAAGATTTTTGGTCTTCGAGGACGACTTTGGCAGTCATCTTGGGGACGTCCTTTCTCTGGGGTGATTCAGGATTGTTCCTGCATCCAGATCCCAGACGGAGGATGCTGCTTCTCGGAGTCAGAAGGCCTCGGGCATTCCAGACCTGCGGCTGTTTAAAACGGAGAACAGAACTTTCTGGTGATCTTGCCGGGAAACTCTTGGAGATCCGGTGATGGACTCAGTCTGCTTCTTTGCTCCTGTCAACTGAGCGGGGAAATCACTGTTTCTGGGTAGAAGATTCCACTTGGACCCCAGTAGAGGCTATGCCAAAACTTATAAAGCCGTGGCTACTGCAATGTGACTTGGTTATTTAATCACTTTGCCCAGAGAAGATAGAAGCACGCTTTATCCCACGATGCAGAGTAATCACAGATTCCAGTTTTAAGGAATCTGAATGGATGACTTTAAGGGATTTTTCCAGCCATGAAGGAAATACCCACCCCGACGGGGAGGGGTGGCGGGGGTGTGATACCAGTAATGTCACTCAGAGCCACGCACCGCCAATCCCCTCTGCCCAAACCCCCTGCCCACTGAAAGCAAGCGTGCACAGCAGTGGAAATGCCAGCTGCTGCCCTGTCCCCACACCTGGTGGACAGGCCGGACCCCCTGGAGCCCCACCTGTGCATCCCCAGCTCCAGGCTCTGTCCAAAACTCCAAGGGCTTCAGAGTCCTGACCTGATGGAGCAGAGGGGCACAGGTGCACCCCAGGGAAAAGGGTCACCAGGCACCTGACCCTTGCACGAAGCCGAAGGTCAGTGGGTCAGTTTGCAACCCAAGTCCTGAGCGCCCCAGGGACCCGCCTCCCTCCCTCTGGCCCGGTCCTGCCCGGCCTCTGTTCACCTCCCTTCCTTGTGGTCTTCCTCCAACGTATTTGGTGACCGTGTGTAAGGGCCACAGGGAGCTGGGCGTGGAGGAATGACGGGGTGTGAAACTGAGTCCCCACCCTCCGTGTGACGGGGACAAGCCTGCTGAAGACGGTCACCCAGTCGACTCTAGGTTTCATGGAGCCTTTCAAGAACCGAATGAGGGTGAGGTCCCTGTCCCGGGAGCCGTGTGCCCCCCACGCTGAGCGCCTCACCCTGAACCCCATCTGGGGACACGGGGCATAGAGTCCCCCCTCTGCTGGCAGGAAGCCGAGTCCGAACCAGAAGGTCGCTTCAAGGTCATGGAGTTAGAACGAGGATGTCTTGTGGGTGAGTTGAAGTTGAAGGATATTAAGTTCAGATTCCCTTAAACACAGGGGCACCGGCCCTGCCCCTGGAGATGCCCATCCACTGGGGTCTCCCTCCTCGGGATGGAGTCGGTTCCATGATGAACACGACCCGCCGAGCGCCATCTTGCCGGCTGGTTCCTCTTGGGTAGACCAGACGGTGACCCACGGGAAGTCACCCTCTGCTTCCTTGAGGTGCTGCCCGTGGGTGTCCATCTTCACAGAAGCTCATCTGGGCTGCAGCACCTCAGCCAGCCTCCCAAGGGTGTCCCTGGGTGGGCGAGGACAGTCCTCACGCACCCTCTGCAGCCCTTCCCTGTCTCCACGGGCAGAAGCTGGCAGTGGGTGCTCTAGGTGACTCCCCAACTCCTCACGGACACGGCACAGAGCCACGTGGGCGACACACGTGAAGGGTGTGGCGTGTGCCATCAAAGCCTGTTCACGAGACGGCAGCCCGGCTGCAGGTGACCTGCAGGTGCCACTGTGGTGTGAATGTGTCCCTCCAAAACCCAGGCGCTGCCCTCGGGCAGTACCCACAGGTGGGGTCTCCGGGAAGCGGCTGGGCACGAGGGCTCCTCCCCCGTGGACGCCATTAGGTGCCCTGTACCAGGGCTGGACGAGGGCGTGGGGTCCCCTTTCTGCCCATCTGTCCTAGGAGGAAGAAGCTAGGAGGACCCGGTGCCTGAACTTGGGCTTGGCCAGGAGATTACGGTTTGTTATAAATTACCTGGCCTAAGGGGCTGCCAGGTGCCAGGAGCGTCTCAAGTTCAAGGCCAGCCCGGGCAACTTAATGAGACCCTATCTCAGAATAAAAAATAAAAAGGGCTGGGGGTGGCTCAGTGGTGGGCACCCTGGGTTCGATCCCCAGCACCCTGCTCCTCTCTTCCCCCACTTGGTATCTTTTCTTTTAGTATTTTTTAGTTATAGATGGACACAGTATCTTGATTTGTCCGTCTCTGGGGACAGACAATGGCTGACGGCTCCCAGCACGTCCCGCAGGCCCTGAGCCCTCTGCTCTGCCCCTCCTGGAGAAATGGGTGAGCGAGGGGGGTTCAGACAGAACACGTTAGACAGGCTTGACCCAGAAAATCCCAGCAGGACACGAGAGGTGGCCAAGAGCCCCCACCCATAGGTCAGATAACAATCATGCGCTCCGGGTGCCGACACGTGGCGGAGAGTTCCTGTTCCCTTCTTATTAAGGCTGTCTTTCCAGCTCTGCCACCAGTCACGTGATGTCACTTCCCCCCACAGAGCTCTGTTTCTTCACCTGTTGGACAAGGGTGCAGGGTGACCCTCCTAAGAGCCCAGTGCGGGCTAGATCTTGCTATTCCTGTCTGTGCAGGGACAGGTGGAACGTCTATTTTCCCTTGCTGTATCAAAACATCCAAAGCCGAGAGCTTTATGAAGACAAAAGGTTTATTTAGCTCAGCTCTGGAAGTTCAAGAGCATGCGCTGGCTTCTGCTAGGTCCTGGTGGCTTTTGTGGTGGGTGACATCATGCTGGGGTAGCGTGTAGGAGGCAGAGTTCCCGGGGTGACACAGGAAGCCAGAGACGGTGAGGGACGGGTCTTGCTCTCGCTGTACCAATAAGAACTCATTCCTAGAGACCAGCACTGACCCCTCCCCATGGCTTAACAGCTCCGCCCCTCCCACCCGGCCACCCTGGGGACCGAGCTTTTGTCCCAGCGCTCAGCACGGGGGTCCCACTCAAACCACATCCACGCCAGAGCCTCAGCTTTCTTCTTCGTACCTCGGATCTTGGAGAGGAAGCCAGGGGGGTGGGGCGGGGGTGGGGGCTAAGCGCCATTCTGACTCTGGGAACCCCTGGGTGACCTGCACTTCCCAGATCTACCGGGCACTGGAGGATGCTTCTCGAAGGCAGCAATCTGTAGCCAGATAAATGGGGGAGACTCTCCGCTAAGCAAGGAAGGGTAAGCGCGGTTCCTCATGGTTGCCGTGTGGGCGCCCAGATGTACAGGGTGGTAGGACTAACTAAGATGGGACCCACCCAGGCGGCCGGCCCGTTCCCAAGGGTGTTATGGACCGACTCTTTGCATCTGTGGGGACTAGCTTCCCGCCCAGGTGCCTGGAGGAAAACAGAGGTGTCAGATGGCAGACCCGGCTACCTGGACGTACGTAGGTAGTGAGCTCCTCGTCACAAGGCACAGGCAAGCTGGGAAGAGGGGGGATGTGGGCGGGGCCTGCGGGGACCACCTGGGACTGAGGGAGGCTGGTCTTTTGTCAAAAGACTCTTGAGGGTTGGGCTGGTTTTCTGTTGGAGTCCAGGAGTTTGGGGGTTGACTTAGGAGGACCATCTGCTCCTGGGGATCGGCTCAGAAGACCCAGGACAAGAGGCATGTGGTCTGCCTGCGTCCTCTGAGGGACTGTGGCTCGGTGGTAGAGCCCTTGTCTGTCACGTGTGCAGCCCTGGGGTCCATCCCCAGCAGGCCAGCAAAAAAATAAATAAAAAGCAATGTCCTCTTTGAGGTCCATCCTCAGCGGCACATGTCCCCCCTTGGAGGTGGACAGCCCTGTCCCGGCTGGGAGGTCCTGGGCATCCGGCTCCAGTGATCTCGAGATCTAAGTGACCCGGAGAAGGGGAACTTCTCTGGCTTGGACCTCTTATTTTCTAATAGGACCTTGGTCCATCCTCGGAGGGCTGCGGTGGGGGTTCTAGCATGCCTGGGCAGCAGCCGGGGCCAGCTCAGGGACAGTGCCAGGACCTCGGGAAGCTTTGAGCCCTGGGCCACATCTGGAGGTGCCTGCTCCTCTCCTGCGGGGCCACAGGACTCCCTCCCCCACTGCCCAGCAGCGACCTTGACCTTGACCTTGACGGCTCACCTCAGCTGTCCCTGCCCGGCCCCTGCTCCTGCACCTAAGCCCACCCCTGAACACACAGCCAGCCCCCAGCCCTCCTCGGGACCCCCTCCTAAGGCAGGATTAGATGAGCCCTGGCTCTGATCCGGGCTTCATCCTCAGTGGCTCTAATTACTGTGGGAATCCAGGTGTGGTGCTGGCCTCCTGCACCCTGCACCTCGGGCCCACACCCACGTGGCCCCTGAGCCTTGAGAACACGCGTATCTTGGCCGCCATCCCGTTACCGTAACAAAGGCCTGACACAATCAACCTGTGAAGAAAAAACGTGCCCCTGGGCTCACAGCTCTAGAGGTTCCACTCCATGGCCAGCAACCCCCTTGCTTTGGGCCTGTGGCAGCACGTCAAGGCAAGAGCACGGGTTCGAGCAGAGCCCTGCAAGTCGTGGCCAGTAACGAAAAACAGAAGAGGAGCCTGGGGTCCCACAGTGCCCTTCCAGGTCCCGCACAGTGGCCTGAAACCCCCCACTAGGCACCACCTCTTAAAGATCCCGCCCTCGGCCCCTCCAAGAGGCCCAGGCTGGGGCCGAGCCTTGGTGGGACATTCCAGATCTGGACTTCTGAACCCCAGCCCCTCCATACCCGAGCGATCCCAAGCCCCAGGCGTGGCCCCTGGGGTGGCCCAATCACCAGCGTCCACTCCAAGCGTCAGAGACAGATCCTAGGGTCCGGCTGCCCCAGGGCCAGCTCCCTCCTCTGCGACTGGCCTTGTGAACCAGGCAGGAGGCCCCCTGAGGCTGGGGGAGTGGGCGTGGGCAGGGCCAGGCTTGAGGCCTCAGCTGTGGGGGTGGAGAGGAGTTTGGCGCCCACAGAGGCTTCTGGGTGGTGGCTCGGTGAGCAGCTGGTGCAGGAGCCACAGGATCTTTGCTGTGACGCCATCCAGGTGGGGACAAGTCCCTCTGTCCCTCCCCAGGGGCTCCCACCTCCCCTCCCCTCTCCGGTTTGTGGGGCTCTGTGAAAACCCGTCACATCCAAACTCCCCTGGCCATCGGGACACTTGAGGGAGACCCCAGACCTTGCTGGCTCTGCGGGGGACTTTCCTTCTGCCCTGGACAGCTCTTGAGGCTGCGGGGACACCTGTTCCCACCCCCACCCGTCTGCGCCCCCCTGTGCCTCGCTGGGCCCGTTCATTAGGTCTGATGGCATTACCCGGGACAGAAGGTCTCCTCCAAACGGAGAACAGTCCTCCGCTGACCTGGTTCAGAACGTCATTGTCACCGTGGCAGCCTCAGCCCGTGAAGGTAAAGCACAGGGACAATTTTGTGGTTCCCAAAGTGAACCCGGTCACCCTGGGGGAAGGAAGCCTGGGCCTGGACGTAGGAAGACCTTGGGATCGACCCCTGCCACAGCAACTGGCTGTGTGTCCTAGGAAAATTGCTCACCTTCTCTGGGTCGCCGTTTCTTTATTACCGTAGCTGGGGCAAATTTTACTAGTGGGAGCGTGGCCTGATTCCCCCGTGGGTTTGATGGAGGTGCCAGTCATGGCGATGTCCAGTACCATGGTGGTGTCCTAGGCCTGGCCAATGAGGCCGGGCCTGTGAGCCGGACAGGGTCCTTGGTCCAGTCGGTGTACACGGCGCTGGCCTGGAGGAGAGACCCTCCCTCTACCCTTGGCTGGACCACGGTGGTGGCCGTGTGGAGCCGGGCAGCAGTGCCTCTGGCCCTCTTGGGTGCCTTCAACTCCCTCCCCAGCCCAGCCACAGAGCGCTTGCCCAGCAGGTGCGAGCCCGGGTCCCACCCCCGGGGGACGGGCCTCCTCTGCCCTGCCCCTACCAGGACCCGCTGCCTCACCACGGCCCGAAGCAGCAGGCCCGGCTGACCACAGCCAGAGCCTCCCAGACTGGGAGTTAAAACGGACCTTTCCTCATTTTAAGTTGATTTCTCAGGCGTTTCTCTCCATGGAGGAAAGCTGACCGTCCCCTGACCTCTGCTGGGTCACCCGGGCTGCCTGGGGTGTGGCAGGTTGCAGCCACTCACACAGCTGTCCCGCCCACAGCGGGGCCTCCTGGCTGTGACATTTGACAGCCCTGTCTGTCCCTTTTGAGTCCTTCCCTTTTAGCCGCCGGCCACCCATCTGGCTCTTGTGTTTCTGATTAATCCTCCTTCCTCTTCCAGGGCCACGGGTGGCCTGGGCAGCCGTACCGGGCCCTGAGCCGTCTTGGGCTGGCCTGGACACACTGTATGGCCCAGGTGGGTTTGAGGCCGAGGGGCTTCCCTCGTCTTGGGTGAGCCCGGGATCACGCTGCGGGAGACCTCAGGAATGCGTTACAGTGACGAGCCACTCTAACAGGCTAATCACTGGATCAAATGTAGAGGAAAACCAACCTCAACGATGAAGAAAATAAATCAAAGCTGGGCACGATGGCCCACACCTGTCATCCCAGCCCTCGGGAGGCTGAGGCAGGAGGATCGCGAGTTCAAAGCCAGCCTCAGCAACAGCGAGGCCCTAAGCAAGTTAGTGAGACCCTGACTCTAAATAAAATACAAATAGGGCTGGGGATGTGGCTCAGGGGTCGAGTGACCCTGCATTCAATCCCTGGTACCAAAAAAAAAACAAAGTGAAATTGAAGATGGCAACATAATCTGACCGATCTGGATACTTCTGTTTGGGTCTGGAGAGGCTACTTGGCTCCTATGGGAAACGGGCAGAGACATGTACGTCCAGGGGGCCCAGATGTGTCCATGCTGCCCCGTATCCGGCACAGCTCTCCACCAGTCCTGACCTCCACTGCCTCACCCACAACATGGTGCGCACGTCGCCTTCCCCGTGAGGTTGTTGTGGGATGCAAGAGATAAAAGGCAAGTTCAGAGCCGGGCTGCAAACCCTGGACACCCACTTGAAGGCACGTCTCTATCATTACCCTTATTAATCTCATTAAGGCGCCTCCGCCCCAACCATCCCATCAGCCGACGGCCTGCAGCTGCCCTGCCTCCTTCCCATGCCCAGACCTCCTCCCCCTGAGCTGGGCATCAGTCAGCGGCCGTCGGGGGCCATTATTCCCCAATAGCCCTGGTGAGATGCACAGGTGTCCGGCATGCGCACGTCTGGGTTGTTCAGTGAGATGGCTGCTGGGATCGAGTCCAGCTCCGCGAGGCTGAGGGCCTGCAGGAGGGACAGGTGACATTCCTGATGGAATGTATGCTCAAGGTTCCTTGTGCACAGAGTCACCAGGTAGAAGGTAGGAGAAGCCAAGCTGATGGGGCCCCTCCAGGGACGTCGGTGGACGCAGCCTTCAGTGTCTCTGGTCGAAACACTCGTAGGACTTTAGGGCTCAGTGGTCACAGCCGAGCTCCCCTTTGGCAGAAGAGGAGACAAAGGCTCAGAACGACATGTGCGGGGCCTCCCAGCCCGTTGGTGGCAAGGCCAGGATGAGAACCCAGGTCCTGTTCCAGAGCTGAGCAGCCGTGTGACGTGCACAGTGTGGGGGTATAAAAAGATGCCTGGGCCTGTGTCCAGGAATGTGACACAACCTCGCACGTGGCCCCCTGCCAAAGGCAGAGGGTCATTTCCCTTTACTCCAACACGGGCTCCGCTGAGTGACTCACTGCTACCAACAATACTGTGACTTCAGAGGTTGGGTCATAAAAAGAGTAGGACCCTCACCTGGTCTTCTTTCTCTCCTTCGCCCTCTCTCTCTGAATCTGGCCACCATGTTTTGAGCATGCTCAGGAGGCCTTGGTAGGGGGACGGTGTGGGGAGGAGGCTCATGACCACCAGCGCTAACTTGCCAACCATACAGGCGCCATATTTATTTATATATAATTTTTCTTTCATACCTTTGTTTTATTTATTTGTTGTTCATTCATTCATTCATTCATTCATTCATTCATTCATTCATATTTGGTGCCAAGGATTGAGCCCAGTGCCTCACACATGCTAGGCAAGAGCTGTACTACTGAGCCCCAACCCCAGCTCACGAGCGCCATCTTGGAAGTCCATCTTCTAGCTCCAGTCAAGGCCACAGATAATTGCAGTCCCCAGTGATGTCCTGACCACAACCTGATTTACAGCGTGTGGCCCAGAAATGGCCCTACCAAATTGCTCTCAGATTCCTCACTCACAGAAACTGTGGGACATGATGTATGTTTACTGTTGTTGTTTGAAGCTACTAAGTTTTGTGGGTAATGACGAAGCAGAGATAGGTAACTCATACGGGATTAGTTCATACCTGGTAGATAACTAAGACCTGATTTAACCAGGACTCTTTAACTTGGAAGCAATAAAAATTCAGTTCCACTAGTGGTGGACAGCCAATTCAATCTGTTCCTGTATTAGCAGAGATGGAGACGGCTTCGGGAATTCTAGGTGTTGGAGTGATACCTTCCGGATCCCTCCCTTTTATTTCGTTTTTGTTTATTTTGGAACTCGGGATTGCACCTAGGGATGCTTTACCACTGGGCCCCATCCCCAGCCCTTTTTATATTTTATTTTATTTAGAGACAGGGTCCCGCTGAGTAGTTTCGGGCCTCGCTAAGTTGCTGAGGCTGGCTTTGAACCCATGATCCTCCTGCCTCAGCCTCCAGAGCTGCTGGGATTACAGGCATGAGCCACTATGCTCTGCTGTGTAGATATTTTTAATAGATCAGATTAGATCATTTGATGATATGGTAGATATTTTTTGGTCTTAGTTATGTTAGTTTTTGTTTGGCTTCTGTTTTTATTACTTTTGGATATGGTTCTGTGTGGCTTTCCTGTGTTTTTTTATATGAGCCTATGTTTCTTTGGATAAGTTTTAAGGTCTGTACCTTTCTTGTCCTGGCTTATCATTAGGACACTTTTTCATAATTCCCTTTATCCCTCATTTCTTTTGGCATGGCCTGTTAGTTTTCTACCATGAATCAAAATAAAATGTCCTAAAATTCCTCCTACTTCCCCCTCCTTCCCTCTCTCTGACGACCTAGTTTGATTCATTTCGTTTTTGGAGGAATTGGGGATTGAACCCAGAGTCTTACAGAGGCTACCCAGTTTCAGATAAGCATCTTATTTTTTTATGACTACCTTTATAACAAAAATTAAGCTTCTGCTAGTTGTGGTAGCAAAAGCCTGTAATCCCTGCAGCTTGGGAGGCTGAGGCCGGAGGATCACAAGTTCAAAGCCAGCCTCAGCAATTTAGCAAGGTGCTAAGCAACTCAGTGAGACCCTGTCTCTAAATAAATACAACATAGGGCTGGGGAGGTGGCTCAGGGGTCAAGTGCCCCTGGGTTCAATCCCCAGTAAACCCCCAACTCCCCAAACCAGTTAAGGTTCCATTTCTTTCCCATGACATGTCAGCTTTAACTGGCTTTCTCTGGTCTCCGTCTAGTCAAAGGAGAGAATCACCCTATTGAAATGTTTCTGTCCTACCTTCTCCCAACTTCCGCTGGTCACAGTCTAATTTCCCATGTTTCTCTCGGTAGAGTCCCTTCCGTAACCTGAGCGTGTACTTGCTTTAATCTTGCGTAGACTCGAGGTTCACCAATGGTCTTGCCATAATTCACTCCAGTTATTTCCTAAGTGGAGTATGGGTCACTCAGCTTTGGGTTGCTGGGACCCAAATACCTCACGAGAACGACTCGGAGGAAGAAAGGTCTATTTGGGGTACACTGTTTTCAGAGGTCCCAGGCCAAGGCCCAGGGGCTCCACTGCTCTGGGCTGAGGTGAGGCAGAACAACATGGCGGAAGGCGGGCAGAGCAGAGCTGCTCGGCACACGGCCACCAGAAGCTCTGCTACAGCACATGGCACAGGGGAGTCCCTCGGCCTCTCTCTACACAGATGTGAGAGGTCGAAGCTCTGGCTCCTGAAGCCAGGGGTCACACGCTCACAGCCAACTCGCCCAGGCACAGGATGAGAGGCAGAGGCCAGGCTGAGCCTCCTCCCTCCATAGCGTAAGCATGATGATGAAAGGTGGCGACCTTCACCTCCTGAGCTGGAGGAGCCGGGGAGCACGTGACCCATGGGACAGGTGGAGGGAGGTCCCCCACTCCAGCCCTGTGGCATACAGACCACTCAGGTGGCCCGTGCCTGGCCTCTGTTCCCGTGGAATGGCACAAGCCACGGGGTCTTGAAGAATCTAAATCTGGTCCCCGGGAAGGCGGTCCCCATGTCGGATCTGACTTTCCAAACGAAGCCAGAGCTCCGGGCTTGGATGTGAAAGGCTTTGCCTTTTTCATTTTGACAGATCCTTTCTGTATTTTTAAGAAGTGTAAGGGCTGCACCCGTGGATGGGACCTGGGGACAGTGGCCATGTCCCGTATCCCTTCCTAAGCTGTGGAGGGAAGCCTGGAAGGTCCTTTGGTCTTTGCAGGTTGGTTAGCTGGAATAGTCCTAAAATAATTAGGAAGGGGGGGAGGGAGCTGGACCCCTGGACTCCCAGCAGTGACCACGATGGAGACACGGCCTTCGATGGGGGAGGGGAGGAAGGGGTCCTTTGTGGGTAATTGTCCCAGGGGCCTCAGCCTCCCCTGGGGAGTCCCTTGAGCCTCCCAGTTCCGCCGAGGGCCAATCCTGCTAATCAACTTTTTATTTCATTTTTCCGAATCACCTTGCAGGCCCTCTCGGTCTTTGTGCAGCTGTAATCTTTCTTAATTAGATAATTGAAATAATCATCCAATTAAGCCCTTCCCTGCCCCTTCCCTGAGTGCGGCTGGATGCAGCTGGCCTCTCGTTTCCACCGACTCTGGCCTCGGCCTCCCGCCGGCCCCGGGCAGGTTCCACGCTGCTTTCTTCCCTCTTCCTGAGCTCAGAGCAGCGGGAGCTCCACGTCAGGTCTGCTAACGTCCAGACGGACTCCACAGGCCACGGACAGCCCGAGTCGCAGCCGGCGCCACATCCTGGTGGTGCAGAGTTTGAGATGCCAAGGACTTGAGTCCCAGACCTACCCGTTAGGAACCCCGTGACCTTGGACGTACCACAGTGGCTTGGAACATGGCCCTCGGATGTACCATGACCACCAGGGACGTGGGTCCTTGGGCGTGACATGACCACCTTGGACATGGGCCCTTGGGTGTACCATGATCACCTTGAACAGGGGTCCTTGGGTTCCCACTATGACCTTGAACAGGGGTCCTTGGGTTCCCACTATGACCTTGAACAGGGATCCTTGGGCTCCCACTATGACCTTGAACAGGGGTCCTTGGGCTCCCACTATGACCTTGAACATAAGGCCTGACTCTTGTTTTTTTTTTTTTTTAATATTTTTTCTTTTCTTTTTACTTGTTGATAGACCTTCATTTTATGTATTTATGTGTGATGCCGAGGATCGAATCCAGGGCCTCACACCTGCCAGGCAAGTGTGCACCTGCTGAGCCCCAGCCCCAGCCCAAGACCTGACTCTTTGGAGCTGCGGTTTCCTCATCTGTTAAGGGTGTCAAAGGAGGAGCTACCTCGAGGAGTTGCCATGAACTTAATTGAGATAATTAAGTGAGGCTGTTGGCCAGGTGCCAGGCACCGAGGGCGCCCTCCCTGTGCCAGTCTGTGGAACATGGAAACGATGGATCCTTGGGCGGTCACACTTGGCATTATTCACTTGTTACGGCGACAGGAAGACCAAAGAGCTTGTGGAGATGGATGAGTGGCCAATGGCTCTGAGCCCCCATTGGCCGTCGGGTGCCATGACGCGGTGTTTCACCCCACCTGGTGTCTTGACGATCTAGCCCTCCTCCTAGTTCATTCTAAAACTGCGCCCCTCCCTGGTGCTGGGGAGGGAACCCAGGGCGCTCTACCCCTGAGCTGCGGCCCTCATCCTTTCTACTTTTTAGTTTGAGACCGGGTCTTGCTAAGTTGTCCAAGTTGGTCTGAAACTTGAGATCCTCCTGCCTCAGCCTCCTGAGTAGATGGGATGACAGGCGTGGGCACTGCACTCCCCTGGCCTAAAACCGCTTCAGAGAAAGAGCCCTCAGGTGCGTTTTCCATAAGTGATATTTCCAGTCAGCTCCGCCTGCACCAGGCATCGAAGAAGAATCTCTGGAGATTTACCAAGAAATAAGCTGTTAAATAAACAAGCATCCCACATGGGGGGAGTATATATATATTTTTTTAATTTAATTTTGGTACTAGGGACTGAGCCCAGGAGTGCTCTACCACGGAGTTGCATCCCCAGCCCTTTTTAATTTTTTGTTTTGAGACAGGGTTTCACTAAGTTGCTGGGAGCCTTGCTAAATTGCTGAGACTATCCTCCAACTGGCAATCCTCCTGCCTCAGCCTCTCAGGTCGCTGGGATGACAGGTTCTAAAAGGAAATCCAAACCAGTTTCAAGTAATGACACACACACCACACACACACACACACACACACACAAGATATTTAAAACAGGAATACAAGGTGTCCTGGATACGCTAACTAAGAATGGACAAGAATCCAGAAAAGGCTACTATTCCCAGGATCACAGAGGAGAACAAAGACCACTTGTGATTCCAGAATCCAAATCCCCAATCCCTACCCTATCTGCTTAAAATTCCGACGGGCTCTGGCCGGGACCCCTCCTGACTCAGCCTCGGCCACCCTCCTTCCTCCACGTTCCCACCCCACCCCCAGAATTTCAGCTCCATCCTCTTATTTCCAGAAGCATCCGGGATTGAATGTCAACCATAGCGGACTCTGCGGAGAGGATATTTTCTGTGTGCTTTTTAATCTTTTAAGAATTATGCAAGTCATACATCACTTTTTTTTTAATGCCTACCAAAAGGAAAGAAAAATGATGCCTAAAAATAATTTTTTAAAAAAATCGTTTCTCAGTGGTGTTTTCCTTTCTGGAATGTGCTTTTGAAAAGCAGGAACCTTCACCCCCTGGGCGGGGAAACAAAGTGCTTCAGACGCAGTGCCTTTCTTAGGGTGGAAAAACAAAGTGTTGTGAGGCGCGGTGGTGGCGCACGCCTGCGATCCTGGTGACTCGGGAGGCTGGGGCAGGAGGATGGCAGCTGAGGTCGGCCTGGACAACTCGGCAAAACCCTGACTCAAAATAAAAAGCAAATGGGGCTCAGGGTGCAGGTCAGTGGTAGAGCGCCCCGGGGTTCAATCCCCAGTACAAAAAAAAACAAAAAACAAAAAAAACCTCAAAATATGGAGGCTGGGGATTCGGCTCGGTTGGCAGAGTGCTTGCCTCGCATTCACAAGGCCCTGGGTTCAATCCCCAGCACCACCAAAAAAGAAAAAAACATCAAATGCACAGAGGCTCCCAGCTCCCCAGCCCTGCGGGGTTGGACTTTCCTAGAGAGGCCCATCCTCTGGTGCAGAAGGAAGTCAGTGTTCAGGGCCAGTCTCAGGGTCTCAGCCCCGGTTTCCTGCACCTGCTGAGCCATCTGGGCCTCTGTTTTAGTGCACACTAGTGGCCCCGAGTGTCTAGGGCAGACTTGGGACATCGGTGGGGGAGCTCACAGAGAGGGAGTGGGTGGGGCTTCAAAGCTGTCACTATGTCCTTGCTGACTCTACCCTGCTGTCCCATGGGCTGGTCTGGGCTCTGGGGAGGCCACAGCCATGCCGAGGTCCACCTGGGAGCAGCTCCTGTCCCCAGCCACGCCAGTGCACCCTCCTGCACACGGATGGGACCACCGGCTCGGGAAAGTCCCCCTGCCAGTCACCTTCCAATTCCTGACCCACAGAAACCGGGAGGTCGTGTTGACTTTCATTTTAAGTGGCTAAGTTTTGCAGCGGTTTGTTATGCAAAAATAGACCATTCCCAGACCCGCCCTCCCATCTACAAGGCCCCAATCCTCCTGCTTGGCTTTGATGCCCAGAGGGGTCTCTCCCGCCCCGCCCCGTCCCTCTCGGGCGTCCACTGGAGCTAGAGGGAAGGACAGCTCCCCAGAGCTGGCCTGTGCTGTGACGGTGCCCTTCATCATCCACCCTGATTTCCCCCCCTCCCAAGAGGGAAGCAGGTGCTGTCCACAGAGATCCTGGGGATGAGTGAATCCAGGTCCAACTGCCACCTCGTCACCCGTCTAGGAGCCGTGCCAACCCTGCCCCAGGACCGCCAGAGGCAGCAGGCTGCTCCTGGCGTCCAGCTTCGGCTGCCTGGCGCGGCCGCCCGGGGAAGCTGTGGCTTCTTGCTTTTCTTATCATAGATGTCTTTCCAGGCACGTCTGCACCCAGCTGGGGAGGAAAAGGCAGAAAGGATATTTTTGCCAGTCTGGTAATTTCAACAGTCTTCAGTTATGATGTGGCTGAGGAGGGGGAGGGGCTCCCGGCTCTAAGCCCACCTCCCACCCTCCCCCAACCCACCCCCAGCCCCTAGGATGGTCCCTGGGGAGATGGGGACACACTCACACACTCAGTGGGGACACTAGGAAGTGGACTGGGAACCCCTGAGGCACTCCTGGTGCACACAGCTTGGTGCCTCGTGTTCTAGAACTAGGGCCATCTCTCATCACCTGGGGCTTAGGCTCGGGACAGGTGCGGCCACTGAGGGGCTGCAGCGCCAGCCTGGCCGTGAGCCCGTGGACTGTGAGCGTGAGTCACCAAGTGATCCTTTCTCTAATTTGTGCCAAAGCGTCCCTGGGCTGGCACGGGCCCTGGCAGCAGCCGGATGCCAGGTTATCTGCCCCTGCGTTGTATCCCTCACCTGCCGCAGCCTGTGGGTCCTGACCACAGGCCAGAGCTCTTTTGGCCTCTCCCTGGTCCTGTGCCAGGCCCAGGGGCGATTCTGGGTACCTCACGGCTCTGCAGAGGCCATAGAAGGCCGGGCATCCTCCTACCTGCCCGCACCACCACCCGTGAGCCATTGGAACACGACCAGGGAGACGTGGCCAGTCACTAGGTCCCCTCCCGGGGGCTAGAAGACTCCCTCAGATTTCCTGGGGGAGGGATCCTCTTCCCTGGTGGCCTCCCCCCTCCCCACCACTTCCAGCTTGATTCTGAATCCCCTCCCCCCCAGAGAGACCCCCCCCCCACCTGTGGGTGGGGTGGCCTGGAGGAATTTCAGAATTCCACACCCCTCCCCCAGCTTGCGGCCTTCCTGCAGATGAGGACACTGACCATCGACATGGTCACTTTCCCGCCTGTTTCATGGGGTGGCACCTACAGAAAACGCCACGGGTACGATACCTATCGGTCCTGGAGGGGGTCTGGTACCCCAGAGGCGGCCGAGCTGCTCAGCCCCTGCCGGGCCACTCTGAGAGTAGAGGGGACAAATCTCTTGGTGTCGACCGGGAAGACCTCCCTAGAGGGGATCTGTCGTGGGAATGGGTCACTCGAAACACCTCTCCTCCCTCATGAAGCCTGCTTTCAAGGCCCGTGTCCCTCTGCAGAGGTCAAGAGCGGCCGCTTGGCTGATCAATGGTCCCTTTCTTCTCCGCTATTTCTCCTTCCGGGGACAATAAGCCTCCTGGCGCAGCCCTGGGGCTGGAAGGAGAGCAGGGCAGTTTGAAGTGGGAAGGGGAAGCCCACAGGCGTGACTTGGGTGAAAGGGGACCCTCCTGCAGTTGTAATGATGACACTCCCTCGGGGGTGGGCTTGCTGGCCAGTCCCCCAAGAAGCCACACACTCTAAGACCTGCGGTGGCGGCGCTTGGTGGCTAAACAGCCCTCCACAAAGGCAGGATCGGGTTACCTCCAGGGCTTTTGTTTTGCTGAGTGGCTTATGCAAATGTGGGGCCAGCCTGGTGACTCTGGGCAGGAAGGGGAGAGGGCACCGCCCGGCTTTCCAGCCACCCCTGAAGGCTCCTCGCTAATCTCTGGGGATTAACTCGGTTTGTTCTTGAACTTGATGTAAATACAATAATGCAGGATGCCCCCCACCAGCGTCAGGTCCCTGGGGTCACCCGTGGTGTTGCAGACAGCAGCCACACACCTGTAATGGATGAAGGCGTTCATTCTGGGTCCTGGGGGTTCAACCCAAGGCCTTGTGCGTGCAAGGGCCAGCGCTCTGAGCCACCGAGCCCCATCCACAGTCTTTTTTGGAGATTGAACCCAGGAGCGCTCTACCACTGTGCTAAACCCTGGCCCTTTGTATTTTTTATTTTGGGGCCAGATCTCCCCAACTTGCCCAGGCTGGGTTTAAACCTGTGATGTGGTGAGTGGCGGGGGGGGGGGGATGTGGGTGTGCCCCCCACCCCCGTCTCCCTCCAGCTTACCTGAAATTTATTTGGCCCTCCCAGGCTCCACCTGGACCATGTCCATTTTGGCTGTTGCCCACGAGGAAGCTGCTAGAACCTTCTATCCAAGCCTTTTCGTGGACATCCTTCCTGTCTCCTGCTACGTGGGGATTTTTTTCTTTTATACTCTCATTAAAGTATTCTTTGCTTCTCGTGAAAGTAGCGTAGGTTCGTTTTGGAAATGGAATGTCTAAAACCCCATCATCCGTGGACACCCCGTTGGCCTCCTTCCTTGTCTGGGCTCACGGTTGGGAGGTTTTACCCAGGACGGACATCGAGGCCACTGGCCCCTGTCCCCTCCTTCAGCCCACACAGATGTAGCCTGATGGAGATGAGGGCAGGTGGTCCCCCCATGGCTGGCCGACTGTCAACCAGCCATAGATTGAGTGTGTGGGGGGGTGGGAAATTGGAAAGCAGATATGGTGGGGGTAAGGAAGGGGTGGGCGGGAAGCAGCCTCAGGACAGCCTCGGGACGCACAGGCCACGCTGTCCAGGAAGGGAGACAGAGAAAGCCAGTCCCTCCCTCTCCCCATTCTCCCTTCAGTGCAAACATGGGTGTCCTCTCCTCTGTAGCTTGTTCTATATGCTCGTTTTTGCGGAGCCTGTTTGATCGTGAGCCTAGGTACAGGATCACGTCTCACTCTGAACTTTGGTTTCCTCATCTGTGAAGTGGGGAGGTGGCAACCCCTTTCTCCAAGAGCAGGGTTTCTCAAGCTGAGCACGGTTGACAGAGCTGGATCAACCTCGGCTTGTCCTGAGCCTTGTAGAAGGTTCAGTAGAATCCTGGCCTCTACCTGCTAGAAGCCAGCGCATCCACCAGCCCAGCTGGGACAAAAACATCACCATACACTGTGACCAAATGTCCCTGGGAGGGGGGCAAAATAACCACTACCACCACCCCATTAAAAATCACTGCTCTAGAGCTCTAGCCTTGCACGGTGGCACACGCCGGTAATTCCACCAGCTTGGGAGGCTGACACAGGAGGATCACAAGTTGAAGGCCAGCCTCAGCAACTAAGCAAGGCCCTAAGCAACTAAGCAAGGCCCTCTCTCTAAGTAAAATATTAAAAGGGCTGAGGATGTGGCTCAGTAGGTGAGCACCCCTGGGTTCAATGGCAGGTACCAAAAAAAAAAAAAGATCACTGCTGTGGAGGCACCCTGGGTATCACTGAGATGACGCATGGAAGGAGCTCGATAAACCTCTGCCATCGCTATCTCTGAGGAGGTCCCTGCTGAAGGAAATGGAAACTTACAAAACCCTCAGAGAAAAAGGGAGCTCAGGACTCTGACCTGCTGCAGTCTCCCTCATCTGCCCCAATCCCCCTGCCTGCCCCAAAGTAATGGCCAAATGGTCCCATGACCTGGCCCTGCTAAACCTGTAGAACTCAGACCTGTTGTCACTCACTGCTGCCATTTCCCTCTTGAAAACGTGCCCCTCTCCTGCTTGATAAAGCATCTCTGATCCGATGAGGTCTGTCTGTTTCTTTTTGTTTTCTCCTTCATTGGCTTCTACCTGAACGGCATGGACTTGTGGACAGGGCTCCTTCATACACTCATTTTCTTTCCTTCTTTCTTTCTTTCTTTCTTTCTTTCTTTCTTTCTTTCTTTCTTTCTTTCTTTCTTTCTTTCTTCTTTCTTTCTTTCTTCCTTTCTCCTTCTTTCTTTCTTTCTTTCTTTCTTTCTTTCTTTCTTTCTTTCTTTCTTTCTTTCTTTCTTNGAACTGGCTGACCAGGGACCAAACCTCTGAAACCAGGAGCCAAAATAAACCTTTCTTCCTCTTCGTTGTTCTTGTCGCGTCTTTTGATCAGGAGACCATTCTGTGAACAGGAAACCCGCGGAAGGGCCCCTGAGCAGGGGGCGCCTGCTGGGGGAAGGACCTTCCTGTTGCAAGAGGGCCCAGCTGCAGAGCCAGGGGGGCCGAGGGGCGGTCCTCACACCCCTCTCCTGCCCTCTGCTACAGACAGGCAGCTGGCTGCCCGCTACCCAGGTCTCCCCCAGACAGAGGTGGTTCCAGGTCGCCCTCATGCATGGCCACCAGCAGCCACAGAAAACACCACTGTGTGTGACCCGGACCTGTTCCCTGACTTCTTCCCAGGCTGCTCAGGGATCTGGGCCCAGGTAGGTGCTCTCACTTGTCTTTGGCTCAATTTTTGCCCTGAGTCTACCTGAAGTCCTAGCCGTGCTGGGGAACAGGGACTTCAGATCTTTGAATCCTGCTACATGTCACTGTGATGAAACCAGTCAGTAGTTCATCCAGGGGTTAGCACTGCAGAGGTGAGGCTGGCAACCACGCCCACGGGCCACAGCCACGCCCACATGCCTGGCCACAGCCACGCCCACACTCCTGACTACAGCCACGCCCACATGCCTGGCCACAGCCACGCCCATGACCCACAGCCACGCCCACATGCTAAGTGCAGTCTTCCCAAAGTCCAAAGCCACGCCCACAGATCTAGCCACAGCCACGCCCACACTCCTGACTACAGCCACGCCCACATGCCTGGCCACAGCCACGCCCATGACCCACAGCCACGCCCACATGCTAAGTGCAGTCTTCCCAAAGTCCAAAGCCACGCCCACAGATCTAGCCACAGCCACGCCCACACTCCTGACTACAGCCACGCCCACATGCCTGGCCACAGCCACGCCCATGACCCACAGCCACGCCCACATGCTAAGTGCAGTCTTCCCAAAGTCCAAAGCCACGCCCACAGATCTAGCCACAGCCACGCCCACACTCCTGACTACAGCCACGCCCACATGCCTGGCCACAGCCACGCCCATGACCCACAGCCACGCCCACATGCTAAGTGCAGTCTTCCCAAAGTCCAAAGCCACGCCCACAGATCTAGCCACAGCCACGCCCACACTCCTGACTACAGCCACGCCCACATGCCTGGCCACAGCCACGCCCATGACCCACAGCCACGCCCACATGCTAAGTGCAGTCTTCCCAAAGTCCAAAGCCACGCCCACAGATCTAGCCACAGCCACGCCCACACTCCTGACTACAGCCACGCCCACATGCCTGGCCACAGCCACGCCCATGACCCACAGCCACGCCCACATGCTAAGTGCAGTCTTCCCAAAGTCCAAAGCCACGCCCACAGATCTAGCCGCAGCCACGCCCACACTCCTGACTACAGCCACGCCCACATGCCTGACTAAAGCCACCCTATGGTCCAAAGCCACGCCCACCTCCATGCCCACAGCCACGCCCACATGCCTGACCACAGCCACGCCCATGGCCCACCGCCACGCCCACATGCTAAGTGCAGCCTTCCCCTGGTCCAAAGCCACGCCCACAGATCTAGCCGCAGCCACGCCCCGCCACCCAGCCAAAGCCACAGTCTCTGGCTGCTCTGAGACCCGCGCGGCCACACCCTCTGCCGCTGCCACCCCGCATGGACATTCCTTCTCACAGCTGCCCTCCGCCGAGTGGCTGCCACCACGTTCCAGAGAAATGACTCACCGAGACTGTAGCTTTTGGGGAAATCTGCTGCTAGTTTGTTTGGATGTCCCAAAGGCCGGTGTGGCCAGAGGCCAACAGATTGGCACCTGGACTCCAGAGCTCTCAAAACTCCACATTCAAGCCGGGCAGGGTGGCCACGCCCTGTACCCCCAGCCACTTGGGGAGCAGGGCTGGGGCAGGAGGATCACAAGTCCCAGAGGCCAGCGTCGGCAACTTAAGACCCTGTCTCAAAATAAAAAAGGGCCCAGTGGTCAAGCACCCCTGGGTTCCATCCCAGGTACAGCCAAAGGGACAAGAAAAGGAAACTCTACATTCAACTCAAAACCGTACTCTCAGGGACTCGGAGCCCCGCTGGGTGACCTCTGGGCCTGGAGCCCTGAGCCAACCCCAGCTGCTGGGCACTGCAGTCGGTCCATCTCAGCAGGACATTGGAATGGCCCTCCACGTTTTCCTGTGCAGCCTAATAAAGCCTCATTTTCTCTCCTGTCCCTCTGCCACTAGGGTTCTTCACTCAGGGAAGCCGCGCAGGGGCCCGCAGAGCCCTGAGAGCTGCCCCATGCCCCTCGGACGCTTTCCGTGTCCCTTTGGACTGCCTGTCCGGCTCCTCCCTCTAGAACGTGGGCTCACCAAGGTCACAGCCTGTGTCTGCCCCTTCCTTGTTTACAGGACAAAAAATCATTCGTCTGGCAATGTCCTCATTTCTTCTCTCTCACCCCACCACACTCAGCCTCGTGATTGACAGCCGTCCCCTCCCCCTGGCTGCCGAGGAGGGGTGGATCCGGATCATGAAGGGACGGAGGAGGGGGAGCGAGGGGAGTGAATCAGAGTGAGTCTTCAACTTCAAGTGCACAGAGCCACCTGGGATCCCTTTGAAATGCAGATGGATTGGAGGGTCCGGGCTGTAGCCCGAGGTCCTGCATTTCTAACCAGTTCTTCTGGGAGGCCAGCACCCCTGGTCCCTAGGCCACGCTTGGCTCCGCAGGGCTGTGAAGGACGTGAGCCTGGAGCTGGGTTCTGTGGAGCAGCTTCAGCCCTGAGAGAAACAGAAGAGGAAGAGGGACGTTTCTGATGGGTGTTGTCACAGTCTTAGGGTTTGGTTGTCCTCCTTCGGGAACTTGAGCCTGTTGGCTGTCTGTCAGCGCCCGGCCGCCAGCCCGGCTTCTTCTACCCGCTTTCAGCTCCCGTTTGGTCGAGTGGCTGAGTCCCCCTCCCCTTTCATGTGACATTGCAAGGCCAGAGGGAGCTCCCTTCCTGAAGCTGAATCAGGCACTCGGTCCAAAACGGAGCCGCCGGAGCCGCCGAGGGAGATTGTCCAAGACCCTTCTGGAGCTTCTGGGTGCCTAGGGCTTCCAGCCCGACTCTCCGCCATCCCTTTGCTGGGCTGAGCTCACCCACAGCCTTCCAGGAATCCCGTTCTTGCCTAGATGGGCCCGAGTCAATTTCTGATGCTTGTAATCAAATCAACCAGCGTAACATCTTGACCTGTTTTGAAACAGTGTTTCATTTCCAGATTCTGTATGTGTGTGTGAGAGAGAGGGAGAGAGAGAGAATTATCAAACTCCTGCACTATTCTGAAGATGGGGCTGGCTTTAGAGAGGTTGCACATGGTATCACTGCCTAGCACTGTGCCTGGGAGACAGACAGTAGGTGCTCAATTAATGGCCACAGAAAGAACGGGTGGTCAGAGCATCCACGTTTGACCTCCAGCATCTGCCAGCTGCCCCTGTGCCTAGGGACACATGAGTTGGCCTATCTGTCCCTAAGCACTAAAATAGCAACAGCTTCTAGGCAAGTGGAGACAGGCTCGAGGAACTGAACCCAGAGACTCTTTGCCACTAAGCTGCATCCCCAGCGCTTTTTGAGACAAGGTCTCACTAAGTTGCTCGGGGGGCCTCATTCAGTTGCTGAGGCTGGCCTCAAACTTGCAGTCTTCCCCCTCAGGCTCCCGAGTCGCTGGCTTTCCCTGTGTTTCTAAAAACCAAACAGGGCACAAGGGTCAGAATGCAGAAGCGTGAAGTGTGTTCCGTGAGTCTGTCCTGGTGGGATTCCTACTCCCACTCAGTCTAGCGGGTGGCGCGTGCCTGGAGTGCCAGCTATTTGGAAGGCCAAGGCGGGAGAATCACTTGAACCCGCGTGTTCAGGATCAGCCCGGGCAACATAGCAGGACCCTGCTTTAAATCAAATCCCATTGTAACACTGTGGCGTCTGTAGTGGAGACACTGTCCCTAAACCAAATTCTACGTGCACTATGAAGATCAATACCCCAACCTGCGGGGCAAGGACTCTAAGTTCAAATCCATCTTAGCCGCCCGATGAACTCGCTGTCCTCGGCCATGTTCTCATTTCTCTGGGAAATGGGGTTGGTATTAACATCTCCCTCAACGGGCTTCTGTGCAGATTCAATAGGATGCTGCGAATGAAGGGCTCGGGTTCCCGTGCCCTCCCCCGCCCCCCGCACTTAACAGAGTGCATAGAACTCTCCCAGCAACTGACAAAGTCAGAATATCATTTCTTTTTCCCACTCCCCAATAGAAGATGTTTAGAAAGCTTTGCTCTAATGGGGATGAAAAATAGATACACAAACGGAGAGAAAACATACTATAGTCTTTGACGCTGGCCTCTGTGACGTCATATATATCTTTTAATTTCTACTTGGGGCTCTCTTTGTTTTCCAGATTCTTTTGCAGTGACCTTGTACATTATTTTTATGACCAGAAGACAGCCCTGACAGATGCTATCTTTAAAGAGATGGAAAGCTGGATGGGATGGCGCTCAACCGCAATCCCAGCGGATCAGGAGGCTGAGGCAGGAGGATTGCGACTTGAAAGGCAGCCTCAGCAACTGGAGGCTGAGGCAGGAGGGTCGTGAGTTCAAAACCAGCCTCAGCCACTTAGCGAGGCCCTGAGCAACCTAGCGAGGCCCTGTCTCTAAACAAAATATAAAAAAAAAATGGCTGGGGATGTGATTCAATGGTGAAGCACCCTGGGTTCAATCCCTGGTATCAAAAAAAAAATTAAAACAAAAAAAGAAAGATATTGAAACAAACTGGCAAACCTGCAGCATAATTTTGCAGGAACTGAATTTTTTAAAAAAATCCCAGTTAGATGAAGAAATAGATCTTTTCTGGTCAAGAGCATGTGGGGAGGGAAATGACATCAAAACGTGTTTGTGTCAGCTCGGTGACAAATCATAACGAAAACCGAAAGTCTACTGGGGTGGGGGGGCTGACCCCACGGCGGCAGCATTTGCCTGATGAATCATCACGTTGGAAATGACCCAGGAGGGCATGTCCCCCGCCACCGCAGGGAAGGTGCCCTGTGACAGATGAGCACGGCCCTATTTCTCAGCCCTCTAGGGACTCAGTGCCCACCGTGGCCTTCCTCCTACACTCCTGGGCAGCTGCAGCTGACCTCCACTGGCCTTCTGTCTGGAGCAGCCTGCAGTTATCCCCCAAGGTTCCCACTCCCCGGGGCCTTGGACAAAATCGAAGTTACCTGGAAGACAATGTGGTCAACTGCAAAATCAGGGCAGGACTGGCCGAGCCCCAGGAGGGCTGAGACTTACAACAGGGGGCCACGTGCCACCTTGCACCTGCCACCCTGGTGTGAAAGGGGGGAACAGGCAGAGGGGCCCCGTCTATGTGGAGTTAGAGGCTGTGGCGAAGCGAGGAGTGTAGGTGTGGGAAGCAGGGAGGGACTGAGAGGTGGCCTCCGAGCAGCGAGCAGTGGTCAGCCAGGGTGGCCCCGGGCAAGCCAGAAGCCAAGAGCCCGGAGGCCACGTTGAGTTTCCATTCACCTGCTCTGTAGGACGGTTATGGCCCTTGCAGTTGTGCCCGGGGACTCTGGGGAGCAAACCTTGTGCTCGCGATGGTGTGGAATATGGGAACCAGGGGACGGCTGAGGGCCAGGGGAGAGCCACCGCGGCTGCAGCCCCCACTGACCAGGAGAAGGGACGGCTTTCTGGAAATCAGTGCTGTTTTGAAGCTGAGGTGCAGACAGGGCCAGCCCCGCGTTCTTTGTTGATGGAGGGAAAGGCTGCCGCGGGACTCCCCGAGGGGGCGGTGCGTAACCGTCAGTGCAGTGACACCTCTGGATGGCGTTGGGATTTGCCTTTCTGCATTTGTATGGCTGTAACGAAATACCACAGACCCGGTGATTTATAAATAAGAGGACTTTAGTTCTCGCACTTCTCAGTTCTGGGAAGCCCAACGTCAAGGTGCCAGCAGGTGCGCGACCAGGTTTCTGCTTCCAATAGGGCACCTTGAAGGCCCTGGTTCACTGGGCAGAAGTGACGGACCTCCCTCCACCAAGCCCTTCCCGGGGGACACAGCCTACACACCTTCTAGAAAGCTCCACCTCCCCACACCTGTGCTCCGAGGACTGCTTTTCCAACCCAGGAATGTTGGGGACAGGGTCAGATCACTCATTGTCCTCTTCTTCCCCCTCCCTCAAGGCCTGGAAAGCTCCTGCACCCCCCTGGGGGCCGGATCAATGAACCACTGCTCAGCACACCCCCCTCCCCTCGGCCTGGGAGAGAGTGGCATGTGGTATCAAATTAAAAGCCCTCCCGGGGCGTGGAGACTCTTATTGCTTCCTCACCCACAGGCCAGGTCACTTCATCACGGGAGGAAATTAAATCGGCATAGAGTGAACTGTTCCTTCCCACACCGCGCTGGTCCCTAAGCCTTCCTAGACGGCTACAAAGCCCAGCGGCCGCCCACGGGTGGTGGCATAGCCAGTCAGCCCCACATTGACTGGCAGCACGGTTTCTGCAGGTCCGGGTAGGGGGTGGCTGGCTGGGTGCCTGTGGCCTCGAGTTGCTCCTGAGGTTGAGTCCTGGTGCCACCGGGGCCACCATCTTCTAGAGGTCTGGAGGTGGCCTCCAGGTGGCTCGTTCATGGGGCTGGCCCGCTGGCTCCACAGATCCCTCCGTAAGGTCATTGGAGTGTCCCTGTGACATGTCAACTGGCTTCTCCAGGATGAGGGGTCCGAGAGGCAGAGCCCTGTGCCCGGTGACCCAGCCTCAGGGGACACGCTGTCCCTTCTGCAGTATCCTACTGGTCACCCAGGCCAGCCTCACTCACGGTGGGCAGGGCCACTCAGAAAGGGCTCTGCCGGAGCAAGGGAAATCTCTCTTTTTAAAAAAGTTCTTAGATTTTTTTTTTTTTTATTCCACAGCTGACGCACACTTATTCAAGAAGAGTCACCAAGAAGAAATGATCGAGGAGGAGGGAAACAGAAGGAGGGACGTGGCTTTGAACTCCATTACTCTAACGGCGGCTGCAGGGCAGGCCTCACCCGCAGGGAGGAAGGCTGTGAAGCGCGGTCTCCTGAGTGTGCGCAGGTGTGCGCAGGTGTGCCCGCCGCGGACCTGGACGCTCCTAGAGCTTCCTGGCCCAGATGCAGAGGCCAGCAGGGCAGCAGTCAGCCCCGTGGGCGGGGAAGGTATTGCCACCTTGGTGGGGTGTTTCCTCCGGTCGGAGGCCGCTGTGGCTCCAGGTGACGCCCTCTGGTCTGGCTCCAGTTCCCTGCAGGCGGAGGCTGAGGGAGTTTAATTCACTCCATCTGGCATCCTGAGTTCCTGTGGAGCGTGGGTCCCTGTGTGCTCCCAGGGCACCCCAAAGCCCCCGTTTATCACGTGCAATTCCACATTTGTGACTGTCTCTCCTGCTGCTCGTCCAGCCCCAGAGGTGAGGCTCCTCTGCCTGCTCACCTGGACCTGCCTCTCAGCACCGCCCCCGTGTCTACAAGGTGGTGTTTGTGAAAAGCTGCTTGAAATAGGAAATCAACTGCACGGTTTGGGGTGCTCACAGGTGTCTTCACCTAGGAGCCAGACCCCCTCTGAAGCAGGGAAGTCAGAGGCCAAGGCACCTCCTCTGATATCTAAAGGTAACTCGGGACCTTAAAGTCACGTTGCCGCCCCTGGGGACCTAAGGGCCAGTTATACTTTCTTCCAGGAACTGCAAGCAGTCTTCTAAGGTGCTGGGCCCCCCTTCTGTGCTGATAGAGGGAATGAAGTTCCCTGTTCCATGGAGCTCAGCTTCCGTGTCTAAAGACTGGTTGCAAGCGCAGCGTCTGAGACAAGAGTGTTCCGCGCCTCAGACTTGGAGTTGGAAGAACTGAGAACCGTGTGCCAGGTCATCTGAGGTCCAGTGGTGTGAGCCGGGGGACTTTTGACGCTGCCTCTGAGCCTCCGTTTCCTCATCTGTAACATGGGAATCATGGCATGCCCTTTGCAGAATGGTGGTGTTTAAATGAGACGGGAGGGTCTTCCAGAGCCCCTGCACATCTGTGCCCTTCCCCTTGGAAGAACCTCTCCCTTCCCCTTGGAAATCAGAGAGCAGTGCCGGCGGGCGGCCCCAGGGTCTTTGTCTGGGGAGGACCTTGGTCAGTTATACCTAGGAACAGCTCTCGTGGACTGGCCTCCCTCTTCAGTGGTGCCCCTGTGAGATCAGGACAGGTGGACGCACCTCCAGGCTCTGAGCCCCGTGGTCCCCCTGGGGAGTTCCCATGGACACGCCCCCTGCTCCAGCAGGCTGGAGAGACTCCCGGGGTGCAGGTCACACACTCTGCCCTCTGGGTTTCCTTTCTTCTTGAGCTTGGGCCGGGGCAGAGGGTCTTCCACAGTCGGGGTCCGTGTTCTTGGAGCCAAAGCTGAAGCCGAGGTTTCGGACGGTGATTCTCGAGGACCAGGACGTGAGGAAGAGGGTTGCGCTGTGCCCTGTGGCTGGCTGGCCGCTCCTGCTGCCCTGGGTGGTTTCTTCCCTGTGTGAGAGGCTCCCAGTGCTGGGACTCTCTGCCTGCGGGGACTTCTTCCCCATCAGAACCGCCCGCCCACCGTCTGAATCCTGGAACCCTAATTGCTTTGCCAACCAGCCCCGTGTGAACAGTTATGGGGACACCCCATGCTCTCTGTGACAGCTGACAGCTACTCAGGGTGCTTTCAGAAGGATCCACCTGCATTTTCTGGGCTGAAGGACTAGAAATCATTCCCGTCCTGACTCCGGGGTCTTGTGTCTCCCCGAGGAACATCCACAAGGGTTCAGGTGCTGCCATCTCTGACCCCCGGGGCCCCTTTGATGGATGTGCCATCTAAAGTTCTAAGGGGTGAAGGAACTTTCTCAAAGTCTCAGGGTGACTTGGCGGCAGAACCTGGGGGGGGGGGTCAGATACTCTGTCCTCTGTCCTATGGCCCATCCCTACTTCCAGAACCTCCAGAGGCTGAGGGAGGAGGATGGGGAGTCCAAAGCCAGCCTCAGCAACTTAGCGAGGCCCTGAGCACCTCAGTGAGACCCTGTCTGTAAATAAAATACAGAATAGGGCTGGGGAGGTGGCTCAGTGGTTGAGCGCCCCTGAGTTCAATCCCTGGTACCTAAAACAAAAAACAAAAAACAAACCAACCAGGAGAGCGCAGCGGAACTGAAGAGCCCGCTGTTTCTCAGACGCTGACTTTGGCCGTTGTCGGGGCTGCAATAGGAGACTAATCAAGCGTCTGCCTCTGTTGGTTTCCAGAACCCTCCTCCCACGGCCATGGCTGTGCAGATGTTGCTCAGAGCCGTTGGTCACCCCACTCGCCCTGCAGGAGCCGTCGATCGGGATCTGGGAGCCTCTGTGTCCAGCCGCGGGCTGAGGGCTCGCTGCTCTACCTCCCGGGCTCTCTGGGACAGGCAGTCCTGCCCTGGGAGCCTGGCCTCGGGCTGAGGAGGCCCCAGGGTCCGCTGCCTGCTTCTGCCGGCTGTTGGGACGCGTCACTGAGCCCCACGCACGGCTGCACTCTGACCCCTGTGCCCCGCAGCAGTCCCGGATGCCAGCTGAAGCCAGGCAGAGCGCGTCCTCCAGAACCAGCCCTCTCCTCGGGCTTCCCCCGGTGGCTGGGCAGGGGCCTTGGCGATGGCCACACAGTGCTGCCGACGACCCACCTGCAGCCCACAGGCCTGCAGGGCCCCTGCGTCAGACGAGTCTGGGCTTCACAGAGGTGGCTGGGCGAGGCTGGCCTTGCAAGGTTGAGCAGATGTCCGGGTCATCTTCAGCACCGACATAAAGTGTGCACCTGGCTGTAGGTCCAAGACCCAGGAGCAAGCAGGTGTCCCCAGCAAGCACAAAGCAGGCCTCCAACACAGTCGGCCTCCACCTGGGACGGCCGGGACTCTACTCCCACAAGCAGGTGTCTGTCAGGGGGTGCTGTTCTCAGGGTCCAGCTTCACATGACCTCCTGGCCTTTCCATGACAAGGTCATGACTCTCCAGTTCTCCTCGGTAGGGTCACATGGGACCAAAGGACCAAAGGACCTTTGAAACCAAATGGGTAGTTCACTCAGGCGTTCGAGAGGCACTTATTTGATTAAAGGGACCGTATCTAAATGGCCTTTGGTGGTTTCCTATGTCCAATCAGGGCAGACCATACGCTCGGCCTTGGTGGCATCAGGGGCCATGGCTGGTCCAGGGAAGAAGGGGGTTAGCAGAGGAGAAGACCCGTGAAACCCACTGAAGAAAGAGTGACCAGGACTCAGAACTAAACAGCCACTGGGAAGGCGGGCACCGTGGGGCACACCTGTGCTTGGGAGGCCGAGGCAGGAGGACGGCAGGTTTGAGGCCATCCTCAGCAAATTAATGAAGCCCGATCTCAAAAGAACCAATTAAAAGGTCCAAGGACGTAGCTCAGTGGTAACGGGGAAGCACCCTGGGTTCTATCCCAGCACCCAAAAGGAAAGGAAATCTGAGCCTGGGAAATGAGAAGCCTCTCGTCCGGAAATGACGACTTCCTAACGTCCACTTCCTAATAACTGGCATGTCTACACTTGCAGACTCCACCCCTGGAGGCTCCGTCACTCCCGCCCCGTGGAACGGACTCCTCGGACTTCATCAGTTTGATAGGAGAGACTTTGAGTGGCCTGGTGCTGGGTGCTGAGGGCTGGGGTGGCCTTTCGGGCTGACCCCGCCTTCCGTGTTGAGGACGGCTCCTGGTCATCCCCTTCTGGCGGATCATGGCTGCAAATTCTGTAAGTCGCTTCCATGGGACATTCATCCCAGAACAGGGTTTCCATGTGCTGGGGGGACGGTGTTCTCCCCGTGGCCTCCCCTCCCCGGTCACAGGCCCCCGTCCCACCTGCAGGGCCCATCTTGGAAATGACAGGGGAAGAGGTGGGAGCTGGTGGTCAAACGCACTGGGAAGACCGCAGTAGCCGGGGAGCCCTGGCTGGTCTCTGGGCCTCCTCCGTAAGGAGGCAGGGCCTCCACCCAGCCCAGAGCCCTGTGGCCGGCCGAGGAGCAGGACTGTTTGTGGCCTCTTTACTACGACTGCCCAACACGCTACTGTGGTTTCAATGGTGCACGTGTGAAATGCATCCGAGGTATATTTGGAATCCATGCTTTGGACTATATTTGGAACAGAATCAGGGTTTGAAAGACAGAGAGAGATTGTGAGTTTCCGAATCTCCTTCTTCCTGCTTCTCCAAGGATAGACTGAACATCCGGGTGCTCACGTGGTCCCTGGAGAGGTTTGTGGATGACGGCACCTGGGGGCACCTGGGTGATACAGGGCACTGTTTAGAAATGACCCATCTGGAGGGACTGGTCTGGGTGGGTTCATCTCTGCCACTCAGTGACCAAGTGACCTTAAACAAATTGCTTAAACAGTCCGAAGTCTCAGTTTTCTTTTTCTTTTTCTTTTTTTTTTTCCTGGTACTGGGAATTGAACCCAGGGGCACTTAACCACTGAGCCACATCTTCGGTCCTTTTTACTTTTTTATTTTGAGGCAGGGTCTTGCTCCGTTGCTGAGTCTGGCCTCCAATTTGCAATCCTCCCACCTCAGCCACCCGAGTCTCTGTGATGACAGGTGTGTACCACTGTGCCCTGCTCAAAGCCTCCCGGGAGGGCTGGTGACCTTGGCGATCGGACACCTGTGAGCACGCTTAGCAGTCTCATTCTCCGCGTCCCAGGGACACCGGGTTGGAGAGGCCAGCTTGTTAACAAAGGTGCAGAGCTGGAGCTGGTTTGTCCGCAAATTTGTGTGGGGAAATGAAATATCGAAAGGCAGGACAGAGGGCCCCCAGCAGCCGGACCTGCGTGGCCCCAGCGAGGAGGTGGAACGTGGCCCGTGGGTTTGCAGACGCGGGGTTTGGTGCTGCCCAAGAGACGCTGGGCAACTTATGGAACCTCCGTGCGCCTTGGATTTCTTCTACATCAAATGGGGACATCAGGGGCACCTCCCTGTGTTCTGAGGATTGAGCCGACGAGACTCAAGTGCCCGGCAACGGTAAGCCTGTGTCCCGGGCGCCTTATCACCAGCGCCATCGTCATGACCATGAGCAGCCTGTTGGTGCTGCTGAGCGAGAGACGGGAGATCTGTGGCCAGCCAGCGCGGGAGTGTGTGCCAGACGAGGCTGGGGGGTACAGGGTTTCTATTTGGGGGGGTGGGGATGGTAGTGAGATACCCGGGATTGAACCCAGGGGCACCTGGCCACTGGGCCCCATCCCCAGGCCTGGTTTGTATTTTAATTAGAGACAGAGTCTCACTGAGTCGCTTAGGGCCTCGTCATTACTAGCTCTGAACCTGTGATCCTCCTGCCTCAGCCTCCCGAGCCGCTGAGATCATAGGTGTGTGCCACTGCGCCCGACTGGCACAAGGGTTCTGTCCTGCATGTCGACTCCGGAAGCCGACTCTTCTCTTCAGAGCCCTCTCTGGTTCTGGGAGGCCTCTGCTTTCCCCCGTGGCTGCTACCACCCCGTGAACGGCTGGATTCTCCACACAGACGCTGGTGGTGCCCTAGCACTGCCACTCCTCTTCTTCCTTGTGAGCAGAGCGTGGGTTTGGTTCTGACAGCCCTGTGCCTAGCCCCAGGGCAGGAGTCATGATCAGTGCCAGCCACTTGTGACAGACTCACTTTCCCGTTCTTTAAGTTCCTTAATTGGTTTCCGGGAAGGCAAGTGGATTAGTCATGTCCCGTGAGACTAGAGAGAATGTGCCATGATAAAAGGAGGAGGAGCCTGAGATGAGCCTCCTTTTGGTAGTTACCCTCTTCCTTCCTGCTTTAGGTACTGTCCTGTGAGGATGTGATGCGTGGATCTGCAGCTGCTATTTTGTGACCATGAGGATATGTGTGTTTGAGGACGAAACCCAAAGATGGCAGAACAGAAAAATAAGAACAAATCCCGGTTCTTAAAGATATGGCTCTGAGGCTGCTTGTCTCCAGACTTTTCTCTTTAGTACACCACGACTCTTCTCAGGCTTTGAACTATTGTTAATCAGCTTTTCCGCTACTTAATTGACCTTCTCTTTTCTTTTTTGCCGATCCTGGAAAATGACTGCTATGCGAATTCTGCCTAGTTATGAAGACATCCCGTTCCCATTTTCTTCCTCTACACTGGGATAGTCAAGAGGCTTTAAGTAAATTCCTCCCTCACCCTTATAGTGAAACTGGTCTTGAAAAGGTCACCAACCAACTCTTGATTGACACATGCAGCCGCTTCCTGTTCTCGTCCATCCTGCTTAGCCTCTGCTCCACTGGATGGCTCGGCCATCTTCTCAGGCTCCCCCGGCAAGAATTCCTGCTGCTTTTGTCCCTCGCTGGTCCCTGCCCAGGGTCCCTTCTCTTTCTGCTCCCTAAGTAGCTACAAGCCCCGACCCCCTGCCCTGTGCCTTCCTGTCTCTCGCTGGACACTTCCTGTGACTGCTGCCTGCATGTCCAAGACTGGTTACCCTCCGGGGCCCCCGGGGCCTCCCATCCTCACCCCCAAGGCCGACCTTCAGTGCGGATGCAGGTTGTGGGGGGCAGGACTCGCTCCCGACGCCGCCCCCACCCGGCCACATCTGCGGGTCCTACAAGTGCTTTCTCTGCCGGCCCTTTCCCTCCGCCAGAAACCTTAGCGTGGTGCCACGGAGTCCCTTGTCCCCGGCGTGCCATTAATCACCCCGTGCAAAACTTTATTCTCAGGACGCGGCTGCTGCTTCCTGTGTCCCTGCGGCAGCCCCCATCTGTCACTTCTAGACTGTGAACGGGAACCTGGCCCAGCCTCGCTGCGCTATGCTGCTGTCGGGTGGATTTGCTAAATGCTAATGGCACCGTCCCCCAGGGCGGACACGTGCACGAAGTAGAAGGCCACCAGGGGACAGGTGCCCTCCAGCCCGCCACGCAGAGCCCCCACGTCATGGCACAACATCCGAGACCCTCTGCTGCACCTCCTCCCGGTCACCCTCCGTCCCTGTGCTCTGGGGACAGGGGCTGCCAACGCCTCTGTCCTCCCGAGATTTCCTCTGAGATGGTGCTGGATGCCAGTTCCCGGCACGGCCACCACCCGATCTCCCATCCAGAGCACTGTGGACCCTCTGACTAGGCCAAATTCTGACCTTGACACTGGAGGCCTCCAGGACCAGGGGATGGCACCCGTGCAGCTGATCTGCGCCTGGCAGGCAGCAGTGTCCCTGGCCTCTTCCCACCGGAGGCCAGCAGCACCTGCCTTGCCCAGTGGGACAGACGCAATGTCTCCATTGCCGAGTGTCCCTGGGGAGCAGAGCTGCTCCAGTCGAGAGCCACTGAGCTAGACCGCGTCCTCCTCTTAGCGTCCCACAACTTCCCGGTGTTTCTTGATCCACGCACGCGTCGCGCTTTGGACGTGAGGTGTCCCCCAAATCTCCTGCCAGACCACACAAGAGAGTTTAGAGGTGGAACAGCTGGGTTGACCGGGCCTTCGGCTCATGGGCCACTGATGCCCTTGCAGGATTTCCTGGGTGGCCCTGGGGACAGGGAGGGGTGGCACCTGGGCGGTGCCTTGGGGTTTCTATTTTGTCCCTGGTGAGCAGAGCTCTCTGCTTCCTGGTGCCATGTCCCCCCTCCACACCCTCCGGCCATGATGTCCTGCCTCTCCTGGGCCCAGAGCCGTGCCGTCGGCCCTCTCTGCACTGAGACCTCTGAAACCAGGAGCCAAAATACACTTCCTTCCTCTAATGGTTTCTGTCAGGTCTTTTGGTCACAGCAACGAAAAAACTGCCCAAACCAAGAAGTGACCGGTGGGAGGGTCTCCTCCACCATGACCGCCTCTAAGAGGCCTCCCCTGGCTCCGTGGGAGGGGCTCCTGGTGGTGGCCACCTGGTCTGCCGTCTCCGATGTCTTCCCGGGACGCGGCTCGGTGCTGGGGTAGGACTGGGAGCACTAAGCAGCAGTTGGGGAAGGAGTGACAGAAGGTCCCACCTGACACTTTCACGCAGTGTTGACTCTAGGTCTTGGGCCTTGTGTCCTCTTAGCCCTCATGCTGTGCACACGACCCTGTCCCCCAGCACTCGGAGCATCGTCTGTCGACGCCCATCAAGGTGACATGTGCGCTGCCATCTGTGCCATCAAATCAGGCTCCACCTTGAGGCCTTTTTCCAGAAGCAGAAAGTCAAGGTCAGGCGCAGGGATCTGGGGTCCTGACCTGTCCCTGTGCTGCCACACCTGCTAGGTCCTGGCCGCTCTGAGCCACGCCCACTGTACCCCCTGGCCCAAGAGAAGGGGTCACCAGACCTGCCAAGCTGAGGGACCATGGCCTCCGCTCCAATCCCCTATGCCCTGCTCTCCCCTGACTCTGCCCCAGCCCAGCATGGACTCCTGAGAGGTGCCGGTGACAAGGCACTTTGTCACCAGCCTGTTCTGGTGATGGATACGCCACCTCTGCAGCATGCCACCAGCAGATGACCAAAGGTGCAAGAGGCGGCTTCGGAGCCGAGATGTCATTCAAGTCAACAGCCACTCAGCCTGGTGGGTGGACAGGAGAGCCGCCTGCCTGGGGGACGAAGTCAGCGGGGGCTGAGAGTGACCTGCAGCTCTCTCTGCCCAGCAGGTGGTTAATGTGCACCTTTAGTCACGGGGGTTGGGGGGGGGGTCGGGGAGGTGCTGCTGTCTGTCAGGGGACCCTGTGCAGAAATGAAAGCAGAGCCACCGTGTGTTTGGTGTGAGGTCAGCTCCGTGTAAATAGCTGGGCCAGGTGCAGACACACGCTGGGGACCTTTGAACTCTCTGTGTCGAAATCCAGATGTTGGGCAAAGGGGCCGCACTCTCGGGTCCTGGCCGGTGAGAGGGTGTGTGCTGCTGCCTTCTAGCATCTTCCACGGGGACTCTGGACGGTGGGGCTGGCCCCAGGCCCACTTTCCTTGCCAGAGTCAAGAAACGGTAGCAGCTGGTTGTTGCCCGGGGTGAGGGACAATCCCCTGGGGGTTGGGAGAGTCGGAGGTCACGGAATTGACCGCGCTGAGCCGCTGCCCATGCTGGGCTCACCGGGGACCTTCTGCCGTGGAAAGACATCAGGCTTTTGATGACAGTCCTGGCCGATCCGATCTGTAGGACCAGATCAATCTCAAAATCAACCGCTCTCATTGGCTAAGGGAGGACGTGCCAAATCGCACTGTTCTTCTAGAACTTTCCTAGCCGCACACTTTGCCTCCACCATGCACGTAGGGTGTGGGGTTCGAATTTCTTTTTTTTTTTCCCCTTTGCATTGAATGCCAAACGCATATGTTGTTTGGGTTTTGTTTGTTTGGATTTTTTTTTTTTATTTCTGCAAAATATGTTATAGGAAAAAGAACCACACAGCAACGAAATGACAACGTCAACAGAAAGCCCACGAAAAGATGCCACCTATTTCTAACACGGGGACAGCCACCTTTGCTTAACGAAGACTGAAGAACGGGGGCTTCGGCCGAGCCTGGAGGGGTCCCCCTGTGACCGTCCCCGGATGAGTGTCTCGCAGGCACGTCTTACCCAGCCACTCTCAGAACCAGCAGCTCCTGGCGTAGAGACGGCACGTCTGGTGCTGGCAGCCGGGCCACTTGGCCCCGGGCCTGAGTGCCGGCCCTGCTCTCTGGCTCCCGCCGCCGCAGTGTGTCACTCAGAGCCCTGACAAGGGTCCCAGTGACCTTCTAATTGCTAAATGCAAAGGGGCCTTCTGCAGCCGTCTGCCCTGACCTCCTTCACTAGAGGACATGATTGTCCACTCTTCCTCCTGGAGACTGTCTCCCCGCGGCTTTGATGACCCCACCCACCCCGCCACCTCTGGCTTTCCCCTTCTGAGCTCTCTGGGGCTGTCCTTTTTACCTCGCTGGGTCACAGCCACCGCGAGGCCATGAGGCGGGTCAGTGTGGGTCTTCACGGCAACCCAGGCACCAAGACCCTGAGTGACGGACAGATGCTCACGCGAGGTCCTACAGCTAGTGAGCAGCAGACTCGGGATCCCGACCGAGGTCTCCACTCCTCAGCTCCGATTTCCCTTTCTCGGTGGCCCTTCCACGAGCAGAGGCGTTCTCCAGAGTCCCCTGTGTGGTTCCTCTTCCTTCCCCATGTGGTCCCTGTAGGAGCTTAACCGCGTCGATCATCCTCAGGTAGCTGTGTGCTTCCCCAGCCCCAACCTGCCCCTGGGTCCTTCTTTCCAGATGTTCTCAGCATCTTTCCACTGAGCACGGGAAGTGGACACGCCTGCAATCCCAGCCGCTCGGGAGGCTGAGGCGGGAGGATGGCAAGTTTGAGGCCAGCCTCAGCAATTTAGTGAGGCCCTAAGCAACTGTCTCAAAAGAAAAAAAAAAAGTGGCTGGGGATATGACTCAGTGTCCCCCGGCTCAGTCCTCCATACCACATAAATAAATAAACAGAGAAGTTCTCCGCGTTGCATGGGTCACAGTGGTCTCTTAAGGGTGGGGTGTCCCCACTGTCATTCCTGTTCCTGGTGATTGGCCAAGCCAGTCATTATCTGAGGAGTGGACCCAGTTCCTCCAGGAACACTGAAGGGGGAGATTTCTGCAGGGAGGGGACGTTGTAGTGTTCTTCCTCCCGAAAAGATGGGGGCGGGAAATAGTCTTTTCCTGTTAGCCTCGCGCCTGGGAACACAGGAGCTGTGACGAGGACCACAGGCCGATGCCAGTCGGGGAAGGAGGGGGCGTGGGAGGTGCTGAGGCCTGGGCACTGCAGAGACAGGGAGGGCTGGGGGACGGAGCTGGTTCCCGACACCGGCTGATGGCCCTCACGGGGACCGCGATCCTCAACCCCGTTGGACAGCGCCTCCCCCACGGCTTGTGCAGGGCTTTGGCTGACTTGTTAGGTGGCCCTCGTCTCCTGCAGCCAAACGCAGCCTGAGTGACCCGTCCAGGTTGGGCACCTGCGCTTGCTCCCGGGCCCTCCCTCTGCCTCACCCCTGAGTGCCGTCCTGGTTCCGTCTGTTTGGGGTTTTCTTTTTAGTTGGTCTCCTGTCCCCTTTCCTACCCAGACCCCAAGTCACTGCCATCGACACTAGTCCCAGAGGTTTTTAAATTCAGCACAAGTCCCTCCCCTCCCCCACACCCGGTGACCCGTCTGCCACTGTCCTGCAGGTGACCCGTCTGCCACTGTCTTGCAGGTGAGCCCTGACCACCTGCTCACCTTGGGAGGGCCACGGCTCCCGTGTCCCTGGACCTGCTGTCCCCTGCCTGGGCTGCGCTCTGGCAGGCCCGCCTGGCACACCTTGGTCCCTCTTTGCAGGCAGAATCCCAGGTGCTCCAGATTCCCCCCCCCCCAGTCCCTTTCCTGATTTCCCTGATGCCGACTCCCTCTGAGAGCGGGCGGTGTCCACCTGGGGCCAGGGCATCTGTCTCCCACCAGTTGCCATAGAGACGTGCCTGGCATTCTTCTT
>NW_026000168.1:3761503-3769414 GCF_001458135.2 Marmota marmota marmota | reverse complement strand
ACGTGCCTGGCATTCTTCTTGGCCCCCTGAGCCCCAGAGCCATCTTGGCAGTGCCCACACCCGGTGGAGCCCCTGGGGGGGGCCGTGGGCTTTGTGGGCACAGGAGCCAGGCTGCTGCGCCCGCCCCAGGGCCTGGTGGCCGGGTGGGCTCCCTGCTGCCCGGCCGAGGCCCTCCGTCCCCCTGCTCCGGGCGTCTTCTCTGTGCCTGCAGAAGCCCGGCCTCCCCTTCCTCTGCCTGGTCTCTGGCAGTGTCCCTCTGGGAACGTGGAGTCCAGCTCCAGCCCCGGAGAGAGCCGGGGCCTTCTCTCCTCCACACAGCTGCCCGAGGGGAGGGGACACCCAAGATAAAAGATGCCAGGGCAGATAAGCACTCACCCAGCGTCCCTGCCTGTCTACTGCTCACACGCTGCTTCTCCCAGTTGCAGAGGCCCGCAGCGTCCTGTACCCAGCACTCCTGGCCTCTGGTACACAGTAGGAGCCTCATACGTGCCTGTTGAAACTAAAAACAGAAGCAAGAAGGGAATGCACTCTGGAGTCGGGACACGGATCCTGAGACTGCCCTGGAGCTGTGTGACCCTGGGTGAGAGTCTTGCCCTCTCTGTGTACTGGTGCAGCAGCGGGGTGCAGAGGGCCCTGAAGAGGAGGCACGTGCCAGGATGGTCTTCAACACTGTCTCCTCTTCGCCCTCCCAGGTCCCGGCCCCTTCTCACCAGGTCCTCCCACCCTTCAGGTGGCCCTGTCGTCCCAGTCAGGGACGTCGGTCTCCGGAAAACCACGGGGGTTTTGCTCTAGTTTCTCCAGGTGGGTTCCCTCCCTTCCTCCAGTGCACACGGGGTTCTCGGGTTCCGGGGATTTGGTTTGTCGTGAAGCCCAGAGAACCTGAAATTCTGGTTCTGCTACACCTGGCTGCGGGAAGTGGGACGCGCTGTGGGTCCGACTTGCCTCCTCTGGTGGTGGGCACGGGGCTAGGTACTGAGCTCACTCCTACCCCCAGGCCAGGGCTCCAGAGCCCAGGCTGCCAGGTTCAAGTTTTACATTAATCACCTCCTTTTTTTTTTTTGTAGCAGGGATTGAACCAGGGGCACTTAACCACTGAGCCACATCCCCACCCCTTTTTATATTTTATTTAGGGACAGGGTCTTGCCAAGTTGCTTAGGGCCTTACTAAGTTGCTGAGGCTGCCTTTGAACTCGTGATCCTCTTGCCTCAGCCTCCCAAGCCTCTGGGACATGAATGACCTCTTTAAAGATCTCCATCTCCGAATACAATCACCTTTTGAAGTAGCAGGGACTCTGTCTTCAACATAGGGATTTACAGGGGACACAATTGAGTCCATAACATGTTAAATAGATCCCAACCCTAGGTGTTCCCAAGGGGGAGTCTCAACACGTAGGCAGGCCTGGGGGTGGGGGTCGGACTTGGCAGGAAACAGCAAGTGCCCATGTGCCGAGAGCTGAGTTGGAGGCCAAGAAGCTGTAAGTGGTGAAATTAGTGGCCCCTGAGTGCCCAGGTCAAGATTTCAGATGGTCATCTAAGTATCCAGAGAAGTACTTGGAGAATTTTGAGCCGGGAAGTGACCTGGTCATAGACATTGTTGTTGTTATTATTATTTTTGGTGCTGGGGATTGAACCTAGGGGCACTTGACCACTGAGCCCCATCCCAGCCCTGTTTTGTATTTTATTTAGAGACAGGGTCTCACTGAGTTGCTTAGTGCCTCACTTTTGCTGAGGCTGCCTTTGAACCCACGAACCTCCTGTCTCAGCCTCCCGAGCTGCTGGGATGACAGGCGTGGGCCACCGGGCGCCTTCTGGTCATAGACGTTTTTAAAGGATCCCTCTGGCCATTGTTTGCAAAAGAGACTTTGAAGCATCGTGGTCATCACAAGCAAATGGCCGAATATTTCTGGCTCGGCACCTTGGAGGCACAAGTGGACAAGTGGATTGAACTTGCCATTGACTGTGACCTTGAGGCCGAGATCCCTGTGCTCACCAAGTCATTCCAGGCCCAGCTACTCACTGCCCTCGGGAGGCCCTCCAGAGCCCCTTCTCAGTGACCCCCTGGGTTCCAGGTGGACGTGGCTCCGCTGGCTTCCGTCTTGGTCGGTCTGTCTGTGAGCCGCTGTAAAACACCTCTCCGAGAACAGGACGTTGTTTCTCGCGGTTCTGGAGGCTGGGACTCCGGGGTCAAGGTGCTGGCCTCCGGGGAGGGCTGCTCTCTGCTCTGGAGGCCGAGCCTTGAATTCTGCATCCTCAGGGGGCAGAAGGTGGAAGGCGAGAGGGACCAACACCCCCTGGGCAACCCTTCCCTGGGGGGTTAGTCCACTTGTGAGGGTGGAGCCCTCCTGACTTCAACAGCCCCTCTGGGTCCCACCTCCGAGCACAGCCATGACGCGGAGACAGCAGGGGACACCTTCAGACCACAGCGCTCTGGGGCCCAGGGTGAGGAGATTCGGGGTAGAGCGGCAGCGACCTGCAGCGCGTCTTTTCCGACAGAAATCAATCAGAAAGTTCTGGAAGCTGTCACCATGGCATATCTAACAGGTGCAGGGAGCAGGAGGGGACCTGGGGAGGCCACTGAGGGGGCTGCTAGGTGAGCCTCGCTCGGAATGGAGTGGCCGCAGCGGAGGTCAGGGGGAAGGGGCCAGGTTCAGGACGTACCCTGAAGATCAAGTGCAGATGGACTTAGCAGGGGGGAGGGAGGGAGGAGTCCAGGGCACCTCCCAGGGCCATGGCCTGGATGGCCCTTGGGACAGCACAGGTCGCCCAGGGCCAGGCCCACAGCAAGACCACGGAGTGCTAGTTCTCAGGGCGGCCACTTTAAGAGGGAAAGTGAGACAGAATGTACGGGTTTGGAGAACTTCTCGACCCAGAATGACTGGAAGTTAGATTTACTGAGGTCTAACTTACGTTCACTAAAACTTAGCCTTTTTGGCGCACGGGGTTCAGTTTTGACTGATACATTTCCTTTCGTAAGGAATTCCACAATCAAGTCTGCTGCACGCGCCTGTTATCCCAGTGGCTCGGGAGGCTGAGGCAGGAGGATCTCGAATTCAAAGCCAGCCTCAGCAACAGCGAGGCCCTAAGCAACTCAGTGAGACCTTGTCTCTAAATAAAATACAGAATAGGGCTGGGGAGGTGGCTCAGTGGTCCAGAGCCCCTGAGTTCAAACCCCGGTACCCCCGACCCCAAAAAAGATCGTGAGTTCAGAGCTAGCCTCAGTAACTCAGTGAGACCCTTTCTCTAAATAAAATATTGAAAAAGAGCTGGGGATGTGGTTCAGTGGTTAACTGCGCCTGGGTTCAATCCCTGGTACCACAGACACACAAAAGTTTCAAATTGAGATGTATTCCATTTCTGTCTCCTCCCCAAATCCTCCTCCCACACCAAGCCCTGCACCCCCCAACCTCTTCTCCATCTCCATCGCTTCTCCTGTACCGGAAATCTCCATCGGTGCCATCAGTCCCACGGGTCGCTGTATTCTGAGCCTGGCTTCCTTCATTTCAGAGAGTGCATTTGGGATCTGTGCATGTCGCCTGGGGCCAGGCCAGCAGTTGGTTCCTTTTAATCGCTCAGTAGTACTCCATGGCGTGGATGTACCACGACGTGCTGTCGTTCGCCAGCCGGAGGGCATCTGGGTTGTTTCCAAGTTTGGGCGCCCACGAGGAAAGCCACGGCAAGTGTCTGCTGCGGGGTTCTGCGTGAACATATGCCTCTGCTTCTCTTGGTAGATCCCTAGGAGTGGGATTGCTGGCTCATATGGTAAGTGTATGTTTAACTTGATAAGAAACTGCCAAAGTGCTTTTCCAGAGGAAATGTACCATATTGCACTCCCCCTGGCAATGTGGGAGGGCTGCCCCAGTGCCTCCCCAGCACTTGGCATGGACAGGTTTTTTGATTTCAGCCATTTCGACACGCAGAGACACCACCTCGCTGTGGTTGTACGCGTGTGTGCTCCCTACCGAACAGGGCTGCCGGGCCTGGTTTCATGTGGTCACATGTCTATCTTTGGGGGAAATGTCCGTTCACAACCTTGGCCTGCGTTTCCTGAGGCTGCTGGCCTTCTTCCTGTCCAGTTCAAGTTCTTCCGACGTTTTGGACATGAGTGCTTCATCAGGTACGTGTTCTGTGAATATTCTGACCCTCCCCGCCCCCCCCCCCCGAGTCTTTGACCTGGCTCTTCATTTTCTTAACACTGTCTTTCAAAGAGAAGTTTTCAGTTCTGATGAAGCGTAAACTTTCTTTTTTTCATGTATCAGTTTTTTTGGTGTCATTCTTAAGTAAATCTTTTTTTTTTGGGGGGGGGTGTTAGGGTTAGGGTTAGAACCCAGGGGTGCTTAACCACTGAGCCACATCCCCAGCCCTTTTTTATTATTATTATTTTTTATTTTAACACAGGGTCTTGCTAAGTTGCTTAGGTCCTTGCTAAGTTCCTGAGGCTGGCTTTGAACTTGCGATCCTCCTGCCTCAGCTTCCTGAGCTGCTGGGATCACAGGTGTGTGCCCCTGTGCCTGGCACCTATGAAATCTTTGCCTACACAAGCCCATGAAGGTTTTCTCTCAATATTTTCTTCTGGAAGTTTTAAGGGTGTACACTTAGGTCTATGATGTCGTTTAAGTTTTGCAAATGGTGGGCAACGGGGACCCAGGACAATTGGAATTGATATTTCCTGCTGCGGAAGAGGCAGGTCCATAAAACTCCACGTTCCGGATGAGCACGTGCACAGGTGACACTGCAACTGGTTCCCTGACATGCTGGTCCGGGAAGCTGGCCTCTCTGCTTCCTTAGGAATCCCTCCTGTCTGCAGCATCCCTCTCCAGAGTCCACCCACGGCAGCCCGTGTGTGTCCTTAGGGAAACTAAGTGGTTAGATGCTCCAAGAAGCAATTTTCTCTCTTAAACCACCGAAGCAGCGTTCACGCAAAGCAGTGCGTTAATTCTCACCAATTAGGGTGCAAAGCCTGACTTCCCCAGCTCCTGCCCTCCGTGGGTGACCTCTCTGGTCATCCTGAGATCTGGTTTTCTACTCAGTCACACCAGCTCTGAAAGTTCCCTCAAAGTCATTGACATCTTGGTCCCCTGGAAACATCAAGGATGACGTCGGTGAGGGGAGAGGACCAAGGCACAGCTGTCAACTGTCGATTTGGCTGATTGAGGACATATTAAGAGAGGCACATGGGTTGTGGGGGACACATTCAGACCACCGCGGTGATTAATGCCACCTCTCCATTAAAGACAGGATGTTGTGAATTGGAAGGAGATAACCTCAGAATGAAAAATACTGTTTCCCAAGAATCAGTTGTTGGTAATTTACTGGGTCAAAGCATTCCTTTATTCACTCCTGATTTTCCTCCTTTCGCTGCAAATTAGTGAGAGCCTAGCGCATGGTACAGGACTCAGACCCTCTGGAGAAGCAGGGGTGCGGCTTGTTTCTCTGTCCTAAGGACAGAGTCTCAGGCGTGGTGGGTGAGCAGGGCTCCTGCCTGGGGGTGGCAATGTTCATTTGAAGGCAGGAGGCCGTTGAGCTGGACACTCTGCAAACCCTTCCTCTGGCATGCACAGGGCTCCTGAGCCAAAGGAAGGAAGGAGGCCCACCCACACTGACCCTCCTGGCCCTGCTCCCCAGCCATTTCAAAGGACCCCCCCTACCTCCCATTCCCCGGGGTCTGCCTCTCCCAGCTCTGCAGGCAGCCCCAGGTGGAGGTGCCTCTTGGTGAGCCCTGAGTGGTTCCCAGGCACTCGGGGGACAGCTCTCTCACCTAACTCAGGCTCGTTCTCTTGCCACAGGGCCTAGCCAGGGCTGCCCCTCCAGCCTCGCCCCTCCTCCCGAGCCTTAGCCACAGCCAGGAGCCTTAGCTGCCCAGAGCTCTGGCCTGGTCTTCTCCTGGGCAGCCTTCGCTTTTCCAGGGAACGAACATAGCCCTACCCTCCCTCTCTTTGCATCCCCTCACCTGGCATCTGGTTGGCCTCTGTAGCAACTTGGGAGGCTGAGGCAGGAGGGCTGCAGGTTTGAGGCCAGCCTAAAATGAGCGAGGCCCTGAGCAACTTAGGGAGACTCTGTCCAAAATAAAATAAATAAATAAATAAATAAATAAGGGCCAGGATGTGGCTCAGTGTGGTTAAGTGCACCTGGGCTCGATCCCCAGAATGCCCCCTCTACCAAACAGCCCACCAAAAGCAAATGAATGGTGACAGGGAGAGGCAAGATTGGAGCCCACAGGAGCTGTCACCTCTTACTTGTCCCCCCCTCCTAACTGGTGCATGGCAACACCTTGGGACAACCTGGGGAATCTGGTTGGTCTCTGAACTTGCCACCAGGTTCATCTTGACATTCCCGTCTGTGCAGCCGTATGTGTCCTTTGCTATTCCCGGTGGCACACACACTCTTTCAGAAGAGTCCCATCGGCTGGCCAGGCCCCTAAGTAGGTAAACTAGGAGGAGACCATCGACATTCACCTCCAACCTCTGAACCCAATCAGGGCCTCTACAGTTCCGGCCGCAGGGTGATCTGTGGACCTGATCAAGTTCCTGGTGACTAGCTCTGTATTCTGGAACCTCTCTTTCCCTTAGTATCTGTATTTTAAAAGATGATTTGTTTTCTGGAAAGTTAACAGAGACAAAGGAGGGAGACTGAAAAAAGTCAACGTCCTATGGACAGATAAATCGTGGTGTAACTGAAACGGGACTCCACACACTTAATTAAGCAAACAAAGAAGAATGAATGGCGGATATAGGCGACAGCCTGGATGGATATCACGTTGAGGTGCCTGGCCGTGGGTACGGCACTCTGGAGCCGAGGCTGGAACAGTGGGCAGCTCAGGGGGAGGATGAAAACGGCTTCTACTTTCACCTGGATGGTGGATTCACGGGTGTCACAATACGCACCCAGCCACAGGATGATTTGTGTATTTTACTTTTTCTTTTGGTACTACACTCCACCCCAGTCCTTCTTATTTTTGAGACAGGGTCTTGCTACGTTGCTGAGTCTCCTGGATCCTGCCATCTTCCAGGCTCAGCCTCCCAACTTGCTGGGATCCCCGGCCTGCCCTGCCGCATCCGGCTTGTGTATTTTACTTTACAAATAATAATAACAAAGTCATTCTCCTTTCCACGAAGGATTGATTACCAGCTACCGGGTTTTCTCCCCGAGGCCACTCCTCCAGTGGTTTCTTTTTATTTTGAGGCTCAGGGGATCGAACCCAGGCCCTCATGCCTCCTAGGCAGCCTCTACCACTGAAGTGCCTCCTCGTCCTCCAGGGGCATTTCCTCATGCCCAGTACCTTCCCACCCCAGGGGCAGAGTCCTGGGAGCATGCCAGGCAGACGCCAGAGGCCAGGGCGGCAGGCACTGGGCCATGGCTCTGTTCCTTGGCTTCTATGGCCCCTCTGCCCCAAGGGATCCAGCCTCCCTCTTCCTCCTCTCCTCCTGAGGAGGCAGCTGAGCAGGCGGCCGGGAGGTTGCTGACCCTCCTGGGTGTGCCTGCCTGCCTGGAGAGGACATCGCGTGCTGATCAAGCTTATCGTGGTCACACTGCCTCCCTCTTTTATTCTCTCCCTTCTGATCCCTGGACTGATCCTAGGACTTCCTGCTCCCTGGGTTCTCGGCCTCTCCCGGCGTGCCCTCCGCGGGCCAGTCTTGATAACGACCCACTGTGTGTGTCCACGGGGCCTAGGCCCGTCTTATCTGCCCCCCCCCCCGACCGCACCCAGCCACCACCTCCTGCACATCCTGTGGTCCTGTGCCTCCCCCACCTGGGGCTTGGGCCCGGCCTCCGCGACCTCTGCCTCTGGGGTCTGGCCCCTAGCCTCTCCCCGGCGGCCCTGGGCAGACGTCCCTTCCCGAGTCACGTCGGCCAGGCTGGCGCGATCCGGAGCGGGGCAAAGTGAGGGGCTCGCCCGTTCCCACCCCCCCGAGGT
>NW_026000168.1:3678505-3758113 GCF_001458135.2 Marmota marmota marmota | reverse complement strand
TTTTTTTTTTTTTTTTTTTTTTTTTTTTTTTTTTTTTTTTTTTTTTTTATCTTTCACCTGCTTGATTAGCTTATGCAGAGTGGTGATGGGGTTTTGCAAAATGTGAAGTGAATGGAATGACTATTTTGAAGTTTGTGTTTTAAGCTTCATTGTGATGAAAATAATGTTGGTTGAAAGAATTCCTTTTCATGTAAATGAAGGTGGTAGACTGTATGGTACCAACGGAGTAGAACTACTCTGGATCCCCTGGGAGGAAATGTCAAGACTGATTTTGTGGTCTTCCGGTCACCCTTAAACTTTTATCTGGAATTTCAGTCGTGTTTGAAGTGAAACTGTTCTTGGTATCATTTAATGGGCAGGCGTTGGGGTGTGTGTCAAAGGAAGACATTCAGTTCTTGGTGTATGCTTTAGAACTTAAAGTCGGTGGCCAGGAGTCTCATTGCACTAGCTACCTGTTTTTGATTGGTGGTGTTCCAATGTGTCTGTGTAGTAGTGCTCCAACTGGATGTAGTTATTTGAATGTGTCGTGTTGAGGGTTCCTTGCTGTGTTTATACCTGGGATTAAATAGGATACTGGACAATCTAAAAGCATGTAAGTGGGGTTATTTTGTCCAATTACCGGTAGAACTATTCTGTGATTTCCACTAACTCTTAAGTAATGAAACCCCTCAATAAAAATAGTATAGAACTTGAGGAAGATATTTCCCCATAAGTAGTTTTCCTAAAAGTAAATTCATGTCAACTTTTTGTATCATCATAGATTTACTTAAAATTCATCATAGGTTTACTTAAAATTAAAAAACAAAACCTTTATTCATGGTTTCATGGATTTTGTTTTGCTATCTAAAATAGGGGATTCCATCAGATGGCATGAAACTTTAGAAACATATTTGTTACTTAAAGCAATAGTGATTGTGTATTATTTATGAGTAATGTTTTTTACATGTAGAATCCCTCAGAGGCCAAACCTCTTTATTGTGGTTTTGCTTTGAGTGTTACTGTAGATGGTGTTCAAGTAAATGATAGGAAACTCCTAAGAACTTGAGAATCTCACTGGTGAATAGAAAGAAACTTAAGCCAAACTCAAAAGTTTACATCTGATTTATTGCTGGGAATAATTATCTCATAATGAAATGCATTTCAGTTTCTACAGAAAAGTTTTTAAAAAACCTGACTCATCAGGTTTTTGGAAGCACGTGGAAGGTTTTGACTTTAAAGAATAAAGTTTTTTTAGGGCCACAGATGATGACAGTGAAATTCAGTTTTTAACAAATACTATGAAATATTTCAGAGTAAGTTCAGGCAAAGTTGCTTGTAGTACCTTTATGGATCCTCAGGCAGTTTTTTTGATGTCTGTCATTGAGTAGTATTTGAACATACATTTCACACGTCTGAGAACTTGAACTCTCACCAAGTTGTGATACTCTTATTTGACTGAGATTTCTTTGACTTTGGTTATTATCACTATTTTAGTGTTTTAGATCTTTGCAGAAGGCATTAATCAGAATTCAGTTAACACCTTGGCTTTCCTCAATTACGGATGGGATGGGCGTCGTGTGGGGACAGTGAGTTTTTGACGGGTTTCGTCTTGTCCTTCTGTGCATTAGCTTGGTTAATTTCTCTGTGATACTTGCCACTGCGCTGTTTTTTCTTGGGTCTTTTTTTTGGTACCTCACAGGTTTGATATGAACCTGACGTTTTCTGTCTTGTCTGGTATTAATCAGACTTGGTATTGACGGCAGTACAAAACTTTTTTTTTTTTCCTTTTTCTTTCTTTTCCAGTCTGGGGGGGATTGAAGCCAGGACCTTGCACATACTAGACAAATGCCCTACCCCTGAGCTACAACCCAGCCCTGTTGGGTTTTGGAACTGGGTAATAGGCAAAAATCAGGGATTTTAGAACAATTTGTTGACTGACATAGAAATTGTTTTAGCTGTATTTTAACAGCCTAGTTATCTAGCCCATGGTTATTTTGAAGTTTTTGGTCATTCTTTTCTTTATTGTCACTGTCATCTACCAGTCAGTCTGGGGAGAACAGCTTTGAATTAGTGGCAGCCCAGCAGTGAACAGAACTCTATTTGCCCTATGAAGACAGAGTTGATGTTCCTAAATATGATTAGGAAAATACTGCCACTCTTCCTAGGCTGTGGAAGATACTGTTGAAGGCATTGGGTAGGAGAGGGACATGTGTAAAGGATGGCAAGACATGTATCCAGATGACTGTAATTCAACTTGTAAAGACTCTGAGAGGCAATAAAAAATGGGATTGAAGCAGTCTGGCTTGGGGAATCAATCACATGGTTCCCTTCCCCCCCTTCTTTTGGACAACTAGAATTGATTTCTCTAGAATCACCTGCCAGCTTTACACTGTTATTGCCATGTGCATCAGTTGTTTTTAATTCTGCAGGTATAATCATGAAGGTGATTCAGAGTGAGGACTTCTTTTCTTTTTTGGGGTGAGCAGAATGAAAGGGAGATAAAAAGGTCATAAGGAATATGCTAAGGTCCTAAGGAATTTGTAATAGTCCCCTTGGAAGGCTCAGGGGCAATGGAGATACATGTTTTAGATGTATTATTAATTACGTGTTGGGTCTCTGGTTCTTTTATGCAATTTTTTCCCAAGCACACTATCCCACTCTCTAGCCCTTGGTCATTATTTGTTTTAAAATCTTTTTTGAGGTCCTGCTTGGTGATGCACACACGTCATCAGAAGGGACCAAGTTGGAGGCTAACCTCAGCAGCTTTGCTGGATGCTGCCTCATGATAAAAGGACTGCGAATGTGGTTCAGTGGTAAAGCACCCTTGAGTTCAATCCCCAATATAAAACAACAACAGCGAACCCATAAACTTTTGTTAAGGTGTAATTTACATATAGCATTCGTCCATTGCTAATGCTGCAATTAATTTTTTTTTTTTTTTGTGATTTTAAAGAGTTGTGATGTCATCACCACAGTGTAGTTTAGAACCTTTCATCACCTAAGCTGGTTACCTTATGCCTGTTCTCTGATAGAAAGTCTCTGATCCTGGAGCATGGAGGAGTCAGGGGCCGCCAGAGAGTTGCTACGCGGTGCTGCTGGATGGAAAATAAAGAGGGGGGGTTCAGTGTTAAGAGAGGTGGCAGGTGGGTAGGAAGAGAATCCTATCCCTTCCTATGTGATCGCTGTAGTAGTGCTTCTCTTCCTGCTTTGACAGACACACAAAAAGAAGATGCTGCCTTAAGAGAGGAAGGGAAGCAAAGCTGGATGTTGGGAACTGCGTAACTGTTCTCTTAAGCTGCACTTGCAGGTGTCTGGTAGTCACTTCCTAGACTGGTGAAGAAGCATTTTGCTTTTGTGGTCTTATGACTGTGAGTGCAGTGTTGTCTTTAAAATAAAAATTACCAAAACATTGCTCCATGTTCTTATTAATGAATGTTTCTTTGCTAATAGGGCTGTAATTTTTGTTTTCAACTGCTGTTTGTGTTGCATTCACTTGAAAAATTAGAAAAGTTTTGTTTTGGCTAATTGCCACAGATTTAGAACTTTGCTCTTATGATGTTGAATTGAAATCATGCTTTATTTAATTCCTGATCATTTGACAACTGCACCTCTGAAAAGTTCACTGTTTTGGGAGCCTTTATAGACAAGTAGAAGCGAGGATTCCTGACTTTGGCTAGTGCTGTGGTGTGGGAATAAATAACTTGCTTTAAAAAAAGCTGGTACTGGGCTGGGGATGTGGCTCAAGTGGTATCGCGCTCGCCTAGCATGCGTGCGGCCCGGGTTCGATCCTCAGCACCACATACAAACAAAGATGTTATGTCCGCCAGGAATAACTAAGAAATAAATATTAAGAAATTATCTCTTAAAAAAAAAAAAGCTGGTACTCAGGATATTGGAGTGCAGGGAGAGGCAGCAGCAGTGTTGTGTGTGGTTTTTCTTGTTCTAGACTCCCTGATTCTTTGCATTTGTACTTTTGGAATCTTCCCCCCTTAAATGCAGGTACCTTGCCAACTCAAAACAGGTAATTATGAACTGTTGCAGACTTTTTGTGGGAAAACACAACTTAGTTATGACTTTTGCTGGAAGCTTTGTAAGGGTGTCACCTGGTGATGCTTTTTAGGAAGGAAACCCCCCAAAGAGGAGGAGGTACCTGCACTGGGACAGAGGAAGGCCAGGCTAACAGTGCTTCCTGAGGATCCAAACCGTGGCTTTACACCTTAGGTACTTGGTTTTGTTATGTTTGTCTTTTACAGGAATACTCCATAAAATACATGGAAAAATTGCCTCTGTCTTCCAAATCATCAAACCTTATCAAACCTTTCAACCTCAGAGCTGGTACAAAAGCTGGTACGGTTTCAAAGATTACTCTTACCCAGGAATGGAGTGATAATTTATTTTGTGTTTGCTGTTGCATTGGACTTAACTGATTTATTGGTACTGACTTGATCCTGTGTGTACTTGATGACCTTAAAGTAAATTACCTGGGTAGTTGTGGTCATTTGACATGTTTTTATTGAGCATACCGCCATCTGGGCTCTGGGTATGCAGTGGTGTAAAGACAGAGAAGGTCTCTATCCTCATGGGATTTGAAATACTGTGGAGAGGAAGAGAAGAAAAGCAAGTGGACAGAAAAATGAGATAACTTCAGTTGGCCACAAGTGCCGTGAAGAAATTGGTAGGATTAGGAACTGTGGAGTGAGGAAGACCAGGCAGAGGCCTCCTGTGGACCAGTGTTGAGGTATGCATTTTCACTGTTAGGAAATGGGCTACTTTTATTTGATGCTTGAGGATAATTAAGGTGTAGTTTTACCTGTGCAGGTTAGCTCATTTCGTAGAGCTGCAGTATTGGTGCAGAACCTACTAAAGTGAGTTGCATGTTGTAGACTAAGCTCAGACTAACCAGTTTCTGTTAGTCATTGAATTGGGAGGGTGTGAACAGATTCATTTATGTATTATTTACATGGCATACATTGGTTGTGTACTTCAGTAGGTGTGAAGAAACTGTAAGAAAATTGTCAAGCAACCGTAGTTATTTTTTTTTTTTAAGTTGTAGATGGACACAATATCTTTGTTTTTATTTGTTTATTTTTATGTGGTGCCGAGATCGAATCCAGGGCCTCACATGTGTGAGGCAAGTGCTCTACCATAGAGCTACAACCCCTGCCCCGTAGTTTATTTTTCATTTTTTTAGAGAGTTTTTTGAATTGAAGGTGCATGTATTGTGAGTTTAAAGATTTGCTGCTCTTTCACAAGGTGATTGTGTGTTTGTAACTGGGACCAGATTCTGCATCAGATTCTTAAAGAGAACATTCCCAGAAGCCCTTGTACTCTGCCACCTGCCCCTGCTCTCCTGACTTGTAGCACAGGAGATAAGGCTTTGCTTGTTTTTGAATTCTCTTTGAATGGAATCTTAAGAGTATAAACAGTGTGGTTCTGGCTTCTTTCAGTCATAGTGGTGTTTGCAAGACTCCTATCTGTTGTGTGCAGTTCTGATTTTCCCAGTTTTATCCCTAAGAATCTCTTAACGCTCAGCTCTTGGTATGCAGACCCATGTTTACACATTGTAGAGGGAGGACCCCTCCCGCCCTCTTCACTTACCTACCTCAGCAGTTGCCACCTCCTGGCAGCACAGCACCCATTGTGAGAGGAGTGGGGCCTGGTGTGTAAGACTTTCCAGTGGTCATAAAGGGAGTCAGTCATGGCCTTTCGGCAGTAGTATGTTCATCAGTCACTTCAGTTTTAAGGCATTGGTTAAGTAAGTGGGAAACTCCTGCTTTCAGGGAACTTAACAAACTTGTTGGAAAGTTAGTGCATAAGAAGATGGCCAGTGGTGGATAGCACCCTGGATGTGAGTGGTGCAGTGAGAGTGGAGCGAGTTGAATCCAAGGTAGAGACAAACAGTGCTTTTTGAAAGAGGGCAGAGAGAAACTTTGGGCCTCCCTGATTCTTGCATGTCAGATTTGTTCTGTAGGCAGATATAAGTTACTTAGTTCTTTGCCCCCTCCTCTCCTGTACCTTCATCACTCTATTCAGATGACATCATCCACACTTTTTTACTTCTCCCATGTCTGCCCAGGTAGTACTTACCATCCACCCATCACTACCTCTGCCTGTGTACATAGGGTTAGGAAAGCCACTGCGTCCTGGGTTTCTTACTTGGGCTACTTAAAGACAGTTCTTACCCCACAGGTTGAAAAGCTGAGTTAATGTAAAAGTGTTTTCTCAAATGCCAACCAGAACATTCCAGTTCCTGGTTAAAATTATGACCTGGTTCTCATTGTCTTTAGGATAGAATTCAAATCCTGAGTATCACGAAGAGCTTTGGGATTGGGTTCCTTTCCTCTGTCTTTGTTTAGAATTTCTGGGAGCAGCCCACCACTACGTCATCTGCCCTCCACACACCTAGTATGGTGTGTTCTGAGTGTGGACTGTGGGGTCTCACTTGCATGCCTTCACGCTCTTCTGTGGTTTCTTTTGAAATGCCCGCCCTCCCTCCCTTCCTTCCTAGATTGAACTCAGGGGCACTGGACCACTGAGCCACATCCCCAGCCCTATTCTGTATTTTATTTAGAGACAGGGTCTCACTGAGTTGCTTAGGGCCTCACCTTTGTTGAGGCTGGCTTTGAACTTGAGATCCTCCTGTTTCAGCCTCCCTAGCTCCTGGGATTTCAGGCATGTGCCTCCATGCCTGGCTTTTTCCTTTCTTCTTGCGTCCTGACTAGATGTCTCTCTGTCCTCTCTCAGGCCTCACGAAGCCTTTCTTTCCCCTGCAGTCATGCATATCTCTGTCATAACACTTGGAACTATATTTATGGGATCTTCAGTGTGCTTCTGTTGTGTTGTCTCATCTTGAGGGCAGGACTTTTCTTTTGTATCTTTATTTTCCTATGTTTATTACAATGCCTGGCACTTGGTAGGGGTTCAGTAAATACGTACTGTACAGAATAAATGAAGACTGTAAGAAAAGAGTTCCAGAAAGAATTCTAATACTGTGGGGGGGATGTACCGCCGATCCCAACTTTTGGGGAGGCTGGGGTGGGAGCACACATTGAGCTCACAAATTGGAGCCCTGCTTGGGCAATATAGTGAGACCCTGTCTCTCTCACCCTCCATCCCCCCAAAAGTTCTATTAAACGTTCTTATATATTAGGGCTGTCATCTTGTGTGTTTGTTTAATGTGACTGGGTTAGGCACAGGTGGTCTTTATGAAGTCTGGGTAGTATTCCTGTTTTTCTGGTTTTGTTTTCTAAACAAGTACTTGAAATTAAAACAGGATTACAGATGCGGGGGCTGTAGACTGTGCATTTAACTCACTTCCTGGAGTGGGGTTTTTGAACTTCAGATCATTGGTGTGTTTACCTAAGTAACATTAATTGTGAAAAGCCTTATTTCTGGTTGTCCAGTTCATGGTGTCAGTAGCCAGAAATCACGTTGGAAAGTCTGGTTGGTAATAATGAAGCAAGGGATTGATCGTGTGGTACAAAACCTATTTTGGCGGGTACTAAGGAACTAAAGTTGTATGTTTGTAAACTGTCACCTTAAGGGGACTTAAAAATGTTTACAAAACATACTAAGTAGTGTTGGAAATGTTGTGCTCTTGTTCTGCCCTAATAACTTCACTTGATAGCTGGACCCTTTGTGCATGATAGTTGGACCTTGGACACTGTGGACGCTACCATCTGTCAAGTAATTTGGATTATTTCTGTTAAGTTGAAGTCTTGACTCATGCAATTCATTCATTTTTTTAGCTGTATTTTCATTTCCGTATAGTTAATTGACAAAAACAGTCAAATGTTGCCAAAATGAATTCTGAGTAAAGGTAATGCAGATGTACCACTGTACTAGTTAGAAATCATGAGCGTTTGATGCTACTATCTCCTCTGCTTTCCTTCCTCTGTTTAAATTATCCTGTGGTTGTGAAGAGAAACTAGCAGAAGGGATATGTTTAAAAAAAAGTGTCTTAAAACTTTCCAAAATATTTCTCTCTACAATTTAAGAGCACTAGCAATACAGACGAAGAGAAACTTTGGCAGATTTTAGAGGGGGCAAGAAATGAAGAGTGGCATCCGCCAGTTTCAGCAGCATGTTGGGTCTTCCACAGGGCATGGTGGTTAGTCATGGCTACAGTGAACCTGGTGACTGCTTTCTTCTAAGAACAGATGAGATGTCACACGAGGGTTTATAGCTACCCTCTTCATGCTTTTATAAAACTAAAGCTGATTTAATATCATAAATGCTGCAAGAGTGGTCAAAGTCATAAGAAGTAGGAATTCAACTTCTTTCAGCCAAAGACAAGACAGTTTACTGGTGCACATGGCCAGTAACGAGGAGGTCCATATCCATTTGGACTCAGGGAATCAAAGGAAGAACTACAAGAATCAGGTCTGCTGTCACTCGCCCAGTCCCTGGGTCACTCTTTGTTGCCTAGAGGTGGGGATTCTGTGACCAAGCCACCTTACTTGTCTTCAGGGTGCGGGAGCTGGGACACTTGCTAGGTGGATGGACATTCCCACCCCAGCTGAGCGCAGGTCCTCCAGGGTGGGAGCTGGGTTCCATTTATCTTGTATCAGCCCGGCATCTTTGTGAACTGTTTGTGTATTTTTATTGTATGGGTAAAGGAATTAGGAATATCAGTGAAGGCTGGTTAGAACCTAAAGAAGGTAATGTTCCATAGGTTATTTTATTTTGTAGTTACATTTGGTAAATGATTCCTTGTCCTTTGTTTTGGTTATGAAGGTAACGCATTTATTTTAGGAAGTATGGGGACAAAACAAAAAAAAATAAACATCACTCATAATCCTGCCATTGATAAATATTTTTGTTTATTGAGTAATTTATTTATTCAGGCGACTACAAATATCTGAGTGATGGCAGTTGAGTTTCTAAAGCAGTAGGTATTCCATGTGGGATATTTCACATCAGGCTATGTGTGATGTGAAACAAATTAAGTCTGATTTGAAGACTTCTGATCTGGTTCAGTCTGGATTCTTTAAGGGAGAAGAAGTTCGTGAACATTTTACAATTTTAGGATTTCTTATTTGTAGAGAGCAAAGCAGGAATTAATTTTTTTTCTAGATCGTTTCATTTTGGGGGGAAAACTGAATAGTAAATTCTTAATTCAAAGGCATACTAATTTTGTCCAAACCCTTCATTAAAGAACCATTTTGGGTTTGCGGATTTAATGTTTTCATTCTAAATGTGTTTAGAGTGCTAGTTCTGGGACCTTCATGTGCACCACAATCACCTGAAAGCTTTGGGCTTCGTTGTCATGTGTCTGTACATGTGCAGTTGGGCAGTTTCCTTCTCTACACCTCTCTGTTCCCCTTCCTCCTCCTTCCCCGCTCCTTTCTTCTATTGGTCCTCCTTCTGTTTTCAGGAGGACACCCCCCCCCCCTTTTTCTCGCTCTCTTCCACATTGGAGAGAAAACATCCACAGCTTGACCTTCTGAGTTTGGCTTATCTCTCATAACATAATGCTTTTAGTTTTCCATCCATTTCCTCATGAATGACATAATTTCATTCTGTATGGCTAAATAAAACTCCATTCTGTATACTGCATTTTCTTTACCCATTCCTCCATTGACAGACACCTAGACTGGTTCTGTATTTGGTTGTTGTAAATCATGCTGCTATAAACATGGATATTCGTGTATTGCTATAATAGTATGATGGCTTTAATTCTTTAGGATTAAATATGGAGGAGTGGTGTAGCTGGGTCATATGGTGGTTCTATTCATAGTCGTTTGAGGAACCTCTATACTGATTTTCATAGTGGTTGTACTAATTTATGGTCCCGCCAACAGTTGAGTATTCTTTTTGCCCACATCCTCTCCAGTATTATTCTCTGTGTTCTCTATTCTAACTAGACTGAGATGAAATCTCCGTGTTTTGATTTGCATTTCTCTGATTGCTTTGAACATTTTTTCATATTTTTGTTGGCAATTTGTATTTTCTTTTTGTGAGAGGTCTGTTTAATTCATTTGCCCATTTATTGATTGGGGTTTTCTTCCCTTGGAGTGGTAAGTTTTAGAATTCTTTATATATTCTGAGTATTCTCTGTTGGAAGAGGAGCTTCCAACAAATATTTTCTCCCTTGTTTCACTCATTTTCTTTGCTTTGCAGAAGCTTTTTAATTTGATGCCATCCCATTTATCAATTATTGTATTAATTCCTGAATTTTAGGAGTTCTGTTGAGGAAGTTGATACCTGTGCCTATGTCGGAGTTGACCCTCTGGTTTCTTCTAGCAGTTGCAAAGTTGCAAGGTTTCTAGTCTAATTCTTAGGTCTTTGACCATTTTGAGTTGACTTTTGTGCAGAATGAGAGGGATCTAGTTCATTCTTCTGCATATGAACAACCAGTTTTGCCAGTATCATTTGCTGTCTTTTCAGAGTCTGTTGAACAGACATTGCTGAATCTCAACCTTGGAATTTACTGGTGTAGGGTCTGAGAATTTGCATTTCTAGTAAGTTTGCAGGTAGTGTTGACTCTGCACTTTGGGAAACTACTGGTTTACATGACCTTAGGCTCTCCTAAAGAGCAGCCGGTTTTTTCAGGGAAGTTTGTTTATTTACTTATTTATTTTTTTGGTACTGGGGATTGAACCCAGGGGAACTTAACCACTGAGCCACATCCCCAGCCCTTTTTATATTTTATTTAGAGAGAGAAGGTCTCACTGAATTGCTTAGGGCCTTGCTAAGTTTCTGGGGCTGGTTTTGTACTTGTGATCCTCCTGCCTCAGCCTCCCTAGCCGCTGGGATGGCAGGTGTGTGCCATCATTCCCAGCAAAGGTTTTGATTGTATGGAAACATGATGTGTTGGTATTTCAGAGTGAACTTATCTAAGTGGTCAACATTTTAGGACCATATTATTGACCTAGGTTGGCATTGGAGGTGATACCTTAATGAATGAATATTCTGTGCAAAGTATAGGAATATAAATTGGGGGGCCATATCAGTTCTACCCTGGTGTCTTTTCTGCATTGTAGAGACAACTGTTACCTTACTTTACTAACACTTTGATTTCAGATAAAATATATTTTTTTAACAAATCCTGTTTCTAGATGGAACCAGGTTTTATAATCAGTAAACCAACATTCTAGTAAAAATCTGGCAAATAATCTGAACAAGTAATTAATTCATTAGGAAAAAAAATACAAACTCGAGAAAAATATAACTTCCTCCATTATTCAGAGAGATACAAAATAAGATTAATATATTTTGGCCAATCAGATTGTAAAGACTAAAAAATAATTTTAGTGAGGTTTGGAAATGGGCATTCTCATCTTCAATGGATACATAAATTGATTAAGTTTTTAGAGGCCAGTATGGCAGTTGGTATCAAGTGCTTGTAAATTATTTGTACCCTGTGACCCAACAAAAAATGATTTCTAGGAATTTGTGTGACTACATAAATTCCTCAGTATAAAACAACAAATTGAAAATTACCTAAATAAGGATCAGCACAGAATTGTTAAAAATATGGAATATTCATGATAGAATATTTTGCAGCTGTTAAAAAATGTTTCGAGATTTGTCATACATGGCTGATGAGAATGTAGAACAGTATGCTTTACATTCTGGAAAATAGTCTGGCAGTGTCTTAGAACTAAACAGTACTTACCACGTGACCCAAGTGGTCACACCCCTGGATGTTTATCCCAGAGCAGTGAAAGCCTGGGTTCACACAAAACCTGGTCAATTTTTTCTTTTTCTTTTTTTTTTTTGTCATAGCCCCAAACTAGAAGTGACCTAGGTGTTCTTCAGTAGGTGACTAGAACATCTGTGCTGTGGAATGCTATTGAGCAATACCGAGGGACATTTACTGATTATTAGTATAACTTGGATGGACCTCAGGGGTCTTTTGCAGAGTGAAAAGAGCCAGTCGCAAAGATTTTGTAGGGTGCCATTGCCATTCTTGAAATGACAGAATTCCCAATGCTCCGGGCTGGTGGAGGGACTGGGAGAGGTGGGCGTGAGTTAAAAATGCCGGCGTTCACATGATGTGTGTCTTGGTTGTGGTTGTAGTTTTGTGAATATACAGGTGTGAAGAAATGGCTTGAGTTGGTGAGGAGGATTGAGAGGTTGGATGCAGGTAGCTGAGTAAAGTCGGGAGGCGTGAGCTCTGGTGGTCCACCACTGTAGGGGACTGGTGTTCACCACTGTTGTTATTTCCAGAGAAGTGTTAAGAGAGGAGTTCAGAGGTTCTTAGTAAAGAAATGACATAATTTGAGGCGATGGAAATAGTATAACCACACTGACTTGCTCATTGTACATTGCACACAGGTGTCAAATTATCCTCATATCCTATAAGTCTGTAAAGTTATTGGGTCTAAAATTATTCTTGAGATGGTAGAGCACACATAAAATGGCAGAGAATTATTTACACACATACCATAGTCAGTTTCCTGGTTTTGATATTTTACTATAATCCAGAAGGTGCACATTGTGAGGAAACTGGGTGGAGGTTACATGAGACTTTTCTGTATTATTTTTGTAACTTACTGTGAGTCTGTGATTATTTCAAAGTAAGTTAAACTGTTTAGAAAGAATATGTAATGATGGAGGCAAGTATTTATAGTATAATAATTAGAAAAGGCAAGTTTCAGAATGATAAAAGTATGGTTCCACTATAATCTCAATATTTCGTACATTCAACCTAATATGCATACCTAGAAATAAACCATTAACATTGGAAAGTATCTGAATGAATCGAATATGTTGTATTTGAGTTTGAAATTGCATTACAAGATATGTAGATGATGTTCTGAATCAGTGCTGTCCAAGTAGACATATTGCAGACCATGCATGATTTTGAACTTTCTAGTAGCCACATGCAGGAAGTACAAAGCAGGTGAAATTTATATATTTTGTTTAGTCAGTTATTTCCAGAATGTTATCGTTTCAACCTGTAACCAATAAAAAATATATTTTATAGTTTCATAAAAGTCTTCATAATCTGGTGTATGTTTTGTAATTACAGCTCTTAATTCAGACAGGCTGCATCTCAAGTGTTCAATGGGAATGTTTGACTAGTGGCTGCCATATTGGAGAGGAAGAGTAATAGTCGAGAAAAAGTGTTTTGGTGTCAACCTCAGTTTGAGCAACAGTAGCTCTGCTGTTGGCCTAGTGGCCTTGGTCAGGTTACTTGAGCCTTTTCTTTCATTTTTCATTTATAAAATATGGGCATTAACTTCTCTGTAGGGATTATGTAAAGATAAATAAGGCTGGGCATAGTGGTGCATGCCTGTAATCCCAGACTTGTTGGGAGGCTGAGGCAGGAGGGTCACAAGTATGAGGCCTGAAACAACTTAGTGAGACCTTGTCTCAAAATAAAAAAGGAAGGGGCTGAGGTTGTGGCTCAAGCGGTAGCGCGCTCGCCTGGCATGCGCACAGCCCTGGGTTCGATCCTCAGCACCACATACAAACAAATAAAGATATTGTGTCCGCCGAAAACTAAAAAATAAATATTAAAAAAATTCTCTCTCTCTCTATCTATCTATCTCTATCTTAAAAAATAAATAAATAAAAAAGAGAAAAGAGCCAAGGATATGGCTCAGTGATTAAGCACCCCTGGACTCTCTTTTCTGTAACTCCCCCCCCCCCCCCAAAAAAAAAGATAGAATGATTGTAGTGTACTTAGCATATGACCTGGCACAGAATACATACTGTAAACAATATGAAGCGCGATTGGCGTATTTATTTACATATTTATTTATTTTTGCTGTTTTTGTGAGTGATCTGAGGGCCTCCTTCATGATGCTAGACAAGTGCTCCACTGTTAAGTTACACTTCCTGTTGAGACACTATCTTGTTAAGTTACTGAGGCTGGCCTGGAATTAGGATCTTCCTGCTTCAGCCTCCTGAGTAGCTGGGATCATGGGTGTGTACCACAAATGTGTGGTGCATGACCTAATTCTCATTTTCCAGATGTAAAGCTTGGGGCCTTAACTTGTAGAGTATGACTTGACTGAATGGTTCTTCAGCATTTAGATGATTAGGCCATCCCGAGATGCTTTGTTTGCATAGTGCTTTACATTTTGCATGCCAGCTGTGTGTATTCTCCCAGTATAATATTCAGAGCCACCTGAGAGGTAGTTGTTATTAATTTTAAATGGAAGAAGCGGAGGGTCAGAAGTGTCAACTTTGGTTTCTTACTAGGTAAAGTAGAAAAAACTGACTGAATTAAATGGACAAGGGAGCTTGATTACCAGTGTTCTCATCTCCTTCTTTTCCTTCCATCTTTGTCGTTTCAAGGGAAAACGGATCGCCCTCTTTCAGGCCCATTTGAATTAGAGGAGGACAATAATATAATGCCAGTAGAGTGGTTACTTGCTCGAATTTTTAGCCTAATTGCATCACTTGTAATTAACAAAGTGAGTGGAGGCTGTCTAGATTGACTTATTTTGCTTTTTGCTGTGTTTCTCTTTATAAAGTTCAGGGTTTCTCATCCTGTCTCTTAGATTTACCCATTAAAACAGACTGAGAATATGGAATATATACTCACTGTCTTAAATCAGGTTCTTTGAAGTGTTGTTCGACACTTGACTACTTTTAAAATTATACAACTTTTTGAAAGAACATTACATGTCACCATGAAATTCCTGGGCAAGTAGTGATTTTGAATGATTGACTTTCCCCAGGCTGGAGTGCCTGTGCCAGAGTCAGATGGAGCAGATATCACTGACTTTCAGACTCTGTATTCCAGGAGGAAGGCTCTGCACTCTTTTGTATGCAGGACTTAGCTTTATTTCCAAGCCCTTCAGATAAAATATTGAGCAAGCCATAGCATGTCTACTTTGTTCTTGGGTACCATGGGACATTGCGTGACATTGAACAGCTTGATGTTGGCAAGTCTTGGTGTGCACCCTAGAAGCATATTTGTAAGAAGGGGAATCATACTTTGATGCTCAGGATGAGAGTGATAATAGGGAAGGTAGGTAGGTAGACTGTTATTTGATGCTTGGTATTCAGATTTACCCCCTTTTGGATCTGTATGATTGGCCTGGCAACACCTCCCTTTCTGCCTGTTCATGGAGCATCCATAATATCCTCTACAAAGAATTCATAATTTCTCATCTTTTTGAATCTTAAATTCTGAGTTTTTTTTTTTTTTTAAACTAAAGGTTATAAGAACTGTGAAACATGACTATCAATGGGCTTTTGGGAGAAATTTTATATAATGGAATCATGTTTCAAAGATTTTTGTTTTAGAAGGGGAATCTCCGTTTTCAAGATTTCTTGTAAGTTTCACTATGTACAGTTTCTGTTACTGCAGTCAAGTTGTGAATAAAAGCTTTAAAATACCACTATTATAAGATGAAACTTTTTATATGTACAGAGGTATATGCTAGGTTGGGATTTAAATTTGAAATGAATAGAACTGGTTGATTTCTGTCTTTCCCAGATTTGAAATACTGAGATTTGTCAATTTTGGTAATTTGTAGTAAAATGAATCTTAAATACCATGGTGCTAAATTACTTGTGTGAAAATAATTTATTTGTAGCCTGGTATGGTGGCGCGTGTCTGTCCCAGTGGCTCAGGAGGCTGATGCAGGAGGATCACAAGTTCAAAGCCTGCCTCAGCCAAAGTGAGGCCCTAAGTATCTCAGTGAGATCCTGTCTCTAAATAAAATACAGAATAGGGCTGGGGCTATGGCTCAGTGGTTGAATGCCCCTGAGTTCAATTCCTGATACCCCCCAAATATATTTGTAATGTAGTCCACCCAGCGATGTATAAATGGATATTTATTTGTGCATTTTGGGATCACTGAAAATTTTTGGTAGTGTTGAGTTTATATGTAGCTGAATATATAGTTGTAGGTAATATTTTGTTTTTGGAATTCTTGTCTTTGATTTTTCCATTCTAAGAAATTTAACTGATTGTGGTCTGACTCTAAGCTAAATTCAGTCTTTTAGGATCTCTGAGATGGGGGAGTCACGGCAGAGCAAAAACCTGGTGTGGAAGGCAAGTGTTTTTAAGTATTAACTGGTGGATTGCAGCCCTCAGGCAATGCATATATAGAACTTTGTTACATTATTTAATTAAAAGAATGACACTGATAAATTTTTCTTTGAAAAGAATTTTTATTATTGAAATAGTTAATACTGAATTATGCCCCACAGCAAAGCTTGGTTCTAATCGAACAGGTGTACATTACATGTTTTTCTTGCTTAGCATTTATTGAACCTGTTTATTGGGTGTCGGAGGTGCTGTGAGTGTAGCCGACTAGGAAGGGGCTCTGCTCATTAAGAACAGTGGGGCACAGTTCATGGAGACCTCAGCAGTGATCTTGCAGCCTGGCTAGTGCTAATAAGGGCCACCATTTAAGGGCATTTAACAGAATAGACACTGTTTCATGCATTTCTCATTTAATCATTAGAAGAATGAGGTATGCATGGCTTTGTCCCCATTTTACAGATGAGAAAATGAGATTTGGAGCTCACATTCCTAACCCCCCAGATCAGTAGAGTTGCACTTGACTTGGTCTTTTCCAGCTTCATAGGATCACGTGTGTCATTTAGTCTTTTTATCTGATAATGGCATTATCATCCACACAGTGGAACAATTTGTAGACACCTATAGCAGATACCAAATGTCACTGGTTTTTATTCCTCTGATACTATGGCTGCTACTACCTTATTTTAGGTCCTCATTATTTCACTTTTAATTTCAGTACAGTTCAATTAATTTTAAGCCTCTCTTGCCCAGATCTGGACCTGTCCTGTTGCAGTAACCTTGAGCCTGGTCTGCCACGTCCAGTCTTTTGTGTTGCCCAGAGATAACTCTAAAGAACATGTAAATCATGTCACCTGTCTGTGCAACTGCTGTGGGTGCTACCTCACTGCTCAGCGAGGTCTTGCTCTTCTTTGCATGCACTTTTTGGTCAAGCTGATGATGTTCTTGGGAACATGTGCTTTTCTGCCACCATGCTGCTTGCCACCTAGGTGTCTAACTGTGTGAAAACTGCAGGTAAACTCCAGCATCTGCTTCAAGACCCAGCTCTTATTACACTGTCTTTGGATTCTTCTTTCATCATTAACACTTTTTTTTGAGGGGGGGGCAGGGGTGCACTGTCTCCAGCATGGCCTGAAAATCATTTCTTCCTGGAATTTCTTGTTTATATTTGCTGCCCCAGGAAACCCTCAGGAACAGAGACAGTGACCTATTTTTGTTAAATCTCCAGTGCTTACTGAAGTGCTGTGTTTTGTATTCTTCAGTATAATGGACAATCTATTTCTCTGATCTCTTCTTTAAGTACTCTTTTTAAGAAAATAAAATTAAGGCAGATGTTGATTAGCCTTCTCTGCAGATGGGTTGTGGTCACGTAGAAAACCTGAATGCCTTGGAAATACTGCCACTAGTTCCTTCCTCACTCGAGGTTCTAATTTTACTCTTTGCTTTGACTCTAAAGATGGTTCCCATGATCAGTTTCCCTTCCACCTTCATTCCTGCTTTTCTGCTTTCAGCTGAGACACCTGTTGGCTGTACAGAGCACTCTGTGAAGCAGTCAGTGAAGGTGATCTCTCAGGAGGACTTTCAGAGAGAGAGTGCTCTCCTGAAGTTCTCTTCTCTCTGCTTTTTGGCTGAAGGTTTTAGAAACACAGAAAGTGGCTTAAGAAGGCAAAGGTAGACTAAAACCAACCAGATCAAGCAATCTGTGTTTTTTTTCTTAGAGGTTTTGCAGCTGAATAGGACTCAGAATAGTTGTAATTCTCTTAGGAAGAGATTTTCAAGAGATGGACTATAGAATTTTTTGAACTGTGCACACCTGTGTGCACCTGCAATCCCAGGGATGGGAGAGGCCAAGGCAAGAGGAATGCAAGTTCCTGGCTAGCCTCAGCTGCTTAGCAAGACCCTGTTACCCCCCCATCCCCCAAAAAAAACCTTCGCAATGAAAGAAGCCACACTCCCTGTGTACTGGCCGCAAGAGGTCAGAGAATGTGAAGCAAGACATAACGTCGTAGATAGAAAACGTTTGAACCAGATATTGGGGTGAAGATAAGAAATAATATGGTAGGATTACTCCTATCAGTAGAAACAAGACAAATAGCATGGAAACCCCAAAGTACATGAAACTGCTCCAGTGTGAACAGCCAGATTGAGGATCACTTCCCTCTGTCACTAAACCACTTCATTCCTTGGTGAAGTCCTCGCAGCATGGGTTGTTTCTGAGAAGATGGACTTCAGAATGTATGTGGTGTGTTTCCTGTGTGCATAGGATGGTAATGAGGGTACTGATAACTAAGGACTAAAACATTAGAATACATTGCTGTGGCATTTTGAAGATACAAGGTAGTGGGGTTTGTCATACAAAAATAGTTTGTAATGTTTTTAGAATACATTCTCAAATAGCACTAAACGACTAAATTTTACTCTTTTAAAGGTGACAAATAATAAAACTTGACTAAGGTAAATTTTGTAGATTGATGTACGATTTCAGTATTGCTGAGTCTCTAACTGAAATCAAGAAGTATTTTACTGCAGTCAGTAAAAGTGCCGCATTTACCTTGCTTGTTTAATTGTTTTCAGCCTCATTAAAGTATAATTAGCATATTAAGAAACTTCACATATAAATATACTCTGGAAAACCACCACAGTGAATGCAATGACCACAACTATTACCCCTGACATTTTCTTTCCTGCTCCTCTCTGTCCCCAAGTAACTGCTTTCTCTCACTGTAGATTAGTTGGCACTTTCTTGGTATGGAAACTTGGTATGGAACTCACATGCCTGGCAAGAGTTCCACGCTGAGCCACACCCAGCCTTGTTTCAGTTCTGTGTGAATGCATGTGTTCTTTGGGGGGTGGGTGCCTGACTTCCCTCAGCATGCTGGTCTTTAGGTCATCATTGTTTATTCCTCTTACTGTTGAATAGTATTCCACTGGAGGGGCTGGGGATGTGGCTCAAGCGGTAGCGCGCTCGCCTGGCATGCGTGCGGCCCGGGTTCGATCCTCAGCACCACATACAAACAAAGATGTTGTGTCTGCCGAGAACTAAAAACTAAATATTAAAAAAAAAAAAAATAGTATTCCACTGGGTAACCTGCAGGGTTGTCTGACCAATCACCAGATGGTGGACATTTGAATTGTTTGCATTTTCTGGCTCTTAGAAATAAAGCTGCAATGTATTCCCAAACAAGTCTTTGTGTAGAAACATATGTGTTTCTTTCTCTTTTGAGTAAATACATAAGATAGGTTTTGCTTTTTTTATTTTTATTATTTGAGGTACTGGGGATTAAACCCAGGGCCTTGTGCATACAAGGCAAGCACTCTACCAATGGAGCTATATTCCCAGCCCTAGGTTTTGCTATTTAGGAAATTGACAAACTATTTCTTAAAGTGGTTGTATCATTTTAAATTCCTGCTAGCACTGTACGAGAGTTGTTGTTTTTCCGTACCCTAAGTTCCTATAGTCAGTCCGTGGTTTTGATTTTAGGCTTCTACTGATCCCTTATTGTGGTTCTCACTTGTATACATCCCTGATAACTAAGAGTGTCGAACATGTATCACATGCTTACTTCCCTTCTGTGCATTTTCTTTTAAGTATCTGTTCATATTACTCATTTTTTAATTGGATTTTAGTAAATTGTGAGATTGTGGGTTTTTTTGTTTTTGTTTTTTGGCAGGTGGGGTAGGACTGGGGATTTGACCTAGGGGCTTGTACATGTGCTCTGTCTACCACTGAGTGTCATCCCCAGCATTTTTATTTTTTATTTTGAGATAGTATCTTACTAAGTTTCAGTTGCTCAGACTGTCTTCAGACTTGGAATCCTACCTCACCTTCAAGAGTAGCTGAGATTAAAGATTAAGATTGCCTCCCTGCTTGGCAAGAAGATTATTCTTTCTTTAATTGGTTGGCATCTTTGATGGAAATTAGTGAACTATATATGTGTGAGTCTGTTTCCAGACTCCATTGTGTTTCATTGTTCTAATTTTTTTTTTTTTTAAACATCTGTTCTGTGGTCTTAAGTAGCTTTATAGTGAATCTTGCAATAAGGAAATGTAAGACCTCCAACTTTTTTGTTATTATTTAGCTATCCTAGATCCTTTGCCTTTTGGAAAGTCTGTCAGTATCTACATAAAAGGCATGCTAGTGTTTGTATTAGTATGTGCTGACTTTAGATAAGATGGAGGGAAACTGATGAGCCAAAACATTAGATTGAGTATTGCAGTCCATGAACATGGTATATCTATTTATTTAGGTCTTGTCTTAGCAGTGTTCATGGTTTCATTCTTCCACAAGTTTTACTTCTCTTCCATCAGATTTGTCACCAGGTATTTCATAATTTTAAAATTTGTTGCTAGTTGTTGAAAATACAAGTCATTTTCGTTAATTGTGTACCCTGTAACATTATTGAACTTGCCTATTAATTTCAGTAGCTTTTTGGGTAGATTCCATAGAGTTTGCCCCATTGGCAATCATGTTTGAATTAACACACTGCTGCTTCTTCCTTTCCATTTTGGATGCCCTGTATTTCTTTTAACTGCTTGTCATACTAGAAAGACTCCAACACAGTGTCAAAACTGTTGGGTAGTAGTGTTTTTAAACCATTAATTATGCTGTTTGCTGTAGGCCCCTGCCTCCTGGTTTAGGAAGCTCCTTTCTATAGTAGTTTGCTGAGAGTTTTTATTAAAGAGTAGAAATTGGATTTAGTACTAAATTGGTTGGTTTTGAAATTTTAAACCCAATTTGACATTCCAGTGGTAAAGCCCACGTTGTCAGTGTATTCTCATTTGTGTTCATGGAGAACATTGGCCTGCCATTTTTTTCTCCCTACTAAAATATTTGTCAGGTTTTATATTTAAGGTAATACAACTTTCATAGAATGAGTTGGGAATGTTCCCTCCTTCTCCTTTTTCTAGAAGAGGTTGTATAGAATTGGTAATTGTTTCTACTTTAAAACTTTTAATGAATGTACTGGTAAAGGCATTTGGGTCTAGAATGTTCTTATATATATATATAAACTACAATTTGAGTTACTTTGTAAATATATTTTTTAAAATTTAGATTTTTCTCGGGTGAACTTGGCAGTTCATATTTTACAAGAAATTTAGGAACTTGTCTGTTTTATTGAAATAAAGTTTAAAATATTCATCTATCTTTCTATTATTTGTAGAGTCTGCAGCTGTTACCTCGTTCTTTACTGATAATTTGTGTTCTCTTTGAGTCTCGCTCATCAGGATTTCATTGATCTAAACAATCTTTAGCTTTCACTTTTGTTTCTATGTATTTTCTGAAGGTGTCAGCTGAGGTTCTTGATTTGGAGACCTTTCTTTTCCAAGTGCAGATGTTTGCTGCTGTTAATTATTTAGTTGTTACCCTATACTATATTGTTTTCATTTTTATTCGGCACAAAATACTTTTTTATTTTCCATTAAAGAAATTTTTTTTGGTCAGGTAGGTTGTTGAAGAACTTTAAAAATTTCTACCGATGTGAGGATTTTCCAGATATACCCTTCTGGTTTTTAAATTTAATTATGCTTAGTTTTGCGATTAGGCTCCTAAATAGTTAGAACGTTAGGTTCTTCTTGATGAATTGAAACAACCCTCTTTATCCCTAGTAATATTATTATTTGCTCTGAAATTCATTGTGTCCTCTGTTTACCTAGCCATTCCAGCATTCTTCTCAGTGCTGTTAGCATGGCATACTTTTTCCTGTAGTTTTGTCTTACATTTGAATTTTTTTTTTTTTTTGGTAGACAGCATATGGTTGGGTTTTGCTTTTCTAATCAGATACCACAATCTCTGCCTTTTAATTGCAGTGTTTAGCCAATTTACACTTAATGTGTATATGTGAATGGTTTTAAATCTACTATTTTGCTGGTTTTCCCACATATTTTTCTACATTTCACTTTGCTTTCTTTTGGTTTAACTGGGGGTTTGTTTCCTTTAATAATTCTCCTTAACTTATCGGCTATACTTATTTGATTTGTTGCTTCCCCATTTTGCTCACTGCAGTCCATCTTCAAGTAGTAACTGTATTTCACACACAGTGTAAAGGTGTAGTAGTGGAATAACCATTTTTCCTCCTGGCCTCCGTTCTGTTATTGTCATACGTTTACGACTTCTGTTGTGATCCCCACCATATGTTGTTATAAATTTTAAGTAGTCAATCTTTTTTAAAGGTGTAAAAATATAACACAGTAGGTTTTTTATGTTTTCCCACATTTCACCATTTCCTGGGTTCTTCATTTCTTTTACATAGATTCATGTTTCTACCTGGTAGTACTTGACTTCTGCTTGAGGAACTTCCCCATAGTTCTTAGAGTACAGATCTGCTGGTCATTCTTCTGTGTGTGTGTGTGTGTGTTTAATGTATCAGGATCAAACTTTGCTTCTTTCTGCTAACAGCTTTATTAAGATATGATTCACATAATCATATAGTTCATCTATTTAAGTTTGTAATTCAGTGGGGGTTAATATATTCAGAGTTATAAACCATGGCCACATTTTACACCCCCCTCCCACAGCACACGCACTCAAGAAATCAGCTGCCTGCCAGCCTACCCTGCCTCAAGACTTCAGGGAGTCTCTGATACACTTTCCACCTCTAAAGATTGGCCTAATTGGGGTATTTCATATAAATGGAATCCTGTGTAGGTATTCAACCTTTTCAGGAACTACCTTCCAGTTCTAGTTTTGTAAAAAAATAACTGCACCATTTTATTTCCCCAACAGTGTATGAGGCCTCCAGTTTCTTGTCCTTGTTAAAAAGATTTTTCTAATGGGTGAAAAACTCTAGCTTTAGGTTTTCACATTATATCACAGAGATTGACTCCATTGTCTTCTGGCCCCCCCATCCCCCTTTTTTTCTCTTTTTTTTCTTTTTTTTTTTTTTTNATTCTGCTGTCCTTCCATTCCCCCCTTCCCCTCCCCTCCCCCTGAAACCCAGGGCCTTGCCCATGCTAGGCCAGCACCCTATGACTGAACTACATCCCCTGTCCTTTCTGTTCTATTTTGAGGCAAGGTCTTTCTGACTTGCCCAGGTTATCTTTGAACTTGGAATCCTCCTGCTTCACCCTCCCTACTAAGGAGCTAGGATTGGAGATGTGTGCCACAGTACCTGACAGGGTCACATCATTTCAGCACTGTGTTATTCTTTATTCCTCTACAAAATGTTTTGTTTTCTCTGCTTTAAAAAGATTTTTCCTTATCACTGGTTTTTAGCAGTTTGGTTATAATGAGGCTTAGTAAAGTTTTTTTTTTTTTTAAGTGTTTCTTGTGCTTGGGGTTTGTTGAGCAGCATTTTACCTTTTTATTTAAAGCTCGTTTGCATCCTATTGCAAAATAACTATGAGTTTTATAATATGCTTTAAATCCTTACTTAACGCTATAGCATATTTCTTACTGTATCTAGCCAAGAAGAGATAGAATCCTTTAAATTGCCCTTGATTACACACTACTATTTCTTCCCTTCTTGGGAAAAAAAATCTCCTTATACACAGGCCTTGGAGACGATTTCATCCAACCATTGTAGGACAGAAGGAAACAGTAGGCTTCCCTCCCCCAGTGACGGCCTTTCCCTGTCTGTCAGATCTGTGGTGGACCATGAGGTTCCATAATACAACAGGGACATGTCTTCTCAGTTCCCAGCTCTCCCATTTCTCCAGCTGGGTGCTGCTGTGAGGCACTTCTGGTTAGCACACAGTGCCTGAACTGTGGGACCCATCTCACACTTGAGTTCTTCCGTGCTATTTTAGGAAGTCCATGATTTGGCTGGGCTGGATAGGTAAAGCTTTGTGTTAGATATGAGTGATGGCTCATTTTCTCTTGACATATGTTTCTCTTTTTCTGCCCACCTCATTTCCCACAGTGGGAAGTATGTATGGATGTAGGATGGTCACCATCTGTAGCATATCCATAGTGGTTCTTTGCCTTGGTGAAGTTTGCTTTGTGTTTAGAAGCCTTTCATATTGATGATTCTTTTCGGGATCTTTCTGTGTAGGTGATTGTGGAACATCTGGAGCATTTTGGCAGCAGTGGAGGACTCACATGTCCTCATCCTTCTTGGAGTTTCATTGGTTGCCTGTACATTCCCATGCATTAGATGCAGGTTGCCTGATTTGGAACACCCTGCCTTCTTACCTTGCAGGGTACAGGGTTAATGCAGGTATGTGAGGTTCTTGGAAGACCATTTGGAATTACAGGACGAGTTTTTAAATGGAAAACTGAAAAATTTTTGCCCTTTAATTTCCCCCAATCCATTCTTCTCTTTTATTTTCTTTTAACGGAATTTATTATTATTATTTGAATTAGGTTTATTGAGCTATTTCTATCTAGTAAGATAAGCTCTTTCAGGTTCACAGGTCTGTACATTTTGATGAGCTTATCCTGAAAACACTAATAAAGAAATAGTTGTTTCTGTTCTCCTGGAAAGCCCCATTTTATATTATCAACAGTAATGTATGAATTTCCATCTCTTTGCATCTTCCTTAGTATTTGATATTTCCAGATCGTTGTTTTTTTCTTTTTTAGACTTTAATAGCCATCATAGTGCCTGTGCAGTGGTAACTGTAGTTTTTCCATTTCCCTTATAACCAACAATGGGCGTCTTCCCATGTGCATGTGTAAGTCATTGTATATTTGGTGAGGTGACGTCAGATTGTTTTACCTGTTCTTAAATTGTGTTCATTCATTGTTGTTGAGGTTTTAGAGATTTTCAGATACTCTGGATAACAGCTCTTATTTTGGTATGTGTTTTGTAAATATTTTCTGGTCCGTGGCTTTTCATTTTCTTAATGCAGTCTGTTTGAAAGGCAGAAGTGTTAGATATAAATTTATGAGATCCAGTAATAAAGTTTTATCCAAGAAAGCTTTCCTTAAACTAGGGACATAAAGATTTCCCTTGAGTTGTCTTTCAAGTTTTATAAGTTGAAGGTTTTATATTTATTCTGTGGTCATTTTGGGTTAATGGAGAAAAGGTATGGATAGAAGTTCTTAATCGGACATTCTAAGTTTTCTGCTCCATTTGTTGAAAAGACTTTCCTCCATCAAATTACATTGACATGTCAAAAATCAGATGGGTGACTATATTTCTGGACCTTGTTTTGTTCATTTATTCTTTGTTCCTGAGTTTTTCTCAGTATCACACTGTCTTGAATATTGTAAATAATCAAGGTAAGTCATGAAATTAAATATCTTTAGCACTTTACCTTGGTTCATTTTCTTCGAAATTATTTTGACTATCATAAGTCCTCTTCTTTTCATGTAAATTTTCATTAGCTTGTCAGTTTCTGTGACACTTCCTGGGATTTTGACAGGATTGTACTGAGCCTGTAATGTGCAAAAGAACTTTCTGTTTTGTTTTGGTGGTTCTGGGGGTTGAACCCAGGGCCTTAGGCATGCTGGGTAAGCACTGTACCACTAAGCCACACCCCTGGTAATGAGCGAAGTGTTCTCTGTATTTACACTGTCCACTGTATCCTAGTCACTTGCTGTACATGACTGTTAACTACTTAAAATGTGGCTAATGAGATTAAGGAAATGAATTTTAAAGTTTCTTTGATTTTAATTAAGTTCAGGTACAATGCTATCACTTGTGGTTATTATATTGGATAGAACAGCAAAAGATGGCAGACTGACTTCTTCATAGTGAGTCTCTCCCTACTCACAGGGGTGGTATGTGGTATTAAGTATAAGTTGAGTATCCCTTATCTAAAGTATCTGGGACAAGAAGCATTTCAGAGTTCAGATTATGGAGTGTTTGCATACTCATAATGAGATGACTGGGGGATGGTCCCCCAAGCATGAGAACAAAGTTTGGATGTCTCATAAACACCTGAAGTTATTTTATACAATATTTTAAACAGGTCTCCCTTTTGATGGGTGGCTTGTTACATGAGGGTAGGCGAGGAATTGTTCACTTGTGACATTATGTTGGTGCATTTTGGAGCTTTTCAGATTAGGGGTTCTCAGTCTAAAATTTGGATCCATCTCACTGAGATAGATTGCTTTGTAGTTATCATTCTCCTTTTGGAAGCCCAGTTCCTTCTTCTACCCTTCCTTTCTCTTGAAGATCCTGTAGAATTCTTTTTTTCTTAAAAGCAGGTCACTTGGCCTTGGGGGGAGGGGTCACACGTTTTTCTTATGTTTTAAGTGCTGAGGATTTGGGGGAGTGCTAATTGGTTTGTTGGGGAGGCTTCTTGATCTGCTGTTAAGTGAGCTGTGGTCTTCTGGAAGAATTTGAGAGGTGACTGCTTGCTTTTGAAGCGCTCGAGGCTTGAACTGGGGTAACCCTGCAAGTGCTTTACCTCTGAGCTGCATCCCATCGAATCCAGCCTGTTAGCCTTAGTAAATATGGAATTGTTCATAATCTCTTCCTTACCATTTTCAAATGTCTGTAAGAATTAGTATCGTTTTTCTTGATTTTTAATATGCTATTCTTTCTAGAAATGTGAGAAAAAGCAGAATGCTTCAAAGTACTAGAAAAGCCTAGAGAAGCAACCTAAGAGCATTTGTTCACCACCTAATATTAATAAATGTTAACATTTTTCACATTTACTTTTTGATAATTTAATTAAAATTTCTTAAACAGAGCACATCATCTGCTGATTTCAACAACCACCTCTTTCTGACTCCTTCCTCCTCAGGATCTTGAGGAGGCCCGTCCCTGCAGTAGGTACACTGTACTCCTGTTACCCACAGCTTCCTATCTTTCACACCCGTGTTTCTGAACCTACTCTCAGCATATCCCTGTTGTGTGTGTGTTGAAAGTCTGCTAAATGGTGTGCTGTACACAGTCCTGGGCATCTTGGTTTTTTACTGTGCACTGTTGAGATGTAATCATATTGACAGTAGGTCTAGTTTGCACATTTTAATTGTTGTGTAGTGTTTCATTGGGTAAAACACAGCTTGTCCATTGTTTCAGCTAGATAGTAGTTGTCTTTTCCCGTAACACGTAGTGCTGTTACGTATGCCTTTGTAAATATGTCCTCTGACAGTTGGCAGATTTTTTTTCAGCTAAGATACTTACAAGTGGTGGTGCTGGTTGCAGGCTGTAGGCTTCTTCCATCTGTCAAATGGCGCAGTGTCTGTTCCGCAGCGGGATTCCCATTTTCCTACATGATACCAACATTGAAGCTGTCAGATTTCACGGGGGTAGGTCTAAAGGGCGGGGAATAGTATTTCATTGTGCTAATGTATCTTCCCTCACCAAGAAGGCTAAACAGTTTTTATGCTCTTTGGAATGCTCCTGAGTTGAGCTGCAGGATTAGGACATGGTGGGGTGCACTTGTCTAGAGCATCCTTCCTGAGATCTAATGTGAACTTCAGCAGCCCCTCCTTCCTCATTTCATAGTGTCTCCTCTTATGTCCTTCATCCTTTGTTTTTAGTTACCTCTTAGTTTAGGGGACAAAAGAACAGAAGTGTGAGTTCCTCTTGTTTTTCTCTCTGTTGTAGTTGTCAAGTGAGGTTGCAGTTTCTCCAGTGGCTCCTTTCTCTGAATAGAAGGAGTGCTTCCCCACTCTGTTCCCTGTTCTGGTGGCTGTCCTTTGCAGTCTAAGATTTACAGGCTTCCAACAGTCTGAATTATAAGCAGAATGCTCAAGTGCTCAAGGTTTCCTATCACATCTCCTTTGTTAGATGTGAAGTCTTTAGAAGCCTGTTGGATAGTGAGCTTGGTAAGTCTGGCATTCAGAAGGACAGGTGTGTTTGTTTGTGTATGGACTTGAAGGCATGGCTCTTTTTACCACACTAGAAAGAGAATGAATACCTTTCGGATCAATGGGATTGTTATTGTCCTCTGTGTCCATTTTACAAGTACAGTATGCTAACCAGTTGTACCACTGGAGCTCCCCCGTGAACATCGTAAATCCACTTCCAGAGATCGTTAATGCACCTTGGTGTGAAAGTTTTAAGGGTTAAATTTTTTCCCCAAACTTTCCCCCTGGTTTTTAGGAATCAATAATGTTTGATTTTTGTCACAGCATTTCTTAGATCCGTTTCAATTCAAGAAACGTTTCTGGTCATTAAAAGAAAAAAAAAAAGGTATTGCAGATCTTAAACATAATTCAACCTTAGGATGTCTTGGTCGTCCATAGAACTGCAAATATATTGCATTGATCTGTTCCTGTCCTCCCTCCCTCCCTTCCTTCCCATTTCTTTTCTTTTGGGAACAGTGGTGCACACCTGTAATCACAGTAGCTTGGGAGGCTGAGGCAGGAGAATCACAAGTTCAAAGCCAGCCTGAACAATTTATTGAGGCCCTGTATCAGAAATGAAGGGCTGGTAATGCGGCTCAGTTGTTAAGCACCAATCCCCGTGTTCAATCCCTGGTACCTAAATAAATAAATAAAACAAATCTTGAAATAATTGTAGATCCACATGTGGTTGTAAGAAATACTACAGCAAATTCTCATGTACTGTTGACTGTTTTTCTCAGTGATGCTGTCTTACACAACAGTAGTACAGCATGCCATCCAGGAAGTGGACATTATGCAATTCATATACTTTTTCAGCTTCCCTGGTTTTACCTGTACTCTTAGTATGTGCCCTTGTTTCTGTGGGTACTGTCTTGTATAGTTTGTCAATATACAGGATAGTCTTTTCATAAGAGTCGTTTATACTGCTCTTATTGTATAGTCACTGGGTAGTGCATGGGTTCTCCACCTGCTTAGACCTTAGTGATAAGAATGAATTGTGTCAGAAATTTCTGAACATTATATTCTAAAAGAGAAACTTACTCTCTCAATTTTCATTAATCTGACCTACAGTGCGTGCTTAAAAATGAAACTTGTACAGAACAAAATGGGTGAATATTTTGAGAATTAAAGTAGCTTATGTATTAATTGAAGATTGAATTTAAAATTTTTATTTAACAGCTTCATTCTGGTATAATTTATATTCCATAAAAATCGCTTCCTACACAATTTAATGGTTTTTAGTGATTTTATGTAGCTGTGCAGCCACCACCACAATCCCTTCCAGCTCCCCAGAAGGTTTCCTGGTGTCCGTCTGCAGCCAGTCCTTTTCTCTCTGTGCAGCCAGGGCCTGGCTTGTAGTCTCTGTAGGAACCACAAAGCATACAGTCTTTTTCTGGTCTGGCTTCTTTAACTTAGCATGGTTTTGATATTTGCCTGTATTACTGATACTTCCTTCCCTTTTATTGCTGTATAGCATGTTTTTGTATGATGACCACCGCATTTTCTTTGTCTTCTAGTTGTTAGATATTACCGTTCTTTCCCATCTATTGCTGTTGTGAATCATGTTGCTGTAAACGTTTGTGTAGCAGTCTTTGTGTGGATATATGTCTTTGTTTCTCTTAAGTAGATACCTAGGAGTAGATAGCTGAGTTTAATAATTGTAGGTTTAACTTTTTAGGAAACTTTCTAACCTTTAAGGAAGAAAAGTTTTCCAAAATAGTTGTTCCATTTTATATGACCACCAGCAATACCTGAGGGTTCCAGTTTCCATTTCCTCACCAATACCTAGTGTTGTTTTTTATTATAATCTTTTGAGTGGGTGTATTGTGAAACTTCCTTGTGGTTTTAATATACATATTTCAAATGACTAGGATATTTAGCATCTTTTCTCTTGCTTAGTAGACACTTGTAGATCATTTTTGGTCAAATTTGTATTCAGGTCTATTGCTCACTTAAGGATTTGGCTTGGTTTTTTTTTTTTTTTTTAATTTGTCTATTTTCTGGTATGTACATCCTTTAAAGACAGATGGGTCTTTTCATTCCCTGTTTGTCTTCTGAAGAGCAAAAGGTATTAATTTTGGTAGAGTCTGTTGTGATTTGAGCATGTGTGTCCCTCCAGAGTTCCATGTGTTGAAATCTTTAGTGTGTGGAAATGGGGCCCACTCTCATGAGTGGCGCGTGCACTCCCTTACCAAGTGCCCGTGCCGGTTATTGCTTCTTTCCTCTGTGAGAACGCCCAGCACAGAAGGCCCCACCCTCACCAGAACCAGCCCGCTGGAGCCTGGCTGGATCTTGGATTTCTAGCCTCTGGAACTGAGAGCTATCCATTTTTATTGTTAATGACCCAATCTAAGGTATTATTCTAGTAGCCTGAAGGGTCTAAGACAGAGTCCAGTTTATAATCTCTCCCCCTTATATAGAACTACACACACACACATACACACACGCGCGCACGTACATATATATGAAGTTGTAGGTGGACACAATATCCTTATTTATTTTTATGTAGTGCTGAGTTCCGAACCCAGTGCCTCACTTGTGCTAGGCAAGTGCTCTGCCACTGAGCCCCAGCCCTAGAACTACATTTTTTAAAGGAAGAAATTTAGGTGGGAAAGAATGATATATACCTAAATTGCCTTCTAAAAGTCTGTTTCTAAACCGTGTTGGAATATCACCTTTACTCTTCTTGGTGTTTAGTTTTCTTACCCACACAATGAAGAAAGAATCTGCACGTCTCTACTTTTTGCTCCAAGACCTTTTTAGTTATTATAAACCTTATGTGGAAAGTTTGATTTTTTTTTTTTTTTTCATCATCTTATAGTGAAAAAGTGATATTCTTAGCCTAGGACTGCTCTGGACATTTTTATGAAGAGTAAGCAAGTAATTAAGCTTGATTGAGATACACTAAGTATATTTATTATTATACAATATTTAATATGTTTGTAATACATATTTATTCTAATGCAAATATAATCCGGTTATTAGAAATATAGACTTACCAGTGTCTTGTTGAGGTCAGTTTTCTATCTTTACTCTGTTCAGACACTGATAGCAAAGGAAATTTTTTAAAGTTTATAATTTCTCCATTTAAGACTTCCAAGACGATATTGTTGCTATTTGAGTTTCTTTTTTGAAATTGCTGTCTGAAGATCAAGTACAGCAATGTAGATCTGACATAAGATTTGCCAGATTTTTGTCATCTTTTTTCTCCCTTCATGCTGAATATCTCAGTGATGTCCCACTTTGCTTTTAGCTCACTAGTACTAATTATCAAAGTGGGAAATAGATCTTGAGTACAAACTATTTAAAACAAGGAGAAAGTCTGTTGAAGGAAGGAATACAAAATCTGCACTTATTATGGTGTGGGGACTGACTGGATTTCTTTCCCTTCTCAGCATCTGCACTTGCCTGGGCAACGCGGAGAACACTGGGTTTAAAGTGAGCCTCTGGTGGGTTTCAGAACAAGGAACAAGCTAAAGAGAGCATTTGATTATTTTTCCTGACTCCTTGGCATTTCTGTGCATCAGTTGTCTTCTCATCTTCCAGTCTGCTCTTTGCAAAAGTGTCCTGGTCTTTTGAGCATTGTGTAAACATATGTGGACCACCTGCCATATTGGCAAATCTGACTGTAGAGGTGAGAATCTGTAGGGGTCTGAAATCATCTTCCAGATGGGACAGGGTAGTATGAACTCTGGTGTATCTTAGTTTGTGCTGCTATAACAATTTCTGAAGCTGGGTAATTTTATAAAGAGTAGAAGTTTACCTTGGGATGTGGTGCACACCAATAATCACAGCTATTTGGGAGGCTGAGGCAGGAGGATAGCTAGTTCAAGACCAGCCTCAACAATTTAGCAAGACCCTGTCTCCCAAATAAAGAAAAAGGGTCAGGGATGTAGTTCAGTGTTTGAACCCAGACTGTCTCTGGATTTGATCCCAAGCCCAAAGTAGGGAAAACTGCAGGTTTTTTTTTTTTTTAAACCTAGCTAAAAGGTATAAGTCATCTAAACTTTGGTGATATGGGGAAAAATAATATGAATTTCATTGACACATCACTGAGAAACTACTTCAATGAGCTAATTCTGTGAGGGAGTGGACCGCAGACCTGGGAGAGGAGGTGGAGGAGTGTGCTGAGCTCCTGTGCCAGGCCAACCCTCAGGACGAGCTGGCCTTGTTGTATTATAGATGGAGCACCTGATTTTTGCCGTCATCTCACTTTTTCCCCAGTCCAGATTTGTTAATGGGAGTATTTTCATACGCATGTTGTAATTTTTAAACACCCATTATCTTGGACTTGCTTGAAACACATTTGAATTTGGTGTTTTCAGGTCTCATGGTGGAGGGCAGCGTGTGGCTCATGATGTGGTAGTGGATCCTGCCCTCTTATCACCTGGACTCTTACAAAGGGAAGGGATTCGCCTCTTAACCCTAGGACAAGTTGGTTGCTGTCCTTCAGTTACATATGTGCAAGCCTGTGTTACAGACTTGTGCATGGCAGGTGGCTGCACTTTTGAGTCTTTGCCCCAAGTGTGAAAGTTTGACTCCCATTGGTTACTTTTCACCATACGGGTTAACTGCCTTCTTCCCACAGTGCTAGTGATGTACTTTGTTTTTCTGTTATTGAACATGTTCTCTGGAACACCTGTTTGTCAGTGTCTGGGAGTTGAATGGGGGAGCATTTTTGAAAAGGATGCTGATTGATTGGGGGACTTGTGCTGCCTCTTTATCTCTAGTCTTTTCTGCTTATAAGCATTTGTTCAGAAAAATGTGCTAAGAAATAATAGAATCCCATTTGGTGCAAGATGGAAACAAATTTGGATTATTTATTGTCTCTTATTTGCACTATTAGTGCAGCTTTCAAGGATTGGTTGGCTCCCTTTGTAATCTGTGCAGAGTGAAGAGCAGCCAGCCTTGCCGTGGCCTCTGCAGACATATGACTTCTCAGGTGCTTTTATGGTCCTCGTCATCTGGGAGATGGTTTCAGTGGAATATTGGAGATACTATTTTTTTGTTACTTTCCATCGATTAACATTGGGATGGCTTCTTGCCATGGATTTAAAAATTGGCAAATCAATAATCTTTGCTATTTTTGATTTAAAATTTGTCATCCTTGCTAAGGGTGAGCACTCACTCTCCATGTGTATAATGTGCTTAGATTCGTGTTCTGAGATGTCTGTATTGCTTATGATAGACTAAAATTCCTAAGTAGCTCACAGCAAAAGAGAAGAAAGAAACCCTGGTGAAAATCTGTAGAATAGTGAAAATATACTACTACTTTTTTTTTGCTTGAGCCATGTGAATTCAAACTTTGCTTTATCCCTTTTGGTAAAGCAAAGGTATAATGGATATGAGATGCTATTAAGAAGTCAGCGAAAAAAAGTGGGAGAGAATTTCATTAAAATAGAGGAAAGATTAGTAGAGTAGAAGAAGGGAGTTAAGGAGGAGGAAGAGAGGACAGGAAAAGGGAAAGGCAGCGGAATGAACTCAGTCAAACTTCTGTGTGTGTGCGTGTGCCGGGGTGTAGGGCACTGTGGGTCTGGCATCTGGTGTATCCGCAGTATCCTAATTAAAACACAAAACAAGCAAGCAAAACTGAACTAAATGGATTGAAGGAGAATCTGTGGAGTAGGAGGAGGGTAGTGGGGAGTGCTGGGGGTAGAATTGCAGCTGGCTGTGTTCCATGGTTTTGTGATTATGCCAGGGAGTATCCTGATGTTGTGTATAACCCAAAAACATTTTTAAGATGCTATTGGCGTTGAATTTATAAAGGTTGGGATTGTGGCTAAGCAGTAGCACGTATGAGGCACTAGGTTCGATCCTCAGCATCACGTAACAATAAATAAATAAAAGATATTGTGTCCATCTACAACTAAAAAAAGTTGAATTTATAAAATATGTTCTTATAAGGCTTAAAGATTGAAGTCATTTTTCATTTAACTTCAGTTTTTTGAAGAAATTACTACATGCACACTAGGGTGCATCTGCATTAGGTGTCCTTTGCACCATAGAGTATTTCTCTCCCACTGACCAAGGCAGGGCCAGTGACACAGTAAACAAATTTGAATGTAGTTTCAGACTTGAAGAAGTTGAGTCTGCAGTGCACCCAGAGGAGGTAAGTTGTGCTGAGCTGGGGAAGGGTTGTAAAGCGATGCCCCTGCACACCCATCGTGCTCCTTAATCAGCTGTTGCTGATCATCCTGGGAGACCTCCACTTCCTCCGGCTTTTTTTCTGAAGGTAGTGTAGTGAATTGAGGGTACAGATAGTACCTGGCAAGGGAGTGTGGGGATCCTTGGGCTCTCTGTGGGCTCTGCCCCAAGCACCCTGTGTCCACCAGCAAGTTGCCTGAGCTTCTCTGGCTTTTTTCTAATCTGTAAAACAAAAGGGTCAGCTCCTGCCCTTTGGTATTGTGTGGTTCAGGCTGAGAAAGGCTGTGACACTCCATAAATAGGCACTGACCCCGTCAGTCCTCATGTGAGTTTACAAGCGCTGAGCTTGCAACATTACCTGCCACACGCTTTTCGTTTTTTAGTGACCCACACAGTTAGTAAACACCACCGTTCTTTCTTTCACTGATGGTAATGTGCTTTGCCTACCCAAATTATTTGGAGTTTTCACGTTTCTTTTTGGTCCCTCACTTTATACAAACGTATAATACATATTATTTACATGTTAGATTTGGTATATAATTTTGAAAGAAAAAAAGCCTACATGTTCTGTACAGATGTGATTTTTTAAAAAAACATTGTTGATCTGCAGTTATCTGAATTCATGAATATAGAACCTATGAACAGGAAGGGCCAACTGGATGTATTTATAACAAAGCCTTTTTTTTGTACTGGGATTTGAACTCGGGGGCACTGGACCACTGAGCCACATCCCCAGCCCTATTTTGTATTTTATTTAGAGACAGGGTCTCACTTTGTTGCTTAGGGCCTCACTAAGTTGCTGAAGCTGACTTTGAACTTGCGGTCCTCCTGTGTCAGCCTCCTGAGCTACTGGGATTACAAGCTTGGCTATACCAAAGCTTTTCTTTTTTATGTCATGTGGGAAAAAAAAGAGGCTTTAGAGCTGAAGTATGTGTGAAATGGTGTTAGTGGAGTGCCACTGAGCTTGACTTCCTGGTCAGGTCCTTTGTGATGTCCTGTCCTGTTTGCCAGTACAAAGTTGGGAGTCCCTCTTGTGACACCCTGTGTAGGCTCCTGACGTAACTGTTGTCGCCCATACATGTCTTACAGAAGTGCCTCACATTCCTGCCCTCCATCCCTGGAGAGCAGGGCTTGTTAGATGGTCAGTACCTAACGCACATGGGTGAGTAGAGTGGTTCCTGTGCGCTCTTGCCGCCTGAGGACGGGCATTTACAGTGAGGTTGTGCTGTTGGATCGGCAGCTTGGTATTGGGCCCCCAGAACCCAGACCTTCACGGGGAGAGGAATATAGTTGTGTCCTCACTAACTCAGCCCAAACCAGCTGAACCCACGAGCACAACCTGATGGAGAGCAGAGACACCAGAGCATGTTCCGAGTGGTGGAAGACCTAGGTGTATATAATTGCAGAGAATGAGCCAGCGCAGTATTTAAAAAACAGATGGAAGAGCTTTGAAGGAGGGATGAAGCTCTCAGCAGACCTGATTGGGAGTGCTTGCATCTTCACTAACTGATGTCTTAAAAGGTCACCATCATCTCTTGAGTCTCTCATGCCATTTTCTCTTTTGTGACATTGTCCTTTTGAAAGGATTTCTTCAAAATAAGTGGGGGAGTGTGGAAAATGAGAAAACAAAATAGATGTGTGAAGTGTAGAGAGAAAACTCACAGATCCTAGGTTTGAATTATTGAGAGGTATTTAGGGGCTAATAAAGCTTGGCACAGAGTGGTGTTGGGGTAAATCTCTGTGAGTCAGTAAAAGAGGCTTCAGGATGTAATTAAGGTTGACAGAAGGAGTGGTCTAGGCAAAAGGTGCCCTTAAAGGAGGGCTGTAGCACCAATGGTACTCGGCGACACTGCACACTGTGAAGGTCCGAGACCTGAGGTCTGGCTGGAAGTGCTTGTGGGGTCCTTCCTTTTGAAGGCGGTTAAGAGTCTGATCAGTGACCATGGAAGAATGAACTTTGCCCCTCTTTCTGATAAGTAAGCACAAGTGAGGTGTACTTTGATCTATCCCAGGAGGTGTGATAATAATCATTTATTGACGTTTTTAAAAGCCAGGCCCAATGCAAAGCATTTGAGGGGTGTTTTTTTTTTTTTTAAACTTTACAGTAGCCACTGTAACCCTAAAGATGAGAACGGAAGCAGCCCATCCAGAAACACGGATAGTAGCCCCACGCTGTGACCCAGGAGGCAGTTCCAGGAAGCAGAGCAGGGTGGGCACCTAGTAGCTATTGATAGAGGTTTGCTCCTTGCAACAGAGACAGAGCTGGTCTTGCTTACTTTAGCAATGAGTACCTTGTTTTTGTTCTCATTATTTTACTGAAGAAGTTAGACCTTTAAGTTTGTTCTGTTGTGTGGAATAAGTCGTCTTACTGTTAGGAAGGATCACACTTTACTAACACAAATCACCTGTTTGAAAAAACAGCACTTGGATGGGGTGGTGGTGGTATTGTATTGAGAAAGCTGTACTTTTTGAGTAAAATAGCAGTTATATACTTTTTTGAAGGTAAAGTAAGTACTATATTCCAGTAATTTGACTTCCCACTTGATACTAAACACCCAAACAAAAAAAATGAAAATAAAATTTTTACCACGTATTTGTACCCAGTGCATCTGTTTTTTGTTGTTGTTTGTTTGTTTGTTTTGCGTAGATAAATGGTTTGCTCTAGTGTCCTCAAGTCTCTACTTACATTCTGGCAGTTTTAATAGTTGGTTGACCTGTATTTGACTTGCTTTTTGGATTCTTGTAATTGTGACATGGTTGCAGCTTGAGAGATTTTGAATGCACTCCCCATCCTGATGCCTGGGACCCTATGCCTGTCAAATCCTCAAGAGCTTTCTGCCTGGGGCACAACAAGCACGTGTGAATCCAAGTACTTTCCTTTCTCTTGTTCTTTTTTTTGGGGGGGGATGGGGATGAAAAGATGTGTCTCTTGGACAGATGTCACTCATTTTGTTTGATGCCAGTTTGAGGGATTTTACCCAAAAGCCGGGGTTCAGCTGGAAGTATGCAGGGCCAAACTGCTTGCTTTCAGGGTAGTTTTATTATCTGTCCCAGCACGCAGACCCGCTCGTGTTTTGACACCAACGTCCTTGTCTGGAAGGGTATGACTACAGTGAGGGTGGCTCCTCACCTGTGTGGGGCTTCAGCAGCTGGGCAAAGTCCAGGAAGAAGATTCGGGAAACACACCTGGTGTGTGAGGAGTGTTGCAAAAAGCAAAAGGCAGTTTCTGAGCTGCTGCTGCTTAGGAGGCTGTGCGGAGCAGAGATCCATCTTCCCCAAGATAGTGTGTGAGAGAGTCCCCTGGGAGCTGTTTAAATACCCTTTTCTAGGTGTGCCCTCTCTCACAGCCCATTAAGTCAGAATTTCTGTGGGTGGGCCGGAGCATCCTTGCTCTTCTAAAGCTTCCCCGGCTGATCCCTGCTGATGTGTGCTGTTGGATTTGCAAGCCATTGCTCTCTTAAGGGTGAGTGTGGGATCCTGTTGGATTTCCCACCAGTCTCCTTATTTCTTCAGTAACTTCAGATTTTGTTCAATAACAGGTGGTAATTTTCCTTCCTACCAGGACCCTATTTCCATATTTCCTTTGCCCGAGATCTCCCATCCTTGACACAAACCCCCCCCCCCCCCCCCCCCCCCCCCCCCCCCCCCCCCCCCCCCCCCCCCCCCNGACACAAACCCCCCCCCCCCCGCCACCTTAAACCTGGTTTATTCCCTGGACTTAAACAGGGGAGGGGAACACTTTCTTTGAATTTTGTCTTGTGTTTCTCTCTTCCCTTCAGAACACTCGTCAGGTGCAGTCTTCTATGAACTTGCAATTACTGGCTTGCTTGGCTCCATTATTAGACCAACTCTACTGAGAGCAGGGTTCTGCCAGTTCTTACCTCTGTCTGTGTTTCTGGCAGCTCCACAGTGCTTGAGTCAGAGCATATGCTGATTGATGAGAAGTACAAGGTTACTGGACCCAACTCCATGTGTGTGTAGAACAAAACTAGCAGGCTGCTGATATATATACAGCCATAGTGCAGAGGCCTGGGGCAGGAGCAGGGTGGGAGCAGGAGCTCCTCGGAAAAGGGTCAGGCAGCCCCATCTGTTTGTTCTGGGTAAAGGGACCTTGCCAGAAAGGCAAGTGTTGGATGGGCAGGTGTCAGGTTAGGCATGAGTTAAAAGATGCAACTGTGGGATGAAAACTGGAGGCGGAGTAAATTAAGCAGTGTTGACGTAGAGTTATTTTTCAGAGGAATTGTTATCAAATGAGTGCCAATGCTTGCTGTTACAGATTTTACCTGACTTACATAAGCTAGTTAGGGTTGGGTTTCTCCCTCTGTTTTTCCAGAAGGAAGGGCTAAGCCAAGTTCTAAATGCCAGGCAAGCCACTTGTTCATTAATATGATGCTTGCTAATTAATAGCAGATTAGTCGAAGGACAAATTTTTCATACTTTAGCACTTACCTATGACCTTAATGTCAGGATATTTATATGAATGTTATAAGAAAAGTGGCATTATGGAATTTAAAAGCCAAACCAGGGTTTTAATACACAATAAATATCAGCTAACCCTTTGACAAATCACTGAGCATCTGGATTTCATTTCCTTATAGAAGTGCACTGAATATATTTCAGCAGAAAGAGGCAACTGAACATGGTCACTTGTTGTCTTGTTATTTATTGTCTAGACTGACCTCACAGCTTCAAGAGAAGATCATTGTGGCTGGCAGTTTTAGTTGTGGATGGCCCCGGGCTCAGAATGCCTGGGATTGGCCAGTGTTCATCTCTGATGACTACCCTTGCAAGAAGCCTAAGCCTATTTAGCGGGCTGTCCTCCACTACCAGGTTTGGAAGGCTTTTCTGTGATCCTGGTGGGCACCTGCTCTGAAAATTTGCCATACAGAATTTTAAGTGGCCAGGTTGTGGTTTTTATACATACAGCAAGGTGGGCATTCCAAATAAAATTAAAAAAATAAATAAATAAAAGGGAAGTTCCACCCGCAGTCTGCCCCGTGATGAGCAGGTGAGTGGCCTGGTTGGAGTGCCTTCATGCACCTGCCTCTGTATCTGGTTTCCCATCTCTAGGACCTCAAATTCCTTCTTTCACCTGATTGTTCTATTCAGCTTTTTCAAAATTGTCAAAAAATGATAAGAAAGATTAGAGGCTATGTAGCACATTTGCCCCAAGGATCTCTTTCCTTGGGGATCAAGTGACTCTGCAGAAGCTGTGTGAGCCTCGTGGGTCTTAGAAGAGTCTGCAGGGACCAGTTTTTTCTTGGGTTAAGGAATGCCCGCCCCCACCCCTTCCCTCTCTCCTCTCTTTGTCTCTGTTTTCATCAGCTACCTGCAGCCAACCTTGAAGTTCAACTACATTTAGCAGAAATGTTGACTCCAGCCCTAGTTTCTTGGTTTTAGGCTTTCTTTGGTTGGTCGGTTTGGGTAAACCACTTCATCCTTTGTAAAACAATGGATAGGAATATTGGTTGGATTACATTTTAAGTTCCAAATAAGCTCATTTAAATATTAGTTTCATTTCCATTCTTTGATACATTTAGAATCTTTTTGATCTCGTGCTAGTTATCAGATGCTACACCAGAGGGAAGTGCGGTCTTCCCCAAGTGCTCGCCGCCACCATTCAGGAGACTGCAGCCAAATGAGTGTGAGACTGTTTGGGATTTCACAACCAGCACCTGGTTCTCCATTTGTGCTAGCTGTAGCTGTTCTGTTACTTGTCCTGTGGGTGTCTTCATGGTCATTGGTTGGCCCATCAGACTGATTTCAAGGGCCTTCAGTGATATTTTCACCTGAAAAGGGACATCTAATGGGAAGCTTTTATTGAGGGGAAAGAGAGTTCTGTTAAGAAGATTAATGGGTGTCTAATTTTAGAGACAAAGACAAAATTCTAAGGCAAATTAAACAAGGAGCCTGGTATTCTCTTTGGAAATACCTCACTGGTTTCTTAGACTCGTCCTAATGTGAGAAGCAAAGCACAATGATATTTCCTAGGCCTTAATTCTTTTCATTTTCTTGCCCCTTTTTAGTATAAGAATACCTGCTCACCACCCAGTATCGGTTAAGGAGACAAAATTAAGTTATTTTAGGGCCACAGATTTGTGGCATTCAAAGGAGTCAGGTGTAGTAAACTAGAGCTCCATCATGAAGCCTCTGGATCCCAGAGAAACCAGATGAGTGGGCAGAAGGTCACCCACTAGTCACGGAGTGAGGGCTGGCTGTTGGCTGTCCATTTCCCGACTTTACTGCTGTAAGAACTCATGTAATCTGATTAACCTCATTCTAGACATCCATTGATTCAGATGCAGTGAGTTTACAGAGCTCGCTGCTCTTTGAAGCAAACAAAAAGCAAAACAGATGAACAGAAAGTTAACTCCAGAGGATGTGGCAGTGTAGGTTGGCCTTGCTCCTCTTTCTTGGTGCTAGGTCCATGGCTGCAAACAGGGCCACCTCCACCCCTGTCTCAGTCTATTTGTGCTGCTCTTACAGAATGCCGTTGGCTTGGTGGTTTGCAAACAAAAAATGATTCCTCAGAGTTCTGGAGGTGGAAGTCCAAGATCAAGGTGCCAGCAGATTGATTCATTGCCCGGTGAGGGCCCATTCCCCCACTAGTGTGGTACCCTCTCTTTCCTTCCGTGCTGGAAGGGGAGAGCACTAATCTCATTCCTGAGGGCTCTGCCTTCATGACCCAGGCACTTCCCAAAGGTCACGCCTCCTGTTTGACTGCTTGGGGATAGGGTTTCACCCTAGGACCAGGGAGGGAGGAAACCTTAGACTGCAGCAGTCCCCTGACCCCAGCTTCCTGGCTGAAGGAAGCGCGCATTTAAGGACTGCCGTCTAAGAGAACACATTCTTGTTGTAGTCTGGACTCTAGTGGACAAACTATGGTCCACAGCCTAAGAACGTATTTTAATTTTTTTTCTTTTACATAACAAGCACTTAAAATGTAAATTGTATACGTACTATTCTGGTTTTTGCCTCTTGTCCTTTAGAGTTTAAAGGAGTTACCTCTAGTTGTTGCAGAGAAACCTTTTGATCCCTGATCTAAAGGAATACAGAAAATTTTGATGACAAAGCGATTGATTTTCTGAAGTTCCACTGTGAACTCCGAGCTGGGTTACTCACACGGTCATGTGCTGCCTAGTGTCATTGTGGTCAGCGAAGGGCCCAAATCCACAGTGAGAGCCTCATAATATTGTAAGGCAGCTGAAAAACTGCTGTTGCCTGGTGATATCCTAGGTGTCAACAGTGGAAGCACAGTGTGCTGTGTTTGTAGGGATATTGGTGTAAGCAAACCCAGGGCACAGCCACCATGGGTAGTACACAGCACAGTTATGTTCAGGTCAGAACACTTGGCAGGTTGATACGGACAGCACATGAGTGTTACTGCCTTATGTGCGTAAGTGTACTCCTTTTTATTAAAAATAGTCTTCTGTAAAAGAATATGTTGTGTTATTTATGCCAGCAGTAGTCGTGTGTCTCATGCCTAGTTGTGTTTTAGTTAATTAATTTGTATACATGATAGCAGAATGCATTTTGATTCATAGTACCCAAATGGAGCACAGGTTTTCATTTCTTTGGTTGTACACAAAGTAGAGTCACACCATTTGTGTCTTCGTATGTGTACCTAGGGTAATGATGTCCATCTCATTCCACCATCTTTCCCACCCCCTTGTCCCCTCCCTCCCGTTTTCCCAGTCCAAAGTTTCTCCATTCCTCCCATGCCCCCCACCACATTATGGATCAGCATCCACTGAACTTTCGGCCTTTGGGTTTTTGGGGGGGATTAGCTAACTTCGCTTAGCATGATATTCTCCAACTCCATCCATTTACCTGCAAATGCCATGATTTTATCCTCTTTTATTGCTGAGTAATATTCCATTGTGTATATATACCACAGTTTCTTTATCCCTTCATCTATTGAAGGGCATCTAGGTTGGCTCCACCGTTTAGCTATTGTGAATTGTGTTGCTATAAACATTGATATGGCTGTGTCCCTGTAGTATGCTGTTTTTAAATCCTCTGGGTATAGACCGAAGAGTGGGATAGCTGGGTCAAAAGGTGGTTCCATTCCAAGTTTTCCAAGGAATCTCCATACTGCTTTCCATGTTGGCTGCACCAATTTGCAGTCCCACCAGCAATGTGTAAGTGTGCCGTTTCCCCCCACATTCTCACCAACACTTATTATTACTTGTATTCTTGATAATTGCCATTACAACTGGAGTGAGATGTAACCTTAGAAAGTAGTTTTGATTTGCGTTTCTCTAATTGCTAGAGATTTTGAACTGTTTTTTCATATATTTGTTGATCGATTGTGTATCTTCTTCTGAGAAGTGTCTGTCCAGTTCCTAGGTTCTTTATTGATTGGGTTATTTGTTTTTTTGGTGGTAAGTTTTTTTTGAGTTCTTTATCCTTGAGATTTGTGTTGTATCTGATGTGCGTGTGGTAAAAATTTGCTCCCGTTCTGTAGGCTCTCTATTCACCTCACTGATTGTTTCTTGCCGAGAAACAATCCATCCCATTTATTAATTCTCGATGTTTATTTCTTGTGACTTTGGAGTCTTGTTAAGGAAGTAGGCCTAATGTGACATGATGAAGATTTGGGCCTATTTTTTAGGTACAGGGTCTTTGGACTCATTCCTAGGTCTTTGATCCACTTTGAGTTGAGTTTTGTGCATGGTGAGAGATAGGGGCTTAATTTCATTTTGCTGCATATGGATTTCCAGTTTTCCCAGCACCATCTGTTGAAGAGGCTGTCTTTTCTCCAGTGATTGTTCACCAGTTGTGGCCCTAGGAGTATAGACTGTACGCAACACACCCAACCTGTGCAGCATTGAGGCTGGCAGTGTTTGTGTCACTGTACGTTCATGTTCACACAACGATGAAATGGCCTAGTGGTGTGTTTCTCAGGATGTAGTGATGCAGAAATATTAAGATTCACTTGTAGCTTCTCAAATTAAACATTGTTCCCTCTAGAATAGATCTGCTCAGTGCATAGGACTTTAAAGAAAGGTTTGGGGAAAATAGCTGGGTCATGATCTGGACCCTGTACCCTCTTTTCTGGCATTCTTCTTAATAAAAAGGAGTTGCATATTTGAGGATATGTGGGTGTTTTTCTGTATGTTAGTTGCCTGTGGCTGTATAATAAATTATGTCCAAATTAGCGATGGAAAAAAGTATTACTTGACACTTTGGGAGAGTTGGCGATCTGGAAGTGTCTTAGCTGGGTGGTTCTGGCTCAGGCTAGTGACATTGTAGCAGTCTCTGAAGGCTTGACCGTGGCTTCTACGGGGAGCTTTCAGGGGGACTGATTTATGTGTAAGGCTTTGCTGAAGTCCTCAGAGCTGCACTAGCCCTTGGAGGGTCTTGTTGCTTGCTCACTGGGTGGCCTTTCCATAGGTGTTGTGAGTGTTCTCCTTTTGATGAGACTCTGGCCCCCCAGTGATCAGGAGAGCAGGGGGAGAGCCAGCGTTCCTTTTAAAGTGTAGTCACTGGGCGAGCTCCTGTTCTGTTAGGTGAGAGTCACTGAGTGTGGCCCACAGCAGAGGAGGAGAGACTTTGGCTCCTTAACTTTTCTTTTCCCATAGGGAGGAGTACCAAAGACTCTATGGACAAACTTAAAGGCTGTGGCAGTCTGCTTCCCTGGGGTGGCAGTGTAGCATAGTTGGAGCACCAGCTGGAAGGTGTGTGGATTAAAGGCGGGTTGTGTTGCATGTTGTATGGTCAGTAGCTGAAGGGGGGGGGGGCGCTGCTGGAGCGTTTGTGTTTTAGGTGACATTAGGGACACTGGTTTATGCAGTGGTGGATTGTGTGTATTTTGTTGGTCTTGGGAGTATGCCTGAAGGGTAGGCATATTTGAGGGGCACACTTGTGTGGAGTGTGTTTGGGGTTGCTCACAGTCGTGGGCAGGGGTGTGTGTATGAAGGAGTGTGTACTAGTGTCTCTGAGGTTGGTGCAGAGTCACACTGGGTGCCCTGTCCTGTGGGAGGAAGGCTGGTTGGTGGGAAAGGGGTAGGCTCCTCCCTATCACCAGGCAGGTCGACATTTCATTTGGAGACCCTCTTGGGAGGCCACACCTGCTTTTGGAAACTTCCTTTACCTTTACTTTTGCTATAACTGGAATTAATTTATTACCCACATGTATTTGTACCAACACACATCTATGAATTCCCTACACGACACAGATCTGTGGACTGTGCTATACAGACCTGTGGAATTAATGTTACCCAAGTCACCATTTTAGTCGACTTCCATCAACTCAAGGATGTGCGTGAGATATCTCCAGACTGTCTTAAGCTTCATATTCTCAAGGTGGGCCCAATAAATTCAGTTAGGAAGGAGACTAGTGATATACCAAGAGTTATTTTTCCTGTTGGAGCACATTCCAAAGCATCTGTGTCCTGGGAACACTTTATAGTATGGGCTTTCCATTTATCAGTGTTGTTCAAGGTCCTCGAGGAGGAAAGAAAGACAGCTCTTGATTCTTTAATAGTGGGCGTTGATATCTTCTTGTCTTCAAGGTCTTTGTTACAGAGGTGCAGGTCTTAATGGTAAAAAGGGAAAACTACAGTCCTTGATTGTGGGGTATGCAAAATTGAGAGAAATTTAATGGCCAAGTGCAAACTCAGTTTAGGAGTTAGAAAACCTCCCTCCCTCTGTTAATCCTTCTGTAATCAAAAGCAGTGATGCGCCAGAGGTTGAGTGGGAGGGTGGGCATGATTCTTGGATGTACATATTAAGTTGTTCCTCAATTGTTGGGCACATAACAGATATGAAGGTCTCTAGGAAAGAGGTAGGATGACGTTTGTGTGTGGCCATTTTCAGTCATTTTAATTTACCATGTTTTGTAGTTCTCAGAGTTGAAAAACTGAGAAAAATCAGACATCTTGAATGTGACATAGTGAGATTCCGCAGATCCCACGTGGAGTCTTAACCTGTTTTCTGCTTGTTTTTTATGTAAACTTGTGTCCACTGGACCTTAGATTCACGACCTGGAACCCACAGATCCTGAGAATCTTTTCAGGCGCCAACTTGTGGTGCACTCTTTTCATCTTATGCACAAAGGCTTTTAGAAGAGACCTCACCCAGCCCCCAAATCAAGACCAGTGAAGATTTTATTTGTGATACAGATTGTGTTCATCTATATTCTCGGCACTTAGCACAGCGAATACATGTTTCCCAGGGACACAAGCCTGATACTTTTCTGGAAAGATAACTGTAGATGCCCCATATTTTCCTCCAGAAACCTGTATTTTTGCTTCTTGTTTCTACTTATGTAAGCCTGGAACATCAGAATTAAATGCAGCACATGTTAAGGGAGTTGTTTATTTTTATAAAATATTTCACTCTTTTTTTTTTTAAATATAGTGCTGAGGATTGAACCCAGTGCCTCATACATGGTAGGCAAGCGCTCTACTGCTGAGCCTCAGCCCCTGGCCAGGAGTTATTTTTCTAGGATAATTTAAGAAGTTCTTTGTTTTGTGATAGACATGGTGACTTCCTGAAGGGTTGGATTAAATAGTAAGAAAAGTGAACTATTTTAAACAAATCCATCTGACTCAATACGTTGGTCCCCCATATTTTTAAAGAGTTCCACAACTGTCCAATTGTTGCCTGAAAGCATGGATAATACAATTTTAGAAAAATTGTAACAGTCTGATGGAATAAAAAGAATTTAAAGCTTAGGAATTGTTTATTCCTGGAACTTTCTATAAAATATTTTCAGGTCATGACCGGTTAACTAAACCTTGGGAAGCAAAACTGGGTAAGGGGAGATGACTGTACTGGTCTTTTAAAATTAATTTGGCATATTTTGCAGTGGTGACTAAGTGCAGAGTGATCCACACAAGTAAAGCATCCCCCCATTTGAAATGTCATTTCCACATTCCACCTTTCTGAAATTGTGACATGTTAAAATGGTTGGCACCAGAGTCAGAATTAGAAAGTAGGAGTGTGAGGTAATTGTGTAAAAACTTCCCTTTGACATTTGGGAAGTTTAAGAAGATGGGACATCAGATGCAGCTTAGATAGAGGAACCAAGGATTCCATTTAGGCTTTGGCCCTTCTGTTCTAAACTGGCAAAAATGTGGGGAGTCCTGATCAGGTGCTTCGCCTATTTGTTGGTTAATAGTGTGTAGCAGGTTAAAGCTGAGGCTCTTTTGAAAATCACTGGCTCTCTCTCAGCCTGTCCACTCCTCTGTAGATGGGCGAGTTCTTCAGAATTAGGAAGTGACAGCAGAGGAGGGAACACCTCCAGTGTCCTGGAGGCAGTGCTGCAGGTGCCGTCCCTCCTGAGTGGCACTTAGCAATCCTGTCCTGGGAGTGGGGTGCTGTAAACTCCTCACCCTGCTGGGCACCATTGATGAACTTTGATTCCTGGAAAAGGGGAAAACAAAGAACCCCAAGTCTTCAGGGTAGTAGGGAATACCACCACCGTCCCACAGAAAGCCAGCAGAGCATCAGCCTGCACAACAGGGGAACAAGAGAGAGGAAGGCCCCGAGCACACGGGTGCAGGCTCATTGGGTGAGGACAGTCTTGCAGGTGTCGTGGAGTAGCGCTTTGTAGCCTTCAGTGCTTACTGGACACTGTGAACCTTACAGAGGGCTCTGTGACAGACGACCCTCAGATTTCTTTCTTGAAGACACATCACCTTTCCACACCTCACCAAGCACTACTGGAGATGGCTGGTTTTCTATGAGTCACGTTATGGCCACAAGGCTAAGCTCGTCTTCGGAGGTTTGCAGATTGTGCAGCTCCTTACAGTCCACTTGAAACTCCTTCTTAAAGCTGGCTTTCATTGTCCCGACGGGATGTGTTTTACACTTTGCTTGAGATTTTGGTCCAGTTTGTGTTCTTTTGATGTTCACCACTGCACATTGCACTAGTGCCCATCTTGTGTTTCCTTGCAGTGTCAGTGTCAGGCCGCCTGTATATTTAGGAGATCCTTAAGTAAGCCTGAACGTGAAGCCCCCGCCCCCGGCAAGGAGCTCAAGTGAGGGTGCTTCCATTTGTATTTCCCCTCGGTGCTTTACTTTGCTCAGGCAGAACTGAGGTTTCAGACAGGGTCTGACTGCCCAAGAGTTAGCTTTTTGGTCACTGTGACTAAGATATCTGACAAGTACAACTTAGAGGAAGGAAAGGTTATTTGGTGCTCAGTTTTCAAAGTTCTCAGTCCATAGAGAGCCTACTCCATAGCTCTGGGCCCAAGGTGAGGCAGCACAGGGAAGGGCACAGAGGAAGAAAGCAGCTGAGGACACGGCAGCCAGAAACAGAAAGCTCTGCTCATCAGGGACAACATGTATACCCCAGATGCAGCCCCCACACCCCAAGACGCATGCCATCCATCCACTCCCTGCCTGCCTGTAGCTATCACCCAGTTAACCCATACCACTGGATCAACCCACTGATTAGGCTCCGTCTCCTGTCTCCTGATCTAATCATTTCACCTGCACATTCTTGCAATGTCTCACATGTGAGCTTTTTGGGAACACCTCATATCTAAACTGCAACATCCAGAGATGGGCTTTTTAGGAGTTGTGCATATTGGAGAGTTTGGTTGTCAGCTCTTGTCTGGACTTATTGCAGCTTGTGGATCGCAATTCAAAATTAGGGTGCAGGGGGCTTTTGTTTGCTGACCTTTCCCCCCACAACTAAACTAAACTGCTTGTCTCCTTATCACTATGTGTGTTTCAAACATGACCATATTTTTCCCCTTGAGTCTGGAGGGGTCTGTCATCTTCTCCAAGAGTTGAGAAAAATTAGTTCTGTTGTTAATGCAAATAAAAAAGTTTAAATTGGTCATTAATGTGCATTTTTTTGTGTTTTTAATGGGAATTTGAATTTTGTGCTTTTGTAGGATTTAGGAATGTGATTTTTCTAGTTCTTTGGATAGACACCACCTCTTCTATGGTTATGAGTTTTTGTTGATGGTTTCTGGTGAGGCTGGCTTCAAGCACCCGGCCCCCAGCAGTAGCTGGAATTGCAGGCACACACCACTGCGCCCTGCTTATGGTTGAGATTTAGTAGTCATGAGAGGTCCTGGCTTGCCACCCCTGTGACCCAGGAACTTGTTTCCTCGATGCTTTTTGAAGGAAGGAAAGGGTTTGTGCCTGTTGGCTGTGACCCGTGGGTTTCATGAGCTAGCACTTCACATTTGCAGATGATTAGGACTTAGATGTGTGCGCCTCTTCTTGAGTTTCTTAACAGATTCAGTTTGGGATGTGGATACATGCTCAGATAACATGGCCGTGGCTAGTTTATTAAAGACACTTGAGAAAATGCTGAGTTAGTGGTCAAAAATGGAACAAAACTGTGGTCTGCTTCTGAAGGAGCAGCATGTTGTTTTAAATGCATTCCAGTCTCCCAGAATGACGGCTGGGTGCCAGTGTGGAAGACTTTTAAAATAGCAGCAGGGACCATGGACAGCTGCTGGTGTAACAGAGGTGGCACAGCTGTGCCGTGCACTCTGCTGGACCCCGTGAAAGCAGTGGCACGACTGTGCTGGCCGGATAGCAGCCTAGGCCGTCAGGAAGGGGCCGGTGGCGCTCCCTGTGGTACTGGAGTAGCAGTGGATTAACTGCGGTGGCCGATGGCACTTAGTAAGTGTAAGGCTTGTCTCCCAACCTCCCTTTCCTGCTACAGAATTGATTATGCAATACCAACCCTTTAAGCTATTTGTCTGAGTGTGGCAGAAAATGTTCATTTGGTTTCACTGAAACCAAGAAGGGGACATGGGGTGTGTGGGTGTTGGGGGTAGTTAGGTGGTACTGTGGGCAGAACCCAGGGGTACTCTGTCACTGAGTTCCACCACCAGCAACCCCCCACCCCCAAGAGGTTCTGGCCTGGAACTTGAAATCCTCTTGTCTCAGCCTCCCTAGTTGCTGGGATAACTGGTATGTGCCATGAGGACCAGCAAAAGCAAAGATTTTTTCAACTTGAATTTGTTTTATGACTATATATCCAAAAATGGGGGAAACAAAATTGTCCTTCTGTATTCCCTCAAGGATTTATTTCATGAGTTCCAACATTTCATCCTCAACCCTATGTGAGAGTAATGTGGGACTGCTGTTTTCTTCTTTTTTACAGCTAGGAAAACCAAGTCTGAATCTGTGGTTCCTGTTGTAATTCATGTGCAGATTGCTGAAAGGCCAGGGCTGAACCTCCATTTTCTTAACATCCTATTACTCTTTCCAGTAGACCATTTACATTCAGAATGGGAATTACAGCAAGCAGATTATCTCCATAAATATTGCTGTCCTGTGAAATCTTATTGTCTGATCGCAAATCCATTATTCCAGCTCACCGAGCCCTTCAGGTTTGATTCTGTTATCTAAGTGTCCCTCCAGCCATCCTTTTGCAGCCTTGTCACTTGTCCACTGAGTCTACATCTAACTCACTGATTTTGCAAACCTTCGTATAAGTACATGTTTTTACTCAGTGGGGTGGCGGTGCTGGTACTGGGGTTGGAACCCAGAAATACTCCACTCTGAGCTACACCCAGTCCTGTCCCCGTCGTCCGTCCCGTCCCCCCCCCCCTTCCCCTGCCTTGTTTTTTTTAAAATTCTGAGGCAGGGCCTTGCTAAATTGCTATGGTTGGCCTTGAGCTTATGATTTACCCTGCTCTGTGGGTTGATTTTGAAGACATTGTTGATTGTAGGGTGGTGGTGGTGGTGGTTTTTGTGGTGTTAAAGATCGAACCCAGGGCCTCCTTACGTAGGCCAAGCAAGCGCTCTGTAACCGAGCCACACCTCAGCCCGATCGTAGATTCTCGTAAGGCTGTTCGTCCCAAGTCAAGAAATGCTAGATTCTTTTACTCTTTCCTTCCCTTGGACAGGTGTCATTTTAACTGTTTAGAGCTCTGGAGTAAGACATTAATTTCTCTAGGCCTGTAGTCCAGCAGGCTTCTAGTGGCGATTGAACTTGGACAGTATCAGCCTCCTGTTCATGGCTGGCCTGACCGTTGTCCGGGTGGTCTTGTTGGTGTTCAGGAATGGCGTACAGGCCCGGTGCTCTGGAGGCCAGGCTTGTGCTGTTTGCATGCAGGCAAGAGGTGGCACCTCATCTCCAGTCACCAGAGTTGCAAGTTAGAGCACACTGAGACGCTGCTGCACGCCCACTCACAGGGCTCCGATTGAAAAGACTGACAGTACCCAGTGCTGTTGAGGAAGCGCAGCCTTCAGAATGCTCAGGCTTTGCTGGAGGGACGTGAATGGCATAATCACTCTGAAAGAGCTTGGCAGTTTCTTAGAAGTTGAATATAGACTTGCCGTAGATCTTTTAGCCAAGAGAAATGAAAACATATGTCCACACAAAGATTTATACTTGAATGTTCATCTCAGCTTTATGCATCATTGCTTAAAATTGGAAAAAGCCTAACCGTCTATCAGTAGGAGACTGGATAAACAACACACGCAACATGAATGAATCTCAGGAACATAGTGCTCTGAGAATGTAGCCATCACAAGGAGCGTGTATAGTGTACGATTCACATGTGAAGTTGGAGGAAACAAATCTAATTCATAGTGACAGAAAGTGGATCACTGTCCTCCTGGAGCTGGAGTGGGATTGTCTGGGATCGGGCACAAAGGAGGACTGGGGTGGCGATTTAACTGCTGTATACATTTGTTGTAACAACTTCTTAAAGTGTATACATACAGTGTATATGCATGGTCCATAGTTTCAGCTGCTCAGAAGTCAGTCGGGAGGATTGCTTGAGCCTAGGAGTTCAAGGGCAACATGGCAAGTCCCTGTATCCTTTCTGCCACAAACAAAACAACACACCCAAAATCCCCTGCACATATAAATTGGACCCTGTTATAATTTATCCTAGGCACAAGTGGTGCGTCTGTACGCCATGTACAACTAGAGAATTGAAATCTTGCACTCCGTTTGTATATGAAGAATTGAAATGCATTCTGCTGTCATGTACGGCTAAGTAAAACACATAAAAAATAAAATAAAAATTATCCATTTTATTAAGATAAAAATGGGCCAAGTCAAGCAGGTTAGTAAACTGCAGCACCTGCTGGTCTTGCCCTCGGCTTCTGTTTGAATGGCCATGTTTGGAGGCACCTCTGAGGGGGGAGAGAAGGGTATTTGGAGCCCCCTTGACCCTCAGTTCTGTTAGTGATGCCCAGGGGCTGCGCATGAATGAAGAGCACGCCCTCTCTCTCCACTGCTTCCCGCACAGCAGGCTGCTGGCTCTCTCCAGACCGCGTTCCTGGACAGACTTCCTGGACAGATGAGCTGCAGTTTCTTGAAGTTTGAGATCTTCTCTTTTTCCTCCCGAGTGTCTCAACTGTATTTTACGTCTTAGAGAACACTTCATTTAACTGGAATCTTTCCAAGTTATTGTGTCCAATTACAACTACAAAAAATAAATATTAACAACAAAAAAAACTCAGAAGATGTGGCTGTGATATCCCAGGACTGGGTGAGGTATGTAGACACCTGCCTGCTTTTGACAACAGTGCTGTTGTCAGGACTGGCTGCATGGGGTATGATGGTTCACCACCGTGCCAAATTGACGAGCTTAAAAAATGTCTTATCTCTCTCTGTATGGTCTGCATCCATTTTCAACTACACTGTTGATGAATGGATCACAGCGCAAGGATCATTTGATCCAAAAAATCTTAATGGCCTTCTAAGCCCTCAAACAATGATGGGGGTTTTCTCTAAAGGAAGACCACAGGGGTCAGCCTGAGAAAGGAGAGCCAAAGCCTCAGAGCCAAAGTCAGAACAGTTTGAGGGGGAAAACACATAATGATAGTTTTGGGTTTTGACCCATAGAGTGAAATTAAGTACATGGGAAAGAAGAAATGGATCTTAAGAAAAATTGCAGTCAATGAATGTGAAAGGAAAGAGGGAACTGGAAGATCACTAGTAAACCACGGAAGGAAATAAGGAAGGAAACCCACTGACGTAAAAATAGTAGTCACTGTGTGGAGCCCACATTTGGATGCTAGAATTAGTGGCTGAGAGTTTAAGGAGAAAGTGCTTTGTATAGTTAAACGCATCTCCACCAAGATGTTTATTTGAAAGAAACTTCAAGGTGGAGAAGTAAGACTTAGCAGCACCAGGAATCCTAGAAATGTGGCCCCATCCCATCCCAAGAGAACACCAGGCCCCAGGGGAGGGGCTTTTACACAGACAGACTGAACAGCAGGCTTCAGAGGCACCAGCCCAGGGAGGACTGAGAGGCTGTCAGATAGGAGGACACTGAAAGAATGAAAGCAGTAGCCTGTGGTGTGACAGCCTAGGCCAGACCCTGCAACAGACAGGACTTCAGAGAGAAAACTGGGGACATCCTAAAAGGGCCTGCAGTTTAGGTGACAGTATGGGACAGGTATTCTGGTGTGGGTTGTTGTGCTGTGTTTCTGTAAGCCCCTAACACTACGGGAATTGGGGTGAGGTTGTGGGAACTCTGCTGTTTATGAAACATTTAAAATTTCTACTCCCGGGGCTGGGGCTCAGTGGTGGAGCGACTGCCGGGCACATGTGAGGCACTGGGTTCGCTCCTCAGCACTGCATATAAATAAACATTTTAAAGGTCCATTGACAACTAAAAAATAATAACGATAATTCTTTAAAAAATGCATTTGGAAAAGATCTATTTTGTCCTCAAATTTGTAATTAAAATTTTGGCAAATATTTGCAGAAAGTGTACTTGTAGAAATTTAAGAAGGGGAAGAGTCCTTCTCAGGCCTTGAGTCATTAAGGAATACAGACTCCTGGAATTGCCAGGAGCTTCGCAAGGAATGGAAGTGGAATTGCTCTGATGCCAAAGGCAGATGCTTAATTTGAAGTGGATGCCAGGTTGACAAGGTCTTGTTTGTCTGTCTGTTCTTGGGGTACTGGGGATAGAACGCAGGTGTGCTCTACAGCACAGCTACACCCCAGCTCTTCTTAGTTTTCATTTTGAGACAGGGTATTATCCAGGCTGGCCTTGAACTTGCAATCATCCTCCCTCACCTCCCAAGTTTCCAAATTACAGGGAGTGCCACCCTGCCTGGCTGGAAGGTCTCTCGTGTCGGGGTGAGTCTGCCCATCAACTGCTGTGGTGAACGCAGTCTGGGATCAGCCCAGTTGATCCCTACGTGGCTTTTTATAAGCCAGGGATTTGGAGAAGTCTATAATGGGGACCCCAGCTGATGCCAGAGTTGTTGCACTGGTGACAGTGTGAGCAGGTTTATTCATGTGCTAGGCTCTGTGTTTACTATCCCCATAGATCTTTCTTACTTGCATGAGAAATAGAAAGGAGTGAAGAGCAGCATTCCCAGAAGATCACATTCTAAGAGTCTTCTCCTGGCTCCTTGGCCCTAGGTGTTCACAGTTGCAGACATACAAAACAGATTAGGGACGTCACTTTCTTCACATTTAACTGTGGTATAAGTGGAGGACATTTGGTTGGGGTGTGGAGATAGGACTAAAGGGGCATGTTCCTCGTCTAGTGCAGGGGTCAGGAAAGCCAGGGTTTAGAAGTCCCGGCCTTGAGGTCAGACCCGAGGCCTGCTGTCCTCCGTGCTGCACTCTGAGCACTCCCATTCTTCCCTCCTTTCTGAAGTGGTGCTGCATTCTCCTTCGCTTCCTTTCATGGGCTTCTGTTTATTTCCCTTCTCAAGGTGCAGTTTTCTGAGTGGGCAGAGTGGTTTTGTGGAAGGAGCAGAAACTTGGGTTCAACTCAAGGTAACTTTGACCAGTCTGGTGCTGTATTTCCTATTGGAACTCCAGCCTTTGTTTCCTCTAATAACTCCAGGAAGAGGCTGTGTGTAGACACTCGGCATGATGCCTCCTCTCTTGACCTTTCTCATCTGTGGAGTTGAGAACCTACTGTGTCCCAGGCTTTTTGCTAGGGAATGGCAGTATAGAAGATGAAGCAGCTGTATAAAATCCCTGAAGGGCTCTGTTCTGAGGCTCAGCCAAACAGTTAAGTACAGCATTATATTGCAATGTTATGCCACATGCCGACACGGCATCTGCTAGACAGCAGCCACATTATACAGAGGATATACATACTTGCAGCCAGCATTGACTGAGCTACTAATGTCAGGAAACCATCATTTTGAAGCAGGTTTATGGAATATAGCATAACATTGGAAGGGTCAGTTCCACCTTGGAGATGTTCAGAGTCTAGAGGGGAGACATAGACACATAAGTGGTGAATGATAATGAGAAGTGTTAAATGGTAGACAGATGTCAGGATGTTTGGAAACTCTGAAAATCTGGCCATAGTCTGCTCCTTGCCCAGGAGAGTTTGGGAAGGAAGTGGCATTCAAGCATGGTCTTTGGGAGGTGAAGGCTTTGCCGGTGAAGTATGGAGAAGGGTGTTTAGGAAGCTAAGGGTAGCAGTGCCTTGGGAGGCAGGGGCAGGAGGTCCGTAGTGTGAGGCCAGCCTGGGCAATGCAGGGAGACAATTAACAACAAAAAACAAAAAGGAAGGAGTAGCAGACAAGCAACACCATGAGTGGCGAGAAGTGTTTTGTGAGAGAGGTATGGAGAAGTCCAGTGTGACTTTTAGCCAGTGTAGACTGGTGGTGGAGCAAAACCCAGGAGCCCAAGCGTGTCACGCTGGGGATGGAGATGGCCTTCTGTATGCAGCCTCAGTGTCCACAGAGGTGTTGCTCAGTGGTCTCAGCAATCAGATCACCTTTTCAGATCCGTGATCTGGTAGCATGAAAGTCAGATGGAAGATCAAAAGGGACCTTGTGGAAGAAGCCACTAGGTCCTTTCTAGGATGGAGGAGAACCACGAGGGTGGGGTGCATTGGAAAGAGTCCTTTTTTTTTTTTTTAAGGTAATTATTTTTTTATATATATTTTTTAGTTATAGGTGGACACATTATCTTTATTTTCATGTGGTGCTGAGGATCGAACCCAGTGCCTCACACATGCTAGGCAAGCGATCTACCACGGAATTACAGCCTCAGCCCTTGGAGAGCCTTTTCTGTGGTCCCCTTTGTGTGCTCAGAATGAGGAGGAGGGCAAGAGTTGGTGCGCCAGAATAGGCGCACAGGAGCGCAGGTACCCGGTGTGAAAACTCGGGCCGGCACCCTAGAAAGGGGCATTTGGCATCAGCTTGCTACACTTACTGCAGGCAAGTTGCTTTGAGAACTTTGCTTAGGCAAGAAAAGTACTTGGAGGCAGGGGGTACAGAGAATTCACTTTTCGTATAGATTTTTTATTATTATTATTATTATTTTTTTAAACCACTGGGAATTGAACTCAGGGCCTGACGTGTGCCAGGCAAGTGCTCTACCATGGAGTTACATCCTAGCCCTTTTATTTTGAGAGAGAGTCCCATGCAGTTGCTCAGACTGGCCTTGCTCGGCATCTTCCTGCCCTAGCCCCCTATAGAAATACTTAATGTTAAATGCTGCTTCCTGTCATCCCTCAGGGTCAGTACAGCCTAGAAGGAGCTGGTTACAAGATTCTCTGAAATGCCTTCTTTAGCTGCAGCGGACTTCATACTTGTGGCTTTCTTAAGGCGCTGAGGCCTAGTGTGTGCTTGGGCATGTTGGAATATGTGCATGGTGAGCGTATTGATGTTTCCATCTTCACTTGGGTTTCTGTACTTTAGGCAAGTAATTATTTTCATCATTCTGAGAAGTAACTCGCCCATGTGTAATAAATGTGATTGACCTTGTTTGAATTGAAGTGTGAGTTCCCGTTGTCTACCTGGCCACATGCCCCCCCCCAAAAAAAAAAAAAAACAAAAAACAAAAAACAAACAGAACAGGTGCTAGTGTTTGTCTGAAGGGTTTTGCAGTGTTGGCCTCCATTCACCTCTGATTCTTGAACCATTTGAAGTAAAGATGCCCTCAGAGTCTCCTCCTTCACTAGAAGTGAAGATTGTGGCTGACCAGGAGTGTCTGAAGTGCAGCTGGTGGTGACTGGGGAGACGTGGCGTAGCCTGCCCTCGAGGGCCTGGGCTGAGCAGAGTGTGGCCCAGCTTGATCCGCGTCAGCCCCTGTGGTGTCTTCCTGTGAAACCCAGGGAGTCTGGTTGGGGGACAGAGTCCTGTCCCTTATGCCACTTCTGTGGTAGGGGTAGATTCTCACCTGGGTAAGATGAGAAAGGTGATTCTCACCTGGGTGTGGTTTTGTGTCTGCATTTACCACCCCCCTCCATTTGTCTCTAACCTGGGGTGGTGGTGCTGCTGGCATCTGCAGGGCTGCTGAACATGTGATAAGGCCACAGAGCACACAGGCCCCGGGGTGTCACCTGCTGTCATTGAGTCGCTGTGCAGGTGAGCTGCTGGTCCTTCCTGGGTGGCAGTGGGAAAACCATCCCAACCTGAGCATTTGGTCAGGAATTAACTTGTTTCTTACAACTGTTATTTTCTAGTACCGAAGCTTTTGTTTTCTTTTAAAGTTTAGATTTGAAGGAGACCTTATGTTACCTTAGGCATACAACCCTTGACTTAATAGGTGGGTGGGGAAACATACTTGAGGAGGTCAGCTAATTAAGTATTTGTTAGAGCTTGAATTTCTTTATCGTAGTTTTTTTTTTTTTTTTAAGAATTACTGATTGATTCTTCTGTGGTTTACAAATGCATTTGTTGCATGAGCTGTACTTTGAAAAAATGGTTGCATACATTTTACATGGGAACACTAACAACTGTGAGGTAATTTGCAGACCATATTGAATTGCTTTGAATGGAGTATTTCATGGAGAAAGAATTGATTTTACTCTCCTACATCTGAAACTATAGTTAGCTTAGAGATTTGTAGTTTCTAGGATTCATTTTGGTTACTGACCTGGTTCATAAGGTAATTTTGTGTATCATTTGGAGGAAGGAGGAGAGGTCATGTCCAAATAATTGTAACAGCACATAGTTTGAAGCATGTTTGTAACATCTGATATTTTTGTTTGACTTGAAAATAGGCAAACCAAGTTACTAGCTTGAACAGCAAACTCTCAAGAATAAATACTTCATAGCTGGGTATAGTGGCCAAGCCTGTAATCCTAGAAGCTTGGGAGGTTGAGGCAGAGGGACCTCAGGTTCAAAGGCAGTCTCAGCAACTAGCAAGTCCCCAAGCAACTTCAGGAGACACTATCTCAAAAAGTACAGCTGGGGGCATGCCTATAATTCTCCATCTTTGAAGAGGCGTGGGGGGCCGAGACAGGAGGATCTCAAGTTCAAAGCCAGCCTCTTCATAAGCAAGGCACTAAGCAACTCAGTGAGGCCCTGTCTCTAATAATAGTTTAATAGGGCTGGGGTTGTGACTCAGTGGCCAAGTTCAAACCCTGGTACCCTCCACCCCGCCAAAGATACAAAGGTCTGGGAATGTGGCTCAGTGTAAGAGTGCCCCCTGGGTTCAATTTCAAGTACAAAAACAAAAATAAACATAACTTTATTAATATAAGTTGTCTTTCTTAAATATTGAATGCAAGTGTCTGACTTAAAAGAATCCTAGAGCTCACTTCCATTGGTCAATCAGGAGTCAGGTTTGAAGACTCTGTGTGAGTTATTCAAAGTCAGAGTGAGGGCATCCCGCTGAGCTCTGTCTGTCCAGGATGTTGTCCCATGTCGCGGAGTCTTTGGGAAGCTTCTTGTAAACTTGTGAAATAATGAAAGGGAGAAGACATGATTTTAGAATTACTGCAAAAGTAGTTTGTACCTTGTAGATCCTTCTGAAAAGTCTTGGGGACCTCAGGAGATACCAGGCTGATTTTTTTTTTCTTCTTCTTCTTTTTTTTTTTTTCCTTTTTGGAGAGCCACCACACTTAAGATATCTGTGAGTGGCTACCAGACTGCTTTATGAACTAGGTGTTTTGTTTCCAATAATCTAATCCACTCGTCATGCTTGCTGTGTGACTGTGTGTTTCTGAGTTGCAGGAAAGTTACAGCGCCTTCATTTCCTGGCACTCAAATAGTGAGTGTGTTCTCAGGGCACAGGAGAGGTGTCAGTATTCACAGGGACAGTTTTGAATCCAGAGTTGAACACTGATCTGCTGCTAGGATGCTTGCTAGTTCTGTTGCAGCCGCTGGTTCTGACCAGCTGCCTCCAATGAAGCTGTAATAGACGTGTGTTGTTGAGGTGGCCTCCCCCGAAGGCACTCTCGTTTAAGGGAGAACCACAAACCAGGACTCTCTGAAAACACAGGGAGATTGGCAGCTGGGCTGAGGCGGCTTCCTCAGCGCTGCCCTTGCAGTGGCATAATTAATCAACTTCAGGACACTGCCATGCTCAAAGGATCTGTGTCTCCATTTGCCTCCCAGGATCTGAGCAAGGGCGGTAGACATCTACAGCTGGAAATGTAGTGCTTTGAAGTGTGTGTGCTAGTCTCCCCAGGAGTCCTCTTGTCACATGTCTCCATGTGCTCTGACAGGAGTGCCGTGCAGTGTGGTGTGGGGCCGGTCGGGTCACCTCTTTCATCTCAACTCCAGCCCTGGGAGATGAGGTGCAGCCCCATTCCCATGCCAGGGGACCTGTGTGCACTCAGTCCAGGGCCTGGTGGTCCAGAGGGCAGTCTCCTCCAGAGTCTCCACTCTCCCTTTCTGCTGCCTTCTCCCTGCAACAGAAGGAAGGATATGGGATAAAAAAGGGTGTGGCCTGGGCTTTTAAATTTGATAAGCAGGAGTCGGGTTTGTGGGAGACATTTGGTCGATCCCCCCATTCCCTCCCCTCTCCTCTCCCCCCTCCTCCTCCCCTTTCCATTCCCCCTCCCATCCCCTCTCCTCCCCACATCTTCCCCTTCTCTCCCTCCCTCCCTCCTTTTCTCCTTCCTTCTTTTGGTGCTGGGGATTGAACCCAGGGCCTTGTGCATTTTGCACTCTACCAAGTGAGCAGTACCCCGGTCCACGTTTAGTTTCTAATACAGAGCACACTCAGAGATGTGTACTTGTGGGAAAGAGTAGGCTAAAGTGGACTGAGTTCTCTCAGGGTCACCCAATGGAGGCTTCTTAAAGATGAGCCCAGGGAGTAGAGGCATGGAGACGGTATTTCCTTGCAAGAGGAAAGGCGTAGGAAAGAAAGAGCCCCGTAAAAGAGGCACCGTTTGGGAGCCCAAGACATTAATGCTATCCCACCGAGTGTGGTCTTAGTCAAGTTCAGTGGCCATTGAGGTTTCAGATTGTCCATGTGGTAATGATGGCTGGGCTGACATGAAATCACCAGGCCACAGAGCCTCCTTGATACTTAAAAGTGCAGTGGCGCAGGAGCCTGGCGGGCTCAACTGACAGGGCGAGTTGTGGTCACGGGAGCTGGGGGCCATTGGTGTTTAGTGGATGCTGCCGTTGTGAACGGGCACATTTAGGTTAACACCTGATTGCCTTAGAGGTCCATGTAAGAATTGCCCAGTTTAAAGAATGGTTTGTAGTCCAGAATGTATTTGTAATTTGGTCACTTAGAACTTGGGAAACATTATATAGGCCAGTCCAACAATGATTGGATTTATTTAGCTCCAGAGTGGCTTTAACAAGACACTTTTGCAGTTTATAATAGCATGTTCTCCTGCTTGGCCTACCAGTTCCCTGAAGTCACGATTTACTGTCCCCCCACCCAAGATACTTTCATTAGCAGGTGCCACCAAATAATAGCTGTACACAGAATGCTTTGGGATGTTTCTTGCTGGGACATAACAGATTTGGGGGTGTCAGTAATACAAAGACCCACTTAGTGTTGATGGTCAAATGCATCCTAGTCAAACACTGTGCGTGGGTGTGACCTGAGCACTTGAATGCAGGGAAGAGAGTCCCCAGAGGAGGCTCCTTTGCAGTGCAGTGCCCCCCCCCCCCGGGGGGGGGAATGCCACCTACTCTTGCTAAGAGAGTGCTTGTTCTGGAAGGGCCCTCTCCTAGCTGACCATTCTTCACTACAAATGTCCAGTGCCACGGAGGACACAGAACTCAAGGTTGGTGGTGAAGATGTGAGTTTTCAGGATGGTAAAGCACCCCCTGCACACACACACCCCCGCCCGCCCCGCAGTTGAGCTGATGGTATGGGTCCAGAGCCTTTGAGGTAGTTTCATTGAAAGGTGGCATTGATTCATTGAAAGATGCATTCGAAGACAGTTCACTGAAAAAATTCTGGCTTTGTGTTGCTGACACCAGAAGGTGGCCTTGTGCTTGTCACTTCCTGTGGCTGAACTGTGAGAGGCACTTGAGTGCACCCAGGAGTAAACACAGACCCAGGCCGTCCAGAAGGGCTTCCTGTGCCCACGGGCACTCTCTGGGATGCTGCTGCTTCAGAGATCATGGGTGTCCCCAAGTAAAGATTCGCTTTAGTTTTTATGGAATGGACTCTTGTGAAATAAAATTTGTTGTTTAAATGCAAACAGATAGACGTGTTTTCCTCAGGATGCCTGTTATTGAAATTTCATAGCACATTTTAATTTCAAGAAGGTGGTATTTTTTCATAAGAAGTTGTCATCTTGAAGAAGATTCCGGAAACTTGCCTGTGCCACACTTGATGCGGGAAACGCGTGGTTTTGGTTTTGGCCGGTGGTGGTTGTGGTTGCCGTGTTTGGTTTCAGTTTGAGGCAGAGATGCTGGGAGCTGCAGCCATGCCGACGGCTGGCTTGGCTGTGCGCTGGGAGCCCTGGGCTCTGAAGCAGTCGGCTGCAGATGTGAGGAAGCTCCACCTGTCAACACAGCGGCTTAGCTTGTCGCTTGTGGGGACTCCATGAAGCAACCTGGGTTGGTGGGAAGTTATTTCTCACTGATCAGCAGGGTTCACTGTCGGGATGGGATTCATTTCTTAAGGGAATGTTCCAGGTGCAGTAGGAAGCAAGGAACGCACCCTAGCCAGCTCACCACGCCCTTTTCTCTTCTTCAGGGACAACCCAGCAGCCCCCTCTTGCCCGAGTGTGGTGAGGGGAAACTAATGAGGGCCCGGGGTTTCAGGGAGGTGTCCGCCTAAATTGTGCCTTCACCAGAGCCTTTCATCCCTAGTACCTTGTGCCCAAGTCACCGCCTCACCCAAGACAGACAGACACACACACACACACACACACACACACACACACAGTCTGCTGGGATGTCTCAGGTGCCACGCCAGTTTGTGGACACCTTTTTGAGAGCAGTTGCTGGAGAGTCCGGGCAGAACTGGGTTTGAACGCCTCATTACTGAACCATGGCCAAGTTTAACATTGTCCTCCTGCATTCTGAATTCATAAAAGGGAGTGGACAGTCCTTCTCTGGAGCATGCTGTGCTCAGTCTTGTTCATTGTGTTCCTGCCCTGTGATGGCCTCTCCTGCTCGGGTACAGTTGGCATGCCTTGTCTGGAGGATGGCCCCCAGGACTGAAGGGCGGGGTAAGGACTGAGGCTCCCTCCGTCAAGGCTGCTCATCCTACTCTCCTGGCAGCCGGGAGAGTCTTGGCCTGGAAAGAAGGAAGGGGCAGGTGGCAGTGCTCCCAGAGCGCGTGCTCGCAGGAGCACCTTTCCTTGGGAGAGTGCGTACCCACTGGTGGCTTTCCTCCCTCTTCCCAAAGGTGGGTTCCCTACTTAGGAAAGTGCCCCTGACCCTAGAAGTACTGTCGTTCTTGCTGAGACACCTGGATTGAAGACAGTTAATTGGTCAGAAGTAATGAGTGCCTGTGTGCTTTGCTGTCAGAGGGCATCGGAGGGCCCACAGGATGCCACGTTTATACAACATCCAAGCAAGAGAGTCTCCAGACAACACGAGGGCCCGCAGACTTCCCATTCTTGGTTATGGTCGGATCCCACACAGCCTTGGGTCCTTTTCTTTCTGGGAAACTTTGATGTGTGCAGAGGAAGGAACACGCACTTTGTCACTGCTCTGGTCGGAAGTCTCAGGGGCGGGCAGGGCGAGGCTGGCAGCCCTGTGCTCCTCCCGACCAGGGCTCTGGCCACTGTTTACCTGGGCGGGGCTGGAGCTGACTCTGGGAGCCTCCTAGCCGCAGTGCCAGCACCTCCAGAGGCAGAGCGCTCACCATCGCTGCTGCTGGGCAAGCCCTGAGCCCTGGGGAGCTGAGAGCGCCCTGTGGCCTTGTGGGCTAGGTAGCCGCCTCCTGCTGCTCCATGTCCAGCTCCTCCCACGTACAACCCGGCAAGCCTGGTGCCGCTTCCCATCTCCATGGTTTCCAGGTCTCTTTTCCAACTTTCCCAAATGCTGCCCGCCACCCTACCCAGCCCCTCCTGTCACCACTTCATGGTGGGAACAGCTAGCCGAGAAGCTCTTCGGACCATCCTCTTGGTGGCAGAAGTGTCCACTGGCTTTCCCTCAGAGCCCTCTTGACTCTTTGGAAGGGACCAAGCCTTTCCCCAAGATGGACTGTCCTTTGCCCTACACACCCCTCTCACCTGGCCTGTCCCTCTCTGGAACTCATGACCCAGGAGCTGGCCTGCACAGTGCCTGCCGCTCAGCAGCAGACCACCTCAGCCCCGGCCCCACTCTTCTCAGGAAGAGCTCAGTGACAGCTCTGTGCTCTTTCTGGCTGTCCTGTCCCTGGCTTCTGGTGACCCCACGTGCCTGGGTCTCCTCCCAGTCCAGAGCTGCACCCTTGTGCCAGCCTGCACCCCACATTGCCTTTCTGTCCCGTGCTCACTTACCTCCTAAGTTGGCCTAGCACTGTGCTGAACACGTGTAGTCCTTGCCAGCAGGGTGCATGGTGGCTTGGCAGTTAAGGCGTAGCTTGTGAGTGGCATCATGAAACTGCCTGGTGGCCCGATGTCCCGACTCAAGCAGCCTCTCAGACTCGGGCTGGGGAGGCTGGTGACTGCTGGGGGACTCTCTCTGGCCAGGCCCTTGGCCTCTGATTCTCTTTTGGGGGAGCCCATACGTCAGGGTCGGCCACCCTCTTATCTTTGAGTGGCCTTTCTCTGGAGGAAACTATCCATGGTGGCTTTAATTGAAAATCTCCCTGGAGGTGTTCTTTGGCATAAAGTTCAAGCCGCTTTTTCACTGAACTGGCTGAGGCACTTTGTTTGAGCACCTGAGGGTTGGTTTACGCATGGCAGTTTGTTGTGAGCTCTCTGAGGCTTGTGATGTATTCCCGTGAAGGCTGTGAAGTGTCATACAGTATCACTGTCATCTGTGAGCCTTAACAGGCCATCCTCCTCTAAAGATGGTGGCATGGGTCAGAGTAGCTGCCACTTCAGTTGTTAGACTGTATGAAGAGACGGAGAGGCTTAGAGGACGTGCTAGTGTCTGCAGGGCCTTGGCTCCCCTCCTCTGGGGGCCTCTAGGTCCATGAGTGCATGCGTCTGGCCGTGGCCCATGGCCTGGGTGCCCCGTGGCCTGCTCTCCAGCCAGCACACCTAGAGGCTGGGTGGCAGCCAGCGGAGAGATTGCAGCTGTGTGCTCACCACTGAGCCCCGTCACAAGCAGCACCCAGGCTCCTCTGCTGCTGTCTGGGGTGGCTGTCCTCCCCTGCTGCACCCCAGGAAGAACAGCAGAATCGCCTGGGTTTTCCCAGCCTCTTATTTTCCTCGCAGACCAACTCTGACGCTGGTCCGGGTGCCCCCTTTCTTGGGCCAGCCATGCTTGTCTGTGCTGGCGAATGGAGGGGAGCTCGAGATTGAGGGTGGTCCTTGCTCTGAGGCCCCCAGTCCCTCAGCTTGTGGACGGCCCAGTTGGCTCGTACCTGGGGAGTGTGTTCTCCGCAGGGCATGTCTGTGTCGATGAGGGGGTCTTTGGAAATTAGCGTTACAATAGTCCTCGTATCCCAGGTTTCACTTTTCAGTTTCAGTTACCCGTGGTCAACCACAGTTTTTTTAAAAAAAAAATTCAAGTGGAAAATTCCAGAAATAAACATTTCATGGATTTTTAGTTGCACACTTTCCCAAGTCATGCAAAGAACTTGCAGCATAGCATGTTGTCCTGACCTGCACACGAGTTGTCCCTTTGTCCAGCATCCCCACACTATGTGAGCTGTTTGGCCTGAGATCAGTTGGTAGTTGTGGGGGTATCAGGTCTGTCTCCACCCAGCGAGTGGCTCTGGCACCCGTGGGGAGCCTTGGGATGTCTTGTGGCAGGTGAGGAGGGCCGCCCGGGGAGGAACTGCACAGGTGTCCGCTCCTCTCTCCCTCTCCCTCGGGTCCCAGTGGTCACGCGTTGGAAAGCGCTCCGCACCACGCGGATTCTGTGAGCATAGTGCTGCGCGCCAGTGTCAGTTGGAGATTGGCACAGACGTAACGGCTGATGGCACGATGAATATGCCACTGTCTGACTTTCCCATAGCGACTTCCAGTCTGCACCCCTGGGAGCTGGTGTGAGTGCAGTTGCGGCGTCCTCTCGCTCCTGTGGGTCGTCCCTGCCACTCATAGCTGCAGGGAGCGCCGGAGCAGTTAGACGGAGGAGTGGAGTCACACTTCTAATTTCATTCTTTTCAAGGGATTACTGATGTCCATTTAATAAAACGAGATTAACCTTGTGCTGCAGGAGTGTTTGAAAGATGTCAGTCAGTATAATCTTGACAGCTCAAAAGAAGTAGTGTTCTTGGCACTCTGAGAATACTGTCCTCTTTTATAGGCCACACAGCAGTGTGAGTGTGTCACCTCCTTTGAACAAGGAGAAATTCTGTCTATCTGTATGGAAATGAACGTTCAAGCAGCACCACAGAATCTGGCTTTGAGTCGCTAGATGTCTGAAATGAAATACCTAACAAGGCAGCAAAGCAAAAGTGAGGTTTAAAATACTTAAAACCACTGAACGCCACCTTTCCTTGAATGTTTCAGAAAACCTCGGATCAACTCTCAGCTGGTGGCACAACAGGTGGCTCAGCAGTATGCCACTCCACCACCCCCGAAGAAGGAGAAGAAGGAGAAAGTGGAGAAGCAGGACAAGGAGAAGCCCGAGAAGGAGAAGGAGATCAGTCCTAGTGTCACCAAGAAGAACACCAACAAGAAAACCAAGTGAGTCGGGGGGGCGGCTCCGCTGTGGGGGGGCTCCCTGGGGTGCACGCAGCTAACGCCCTGCCTCTTCCCCAGACCAAAGTCGGACATCCTGAAAGACCCTCCTAGCGAAGCCAACAGCATACAGTCTGCCAACGCCACGGCAAAGACCAGCGAAGCGAATCACACCTCGAGGTACGCGGGGCCAGGACCAGGTGCTGACCGGTAGTCACAGTGCAGAGCCCAGGGCGGCCCCTGGGGGGTGGGCTGAGGAGCTGGGTGGGGACGGTGAGTAACAGGATTGTGATGGGCGGAGCTCAGCCGGCTGACAGCACCCGCGGTGGGTGGGTGGGTGGGTGGCAGCGGCAGTGGCCATTTTGGCATCCCTGGGCATCCGTGACAGGCCCCTTGGATTTGGAGCCCGGTGCCAGCAGGTCCTGGTGGGTGACGCTCTGCTGTTAAACCACACCTTTCTTAACCGCCCTTCCCCCTGGCATTTCAGGCCCCGGCTGAAAAACGTGGACAGGAGCACCGCACAGCAGTTGGCAGTAACTGTGGGCAACGTCACCGTCATTATCACAGACTTTAAAGAAAAGACTCGCTCCTCTTCAACGTCCTCGTCCACAGTGACCTCCAGTGCAGGGTCAGAACAGCAGAACCAGAGCAGCTCGGGGTCAGAGAGCACAGACAAGGGCTCCTCCCGCTCCTCCACGCCAAAGGGCGACATGTCGGCAGTGCAGGACGAGTCCTTCTGAGGCCGCACGTGGGGCAGTGAGGACCTCGCATCAGGGTATAGGATGCAGCCCGCCACCTGCCCGTGCGCCTGCGCCTGGAGTCTCTGTGGACGGCCACCGCTTCTCTGCAGGATGCTTCCTGCTCGCCACGGGCATCTGGCCACCCAGGAATTTCGCACCCTGACGGTTACTCGTGACACTTTTATGTATTCCATTGTTTTATATGATTTTCCTAACAATCATTTATAATTGGATGTGCTCCTGAATCTACTTTTTATATAAAAAAAAAATCTGCTGTGCACAATTTTCCATGTACATGACAACTGGTTTTTTGTTTTTGTTTTGTTGAGGGGGCGTTGGGAGGGGGGAGGGAACTTTTATTTATTGTGTTCACAACTCCATCCTTTCAGCATATCCTTTAAGTTTAGTTCTTTCTTCCAGTTATACTATGTACTATCAGTTTTGATATAACTATATATATATAAATATAAAATTATATATAAAGGGTTATTTGAAACCAATCCACGGCAGCGCTGGTGCTTGATACACTGTGAAGACAACATGGAACAGTGCAGATCTGGGACAGTCCCTTCCAGAAAGTGCTGAGACTGAGTCACAGTCGGTCTCGCGTGGAGTGTGTCCCACCCACGTGGGAACCTGACTCTCATCTAATGAGTCCTGACGATAGAAAGATTTTCTATTTTTTAAACAATGTGATCTCAGAGGTAAAGACTGCTCCAGATGGCCTGCATTGGCAGGGGGTAATGACAAATCACAGGTGGTGCAGTGGGGGGCTCTGTCACCCAGGAGTACCTGAAGGAGCTCCAGAATGCCACGTGTTGGTGTAAGTCACGGTCACACGCTGACATTGCTGTTCTGCACAAGCACCCGGCCTCACGGGCTCTCCCTGGGTCCACCCATCTTCCAGGCCTCCCCTCAGGTCTGGGCCCCCAGGGCCACCCTGGCCTCCACCTCCAGGGGCCTGGCAGTGGGGGCTTTACAGTTGGACTTGGTTGCCTCACGTCCCCGTCACTCAGACCCTCCCCCTGCCGGTGCAGACGTGAGACTCCCTCCTCGTTCCGTCTTAAAACCTACTGTGGTTCATTCTCCTCCGCAAAGGTCACGGCCACACGAGAGGCCCCCAGTGGAGCCCGTGCTGGAGACCCGGCTCGATCCCCCAGGGCGGGGACTCTGGCACTGAGTGGCCGAGGCACAGGGTAAGGCCATGCTGCCTGCCCTGGCCAGAGCGCGTGCTCCAGAGTTCCTTGTCCTCTCTTGACTGTCCTGGGGGGAGGAACAGCCACTCATCTGATCTAGTGACACCATCCTCCTTGATTCACGGCCTTTGTTTGCTTTGCTTTGCTTTTGTTTGGATTTGGGGGTCTCTCTTCTCCCCGACTTTCCCATTCACATCCACTGAGTTGGTAGTACACCAGAGTCATTTCGGGCGTGGGAACTTGATGTTAACCTTCCTTTATTTGATCTTGCTTTAAGGACTCACGGGAGGGTGTGTGATGTAATGAAGCACCACATTTTGGTGTTAAGAACCTGGTTTCCTTAATAGTAGAACTAATTTCTATCTGGAGGCAACAAGTAAAAGGAAAAAAAATTAACAGCTTGAATTGAGTAGCCAGCAGGAAAGGTTCCTCTCACATTTACATTAAAACGATGCTATAGTCACCAATGTACCATAATTTAAATTTGTCCTCGAAGGTATAGATTATAAAGCAGTGCCATTCGTTGCTGTGGTCCTATTCTCAAATGCATGGACAATGTTCCCTTCTTTTTAAAATAATGCTTGTATCTGGGATGCAAGCTGTGCTTATCTTTTTAAATACCTTTTTAAAGTATTTATTAATGAACCAAAGGAAATCAGGTGCTTTCTATAAGCATCAGAATATATAATACATAGTGATTTGACTATGAATTTTAAATCCACGTTTTAATATTAGTGGGATATTGCAAAGACATTCCTTCTAAAAAGTTTTAATATTCCTTTTATTACGGGTCTCAGGGAGGGTAAATTAGTCAGCCATATTTATTTTCCAGAGGTGTAAGGAATTGCTAAGTTTTTTAATTAACTTTTTTAAAAAAATTAAATGCCACCAAACTCGTGGGTTGCACTGCTTTTGGAACCAGTCAGTGTTGGCATGCACTTTGTTCACGAACACTGTGTGCTTTCGCAAATCAGTTTCATGTAAAGTGATTGGACCCCTAATGAGTGGAAAAGCTGATGATCCAGCTACTCAGAGGCTGCTCAGTGATCCATCGCCAGTGTCTTGGTTTTTTGGTTTTGCCTCCTGATCAATTAAAGAATGGGGAGAGGTGAAGGAAGGGGGGGGGGTTGGCTTTAGGACGAGTGGGCCCAGCTTGCTGTTGGGGCAAGACGGGGGGGCGGGTTGTCCAAGCACCAGACGTCACAGGGCCAGCCCGCAGCTGCCGCGCGTCTGGGGCAGCGAGGTGGTGGGTACCCGAGACCTTGCATTTCCAAAATTGGTGACATCCCTCAGGCACGATCTCTGGAAACGGGATCCTGCGTCCCGCCCTGCGGTTCCTAGGCAGTGCGTCTGAACACTAGCTAGCGTAGGTGATGAGGATGTACCTTGAAAGGACCAGAAACACTCAGTGTTCAGTGGCACAGAAAGCAGGTGAAAAATCAAAACAAAAAGCACAGTGTTAACGCAAGTTTCCCTTTGTTTCAACACCACACGATTTCACTCGAGTGCGGCAGCTGACCTGTCCGCTCTGCTTGCGTCGCGCAGTTAAGACAGAGGTCAAGACATCCGACTCCCACTATTTGAACCCAAACCTTTCCGTTCCAATCTGGATATTCAAACAACGTCGGCAGGAGCTTCTGTGAGTCCTTCCATACGATGTTCCACCTGCCTTACCGAGACCATTCTCAGTCTACTTTTTTAAGCTACCGTATCTTAAATTATTGAAAGTTTATTAATTGCTGAATATATAATAACCTTTGCTTGTATGTAACCGAAAATGGTGTAAGAGCCGACATTTAGAGTTGGACGATGGAGCCGGACAGTTTCTAATGCGCAAGCAGTTCTGTTCTTGTGTATGACTCGTAACCTTAATTTACTGTGTAAAGATGGTTACATTATTTCCTTAGCTTTGTTTGTTGGAGACAAATAGAGAATGCTTGTTAAGTATGTCAAAACATAATCTTACCTTGTGAATTTTTGTTCATGTATTATACGAGCTCTATTTTCCATTTGCCCAGAAAGACAGCTTGTATAACGCTTTTGGAAGTTTCTGCTCTGTAAGGTCTCTAGAGCTGACGGTCTGTTAGGTTTGTTTTCTCTTCATGCTAAAGTGTCAGTTGGTGGTTTTGTGAACTGGTCAGAAATTCACAGGTCTTAAATGTTTTGGGGAAATTTATATTGGACACTGCTCTTTGTCTAGCAAATAAAAGATGTTAATATATTCCTGTTACTGGCATGTGCACGACTATGTTATTAGAAGCCACTTTATCATTTTCCTGCTTTAAATAGAAATGTCTATTTATGAATTCTGCTTGTAGTTTTTTCACAAATAAAATAGTAAAATTTACATTGGAAAATCTTTATTTTTGTCTTGCGCAGAGCACCTGCCCTGAGGAGAGTGGCTCCCCTCTGCCCCTGTGGGGTGAGCCCGGGCAGCATCACCAGGGCCAGGGCCACTCCTTCGGCTCCTCCGTCCTTCAGAGCTAAAGTCTTTGGGGGCCAGTGCCTCTGAGACGCAGATGAAAATGCAGCTGAGCTGGGAAATGTGGAAGAAAGGGTGTCCATGCACCTGGGAGACGTTGCAGGGGTGGAGGGACAGGGGATGGGGCTGGACGGGGTCACCGGCTGCTAGATAGCCTCCAGATGGCCTGTTGGTCCCATTTCAATACTGGGGATCAAACTCGGGGGCGCTTAACCACTCACTGACCCATGTCCCCAGCCCTTTATTTTTTTGAGACGGCGTGAGTTACCCAGGTCCCCGCTAAGTCTCTGAGGTGGCTTTGAACTTGCAGTCCTCCTTCCTCAGCCTCTTGAGCTGGGATTATAGATGTGTGCCACCACTGTGCCCACCTGGGGACCCTGATGGGGGTCCTGAGTGGCAGAGGTTCTGTTGGAAGGAAACCTTACAAGCACTCTCCTGCCAATTTTAGATGAGAGGTCATCTGCAAGCCCCGCCCCCCCGCCTTCCTGGGGGCCCCACTGCCAGAGGCTGGCCTGCACCCAGTGCTGGACCCCCATGGTGCAGGTGTGCCTCTTAGGAGAGGGCCGGCTCCTTGCAGTCCTGGGATGGGAAAGGAGGCCTGGGCTTCTTGTCTAGTGCTCCAGCATTGAGGGCAAGCGTCCAGGCCCCTGCTGAGGTGTGGGGCCAGGTGACATGGTCAGGAAGACCTGGCTGAAGCCACCCTGACTAAAGGTAGACCCCTCTCCAGCTGCGGTGTGCCTGGGCCTGTGCCAACCATCTGCTGCCACGGTCCTGTGAGTTGGCCACCTCTGCTGGGGGCAGGAGGCAGGGTCAGCGTCAGGCCCTGGGCATCTCGCCCTGACCTCTCGGCAGTAGTGCAGAGAGAGCCGCTCAGAACCTTGAGGTGGTGTCCAGGTGGAGTTGGAGCCGCCCTGTGGGATTGGAGGTGGAGCAAGGTCCCGTCCACTGGTCGTTGGAGGGAGATGCGTTGCCCAGCTGGGCACTGCAGGGAAGGCCCCGACTTCCCTAGAAAGGACACAGGATGGTCAGAAACAGGAGGGGGCTGGGGCTGGGCAGACCTGGGTCCGGGGGGCACAGGAAAGCAGCCAGCCCCTGAGCGTGTCCCTGGTCCCAGCCATTCTCCAGGGCTGCCCAGTACAGCGCACAGGGTGACTGTGGTGTGTGCAGGTGTGAGGGGGACAAACGGCCCTCCCTGCAGGCACTGGTGAGCTGGACCTGCAAGGCCAGTAAGTGGCATAAAACGTCCACCCGTGGGCCCTGTCCACCCTCGGGCTTGTGCCCAGCATCACGGAGCAGAGTGCTCCCTTCCAGCCGAGTCCAGACTTGACCCCCACACCCCGGCCACACGTTAGCCATTCCTGCCCTGGAAGAACCCACCCGAACAGCTGGGGACCCACGAGGAATCTGGGAATGCGGTCTTCCGTCATGGACACTAGAATCCAGGGGCCCCTGGAGACCTCAGGGGAGTCGAAAGTCACTCTCAAGAGCTCAGCTTCCTGTCCAGAGCAAGGCCAGGGTGGAGGGGCCTCCGTCCAGTACTGACTGGAAGGGCAGTCCCCAGCCCCAGACCCCAAGGCCCTGTGGACAAGGTCCTGCCAGGCTGTCCCCCCACTCTGTCGGCCCCAGAAGTCACCGCAGGACACAGAGGGATGTTGTTCACGTGGTCGGAGCCCTAGGCCCACCTCAGGCCCCCAGGAGTGTGCCCCTGGCCTCTGCTCAGGACCCCGCCGCGGGTGGTGGCGCCCATTCTTCCCATTTTCCCCCCTGCACTTTGATTCTGGGATGAAAAGCGTTTTGGGATTGTCTTAGGCTTCGTAATTTCACTATTTTGTGTGGCCCAGAGAAAGAAAGGAGCAAATCTGTTCAGGGCCACATGCAAAACGAAATCCCGTGGGTTGTTGTTTTTTTTTTTTTTTTTAATGTTTTTTACTTGTTGATGGACCTTTATTTCATTTATCTATAAGCAGTGCTGAGAGTCGAACTCAGTGCCTCACACAGGCCAGGTAAGCGCTCTGCCACTGAGCCCCAGCCCCAGCCCAATCCTGTGATATTTTTGACAGATAACTTGAGGTTTCTGCGTTTACAAGCAACATTGGGACGAATGTGGCTTCTCTTCTCGTCATTGAAAGTTCATTTTTTTTTTCAGTGATGTTTACTGCCTCTTTTATTTATTTTTTTTTTAATTTTTTTTTTTAAAGAGAATTTTTCAATATTTATTTTCTAGTTTTCGGTAGACACAACATCTTCGTTTGTATGTGGTGCTGAGGATCGAACCCGGGCCGCACGCATGCCAGGCGAGCGCGCTACCGCTTGAGCCTCATCCCCAGCCCCTCTTTTATTTTTTTACAGTTTATGGAGTCGGTGGGAGAACTCAGGACCCCTGGTCGCCCGCCACTGTCTCAGTGTTAGCAAGCCTTAGTTCATGCTTAGTCCCTGTTGTTGATTGAGAATAGGATTTTCTCATGCCCGCACAAATCCACTAGCCCCCAGGAAAGAGACGGTGGAGCTACCGCCTCTGGATGAGCCACCAACAGTCTGCAGAGTGGACGCTGGACAAGGGGCACCTGTGCAGCCTATATCCTGCCATTACGGTGGCCCAGGCGCGGAGCGAGAGCAGTTATAAAGGGACGCCCTCCTGACCTGTGCGCAGAGGGATGTGCCCACTTAGAGGGGTCGGCAGGAGGTCCTCTCACTGGCTGCAGGGGAGACAGTCTGAAAAACGTGTCTGAGACGAAACCAGCTGTTACAGGATGCCGTGAAATAACAGGGGACGCCTGCTGAGGGGATCTCGGTGGCAGCACCCACAGAGCCTGGGAACAGATCAGGTAATGGGAGGGAGAGGAGCCGGGCGGCCCCCACTCACCCTGGAGCAGGTGGCCCATCGCCAGGCCACCAGTCTGAAGAGGCAGGGGCCACTTCAGGGGGCTGCTGAGAGGGGACAGCCGGGCACATCGCTCCTCCTAGAGGCAGAAATGTCCCCATGGGAAGAGATGCCACACAGAGAGGTTGTGTTGGGGCTGGGTGGTGCAGGGCCTCCTCCCTGTGACCGCTATACCTCCCAGCCCTGTGACAGTTCTGTGGAATGCGGAGGGGCGTCCCCAGAGCCCGACTTATGTTAGCAATGAGGAAGGCAGCTTTTACGGGTTCCGTCTTGGTCTTGCAGGCCTCCCTCCCGCGGCACGCACGGGACTTTCACGGTTTCAAGTGGTTGAAATTTTTTATTTATTTAAATTTTTTTTTTTTTTTGGTGCTGGGGATTGAACCCTGAGGCACTTTGCCACTGAGCGACATCCCCACCCCTTTTTATTTTGAAACAGGTTCTTGCTAGCAGTTGCTTACAGCCTTGCGGAGTCGCTGAGGCTGGCCTCGAACTTGCAATCCTCCCGCCTCAGCCTGCCAAGTTGTTGGGATGACAGGCGTGTGCACTGTGCCCGGCATGAGTGGCTGAAAATATTTTTAAAGAATAATAGGTATGATTTGTGAAAATCATATGACATTCAGATTTTAATGCCTGCAAATTGTTTTATTGGAACAGTGATTGAAAAGTCTATGAAAGAGACTCACTTGACTCTCTTTGCTATGGTGGTGACACGTGAGAACCTTCTACCCACAGATACGACTTTAGTGAGCAGAGCGAGGGGCTTGTAGTTGAAGCCTACTAGGTACGAATGACGTTTCTGATTTTCAGCTAACCATCAAGCCTCTCTGAACCGCCGTCTCTTTCTCCGTAGAATGGTATTTTTGTAAGGCTCATTTGTAATTATTTGTAAGGCTTTGAGCTGATAAATTCCTGCTTCCTGGTCGGTGCTCAGAACCTTAGTTCCTGCCTTGCCCTGGGGAACTCTGCATTTCCCACTAGAGGGGCCCCTTGAGAACCACGGAAGCTTCCAAAGTGATAGCTCATTGTGTATCCTGGGGCCTCACGGGGACTGATGGGGGCCAGCCTCAGGCACCAAACACCACCTGGCTGCACAACGGAAGGCTGGGCATCCTGACCACAGACCCAAACACAGCGTGGCTTTGGTTTTGGCGTCCCTGGGAAGCCAGAGCGTCACCAGGTCAGGGGCCCTGGCACTGGTACTTCATAGCTATGCCTTGGACTCCGGGCAGCTGCTGGGGCTGGCTCGGGGCTGGCCGCCTGCCCTGGGTTATCTCAGCTCCGTTATTCAGATGTTGCGTCTCCTCTCATTTTCCTATGCCTGCTCTTTGGTGCTCTATCTCTTGGGGGTTCTGTTCTTCTTGGAAAGAGAGTTCCTCGTGATTCGGCTTGAGTTGTGCCCCCAGAAGAGGTTGGCGTCCGCACCCCAGGGCCTGTGAACGTGCCCTTCTCAGAAATAGGCTCTTCGGGATGACCAGGTTAAGATGAGGTTATTAGGGTGGCTCCTGATCGGGTATGACTGTGTCCCCGTAATAGGGGACACTGGATACAGGGACACGCACAGGGAGACTGCTATGTGAAGGTGAAGGCAGAGGTCTGGGCAGCCACCCCAAACCCCAGGAGGGCCGCGTGGCATGGACTCCCCGTCAGATTCTGCAGGAGGGACTCTGTGGCGTGGACCTGGAGTGTCCCACAAAGGCCCCTGTGCCCAGGGCTGCAGCCTGTCGGGAGGTAGGGCTTTGGGAGGTGAGTGGATTACAGGGTTTCGGCCTCCTTGGTGGATTAATTCACTGGTGCTGGAGGTGGGTGGAGCCTGGGAGGTGGGCGTGGCCTGGGAGGTGGGCGTGGCCTGGGAGGCGGGCGTGGCCTGGGAGGCGGGCGTGGGTGAGGAAGTGGGCGTGATTGAGGGTGGGTGTGGCCTTGGAGGTGGCTGAGTAAGTGGGCGTGGCTGAGGAGGTGGGCGTGGCCGAGGAGGTGGGCGTGGCCGAGGAGGTGGGTCACTGGGCTGTGCCCTGGAAGGCTCACTCACCTGGCCTCCCCTCTCTGCTTCCTGGCTGCCGAGGACTGAGTGGGCCTCCCTCCCCACGCCTCCGCCATGATGCTCGGCCTCGCTGACCCCAGACAGGGGGACCGGCCAACCGTGGACTCGGAAACCGTGAGCCAAAGGAAGCCTTTCTTCCTCCACGTTGTTGTCTCGGGTATTTCCCCAGCGATGAAACGCTCTCTCCCACGAGAAGGACCCTGCACCCGCGGAGCTGGATGTCCCTTGTTGAGCCACCCCGTGGTGGCAGCTCTGGGGATCTCACCTCTGCCTTTCACGGCTGAGTGGCCCATGTCTGCTGTCATGTTCCGGTTTTCCCACGCTATTTTCTGTTGGGCTCCTTTCCTCTGCGTTACACCCTCTGCTTTCGTTCATGCCTGCAATACGTTCTCTCGTGGCTCTGAGAGGATGGAGGCTGTATCTTTGGATGTGGAGCGGTCTTTGCCCGGCCTGGCCCCTGGGACGGTTGAGGTTTTCTGGTTAGTCTCTGCCCCGGGCTTTGCTCAGGTCTCTGGAAACCTCCTGTTGAAGGATGGAGGAAGAGAAGCCCCAACACCAAGCCCCAAGTGGGCAGCTCTGGAGGATTTGCTGCGCTGAGCTGGGAACCCAAATGCAAATGTCTGTGGGTGTCTGGCCTCCATTGTGCGGAGCCTCAAGGCCTCCCAAGGCTGCTTCTTCAGGCATGAAGCTGCCCAGCAGTGGGCGGGGAGGACGGGCAGGAGCACAGAGCCGCCTCCTTCTTGGACAGCTTCCAACCAGTCCTGGCTTTCTCCTGGCCACCCTTTACCTCCCTTTTGGAATCACAAGAGCCCTCAGTTCCTGGCCTCTTGGAAGATTTGGTTTCTTCTTGGTTTTCACAGGTTGGCTCAGGACCGGGCTCTCTCTGGTCAGGGCCATCTGTTCTCCATCTTGTTCTTTTTATCTCCTTCCATTTTTCACAAAGCTGTGGTTATTTTGCGGTAGGGGAGGTTCACCTTTATCTCAGGTCTGTTTATAAGACTGCGGTTCACCCAGCAGAACAGCTGCCTGGGATGCGCCTGCAGGGTATGGCAGACCCAGGGCGGAAGGGCAAGTGTGACCTCCCGGTCAGGAGCAGGGCCGGGGCGTCCACCTCGCTGTTCCTCCTCACCTCGGTCCTGGGCCTCCAGCCAGGGCTTAGTTCAGAAAATGAGATAAGAGGTGTGTGGCCTGGAAGGCAAGGAGTGTCATTTACTGATGATGTAATCTCGTCTATAGCAAATCCAAAACGATGCTGCTCCCCAAACCAGGTCTCGATGACCAGGTTCTGGAAGTTTGCATTCGAAAAGATCAATGTACAAAATCAATCGCCTTTCTATACACTTGCAATGAGCCATCGGAAAATGAAACTTAGAAAACAATTCCATCCCGTAATAGCATCCTAAAGAACAAAACAGGAACAATTTTAAGAAAAAGAATTGCCCTACAGTGGTCAGAAGAAATAAGGCAGAGACACCCCGTGTCCGCGGGCCAGAGACTTCCTGAGGGCCCATGTTCCTCAGCGGACCCGCAGGCTCAGTGTAACCCCTGTCAGGATCCCAGGTGGCCTCTGTGCAGAAACTGACAGGCAATCCTAATATTCACATGGAAACGCAAGGGACCCGGCGTAGCCAAAATCATCTTGAAAAAAAAAAAAACGCAGTTAAAGGTCCACGTTTCCCGGTTTGAAAACTTCATGCAGAACAGCAGTAATCAGGGTGCCTACGGTGGTGCCATCGGGGTCGACACGTGGGTCGGTGGGACAGAATCCAAAGTCCAGAAATAAAGCCTCACGTTCACGGTGCGTTGATTTTCGACAGGGAGGCCAAAGCCATTAAACAGGGAAAAGAAGTCTTTTTTTGACAAATTTTGCTGGGACCACAGTAGAGCCACCTGCAAAATAATGGAAATAGACTCCTACTTCATACTAAGTGCAAAATAAGTCAAAGGACCTCACTGCAAGAGCTACAAACATAGAACGCTTAGAAGAAAACATGCAGCCGTGTCTTCGTCCCTTTGAGTTGGCATGCTTTCTTACGTGAGGCCAAAGGCAACCAAGGAAATGGGAATGCATCCGACGCCATAAGATGGAAAGCTTTTGCACCTGAACAACAGAGCGAGGAGACTTGTCTTGCTAGGGATGGCTGCTGTGGTCTGCACAGAGCGGTCCCAGACTCCTGTGAGTGCAGCAATGTGCAGAGGGGAGAAGAATGGACTGTGAGGGCTGAAACCCAGTCCATCCACCCCAGGTGACTGGAAGGACCCGTGGTGCTGTGGGCAGGTGGGCCTGGCTGGAGGAGGTGGCCACTGGGGGCTGCCCTGGAGGGTGCATCTTCCTGCGGCCCCTTCCCCTCTCTCTCTGCTTCCTGGCTGCCATGAGTTGAGCAGATGTCCTCAGCTGGGTCCTCCCGCCACGATGTCCTGCCTCACTCAGGCCCAGAGCCGTGGAGTCGGCCGTCTATGGACCGAGACCTCTGAAACCTACCACAAGCCAAAATACACCTTCCCTCCTCTAAATTGCTCTTGTTGGGTATTTTGATGAAAAAGCTGATTAAAACTATCATGTAAAATGGTCCGGCCACTCTGGGAGGCAGTCGGAAACTTTCTCAAAAGTTAACCGTAGAATCACCGTGGAACTCAGAAACTCCGGGATTCGCAACCCAGAGACGAAAACCTAAAAACTTGATTCATGAGGGTCCCAAAGTGAAAACTCCGATCTCCCTCAGCCGATGAGCGAGTCAATAAAATGAAATCTTTGCCCGATTTCCAGTGTGGACCATAACAGAGAAGGAAGCCCCCAGATAGTGCCGTGTGTCTACACTTGCAGGAATCCAGATGCAGAGTTCACACAGCGGGGGTTTTATTTTATGGGATGTCTACAATGGCAGAGTCAATGGTAGTCTGCTGGTAGTAGCTTGGGGCCGGGGAGGAGGTCAAAGAGAAATGGAGAGAGCTGCCCAGAGCTGTTCAGGGGCAGCGTGTTCGGGGTGAGTTGATGGGGTGATGGCGGTTCTGCCCTGGGGTGTACTAAAAGCCACCAAGTTGACTTTCATGTATGAATTGCAGGATCTGTGAATCACCTACTGGTTAGGTCTGTTATTATTATCTTTTTTTGCAGGGGGTAAACAGGATTGAACCCTGGGGCACTCGACTGCTAAGCCACATCCCAGCCCGATTTTGTGTTTTATTTAGAGACAGGGTCTCTCACTGAGTTGCTTAGGGCCTCACTGAGTTGCTGAGGCTGGCTTTGAACTTGTGAGCCTCCTGCCTCAGCCTCCCAAGCTGCTGGGATGACAGGCTCATGCCACCACACCCGGCTGTTATTATTATCTCTTGAAAGCCCCATTTTATCTGCCCTGGCTTCTGAGCCCCTATGGGAATCCTTGATGCCAATTTTTGGGGAGGTTGGGCTGTGCCTTACAAATCGACATAAGGACGCTCTAGATTCTAACGGAGGAGGTCAAGATCAGGGACATTTGGTCAGGCAGATTCGAGTGGACTCCAGCCCACCTGTCACTCATTGGCTGCATAGTCTTGGACGAGGAGCTTAATCTCTTTAGCCTCAGTTTCCTAGGGCAGGATTAGCAGAAGGACCACAGGAAGAGATGTGTTCATGGGCAGAGCCCTGTTACGTGGACTCCAGCAAACACCAACATCCTGTTCTCCCATCTTCTGCCCAAGCAGAATGTGGAAATCAAGCAGCTTGAGCCAATGGGAGGCATGGATTGCCTTGTATTTACTGTGAAATCTGGGGATAGCTTCAGGCATGGCTGGATTCAGGGGCTCAACTGATGTCATCCCCTCCCGTTTCCTTTGCTTGCTCTGTGTTCCTGGTCAGAAGACCCTGAACCAGACTGCCTGGATTGGAGTCTTACCCGTCACGTGATGTTGGGCGAGTTCCTTAATCTTTCCAACGCTTCGCTTTCTTCATCTTTCCAGAGTGCTGGTGGTTTCCAGAGTGCTGATCTCAGCTCAGAGGAGTGTCTTGGGAATCCAGCAAGATGATGTGCTTTGAGTGTCGGCACGGTCCGTGCTGGGTACATTTTGTTGTGATCATTATTAGTATTGACTTTATGATCGGCCTCTGTCCGGACCATCCATCAGGGAAAAACTTGATTCTTGGTATCCCTAGTGCATAGAGATTAAAAAACAAAAAGCAGAAAGCATGATCTTGACCCACCAAGGGGCCATGTGCCTGTCCTCTGAACACAGATCTAGGATGGTCTCCTCCTGCATTAAGGACCTGCGTCACCAGGAACTGGGGACCGTAGTAGTGACAGCCTGGTGAGATGCCAGCAGGCGGGGGAGGGGCCAGGCAGACAGATCCAGGGTCCTCTGCACCCACGGTGAGGCTTGGGGGTCAGAGAAGCAGCTGCTGGGAGGGGCGTGGCCGCCGCTGGAGGCCAGCAGGACCAGGCCAGGCCTGTCCAGCTCCTGAGGCTGAGGGGTACCCGCGGCCCAACCGTCCCTGGAGCTGGAGCAAGCGGCTGGGCCTGGTTGGAACAGCCACTGCAGCTGTGACTCCCGCTGCGGGGCCAGAACTTGAGACCCTTTTACATTCACAATCAGGACCACATGTGGAAAAGATGGGGGTCTTTGGTCTGGAAGGAAAAACAAAGGCAGCAGCCCCCCATTCGGGATGGTGGGAGGGTCTGAGGTGGTTTCCGGGCAGCCTGCGCCCTCCACCTGTCGGGGAGGTGCGCTCCGTCTGGGGTCTCCGGAACCAGGAGAGGGTCGTGCTGAGCCAACCCGGGTCTGCGACCCCAAATAGGGGGCTCAAGGAGTCGTCCTGAGAAGATGGGAAACAGTGCTGGGGGGACCTGTGGTCAGCCTGTGCGGGTGACCTGGGATTGCTCCACCAAACAGATAGAACAGACTCTGATTTAGCCATCAGCCGAGCCTCGTGATGGCAGTCCCCGTGTCCTCACGGTGTCTATGGGGGACCGGTGGACAGCAGGTAGAGGCTGATCCATCCACCCTTTCTTTCTTTGAAATGTCATCTTCTTGGCACCAGCCGGTCCTGCAGCCTCGCGGGGCCCCAGCGGGGTCCTGGCTCCAGGCCCTGTCCTCCTTTAGTCTGGGACCTCACAGACCCGTCTCCGAGTCATCGTTGAACCCCCAATTTGGTTGTCTGACCTCAGCTTCCCCTGGAACGACTCCCTGGTGGACTCCACGTGCCCGGGCCTCGCGGGGTTGCAGGGCATGTGCCTGCGCCCCTGTGGCAGGAGGCGAGGCTCCAGTGGGCCATCGGGTGGGAAAGGCTAGCGAAAACAGGTGCCTCCTGTGGCCGTCCTTGTCACCAGGCTGCCCATCGCTGGACGGCTGGATGGCGGGAGCTGCTGGCCTGGGGTCCGGAGGCTGGAGGTGTGCGGAGGGGCTCAGGCAAGAGGCTTCCTACTGGGGCTGTAAGGGGAGGACCTGCTTCAGGCGGCTGGCCATGGCTGTGGCTGCCCTCTGCCCTGAGTCCCCACATCCTCTTGTCCTTTCAGGTGTCCCCTTGGCGTAAGGACCCCAGTCCTGTGGACTTGGAGGTCAGCTAATGACCTGCTGTGAACTGCCTCTGTAAAGAGCCCTTCTCCAAACAAGGCCACCTGGGGGGCCTGGGCCACCGCTCCACCTGAGTGCGGCCACCGTCCCTCCCGCGGCCCCACCCATGGCCCTTCCCATGGCCCCACCCACCGCCCTTCCCATGGCCCCACCC
>NW_026000168.1:3667510-3677384 GCF_001458135.2 Marmota marmota marmota | reverse complement strand
CCCACGGCCCCTCCCACAGCCCCTCCCATGCCCCTCCCACGGCCCCTCCCACAGCCCCTCCCCTGAGCAGAGCCGCTCAGCTCTCCGGGCCTCCTTCCTGTGCCGGGCTTGGAAGGTTACTGGTTCCCTCTGGCCCTCCATGAGGAGGCTAAGGAAGAGGAGACGGCGTGGCCAGGTCCAGCCCGCGTTTGGCAGCTGAGTGTTCAAATGGTTTGAACGGGAAACCACTGAGCCAAGTGGTGGCCAGTCTTGTAGCCAGGGGAGCCTAGGACCTGGGCAGAGGCCACACAGCGGGGTCCGGTGGCGCTGGCCGTGGGCTGTGGCTCTGCAGCTCCTTGCTCAGTGCCTGGTGTGTGGAGGGATGGACACCTGCTTCTAAAGCCCTGGCCGAGGAGCTGGCTAGGAGGGCAGAAGGTCTGTGCTCTCCCGGATGTGGCCAGGGGGGTCTCGAAGGGGCAGCAGCCTCATGGTCATCCCCACCCCTGGAGCAGGTGCAGAGAGGCGAGTCAGGCCCTCAGGAGGCCGAGCTGCTCTCTGGGGATGAGATTGTTACCACTGTTTACCGAGACGAGTCCTTGCTTCCCCAATGCTGAAGTAGAACACCAGAGAAGCAGGCCGAGCGAGTGGACAGTGGAAAGTAGGAGCTTTATTAAGGACAGCAGAAAAGACTTCTCCCGGAGGAAGAAGGGGACCCAAAAGGCGGACTCCGTAGAAGGGGGAGGTCTTCCCTCTTTTACAGCTGAGGTCTTCTTTTAGCTTTCCCACACTCCTGTCCTCTGTTTCCCTTCAGTGATGGAATGCAGGTGGGAAGGCCCAACAGGTGGGGGACAGGTGGGCTGGAAGAGTCATCTGGGCAGGAAGGGCCTGGGGCGGCTTTTGGATTAGCCCTTCCCTGTTGCTGGGGGCTGCTTCATTAACAGTTCCTTAGGATGGGCTCTGGGCCTTGGGGACATTAACACTTCAGTGTCCCCAAGTGCTGCTCTGGTTTCCTGGACTCCATTCTCCATAATGGCCCCCATTCTGTTTATCTTACCACACTAATGACCTACAAGATGACCTGGCGTCCACTGGGATGGACAGACCCAGGGCTATGCTGTGTGGCCTCAGCAGGACCCAGGGCTTAGGCTTCGAATCAGAGCCAAGTTCAGGTCCCGGGTTCACCCCAGCTGGCTGTGGGACGTGGCGCATCGCGGAGGGTCCCCAAGTGTGACACACCTCAGCCGAGATGGCCCGCAGCAGCCACCTCCCAGGGCAGGAAGGGCAGGGCCTGAGCAAGCCTGGGCGGGTCTGTCCATTGGCTTGAGTTCCAGCCTCACGTGGGAGCTCCGTGTGCCCCACCTGCTGGACTGGGTTCTGTTCCAGCCCTTCCCAGGAGCTGAGGGTGACGGAGGCTGTTAATCTTCACACTTCTATTTTTTTTTCTTTTTTGTTACCAGAGATTGGACTTAGGGACACTTGACCACTGACCCCATCCTCAGCCCTGTTTTGTATTTTATTTAGAGACAGGGTCTCACTGAGTTGCTTAGGGCCTTGCTGTTACTGAGGCAGGCTTTGAACACACGATCCTCCTATCTCGGCCTCCCGAGCTGCTGGGATGACAGGCGTGCACCTCTGTGCCTGGCCTCTTTGCACTCCTTGTATGACCAGTCATCAAAGGGATCAACTCCTTGAGTTTACCTGAAACAAAACCCAGCAACTAACAGAAAAAAAAATCCAAACCCCCCAAAACCAGATCACCATTGCCTCTGGAAGGACCCAATTCCTCGGCTCCCAGGTGCAGGGCACAATCCTGGGCCTTCCCTGGCCTCTCTCCAGTCCTGGCAGAAGGCACAGGCCTGGCCTCAGGTCGCTCAGCGTCCAGATCCTACAAGACGGCGGGGGGCACAAATCCCAGGGTTTCAGAAAAGTCCCGGAAGCCCCTCTGGGGACGTCCTCTGTCGGGACTGGAAATGTGGCTGCTGTGTTTAAACACTGTGCCTGTGCAGGTCCCCGGGGGTACCCAGGAGGCCCAAATGGCTGCAGCTCAGAGATGACCGGCTGCCAAGGGCAGAGTCCCTCAGGCAGAGCTCCAGGGTCCAAGGGTCGCCTGGCATGGCCCTGGGAGGAGGCCCCAGCCGTGCCCCACAGGCTCTCAGAGCTGTGGCCAGCACCTTGCCCGTGGCTCTGGGGCACCCAGGGCAGCTGGGCTCCAGGCCCTGGGGGTGAAGGGTGCTTCTTCCTCCTGGAATCCAAGGCTGTGCAGAGAGCGCCTCCTGTGGACCAAGGTCCACGTCCAGCCCCAGGGGCACAGGCGAAGCCCGTGCTGCCCACACATCTTCACTCTGGGCTGCAGGAGCCCAATGGCCATGCTCTCACCAGGGACAGGGACGCGCAGGGCACTTACCGCCATGTATAGGCCATCTGGTCCTGCCATGGTGGGCAAGGGCCTTGCTGCCTCTGTCCATGATGGGGTGCTGGACGTTTCTCAGGGACCCTTACTGGAGAGTAGTGGGAGAAGCAGAGAGGCTCAGAGTGTCCAGGGTCCGCTCACTGGGACCCTCCCTCTGCTGGTGGGCTGGCCAGCTCCCCTCTGGTGACCCTCCTCCTCCTCCTCCTCCTCAGTCCTGTGATCTGGAGGTGGGAGCTTGAGGTGAACCCACTGTCATCAGGGCTGGACACCTGATCCATTCCTGGACAGTGCGAACACTGACCATTGATCCTCTGGCTGCCTGCTTTTTTTGCCACTGTGGTCGAAAAGGACCGAGAGGGACATTCAACGAGGAACCGTTTGCTGTGGGGCTCATGGTGCCAGGGGTCGCCGTCCTGGTCCGCTCTGGGCCCAGGTGAGGCTGGGCATCCTGGTGGGAGGGGCCAGGAGGGAAGGACGTGGCACCAGGAGGCAGAGAGAGACGAAGGTCAGCTGACGGAACATCAGCCCCAGGGCTCTCCCCAGGGACCTGCCCTCGTCACCGCCCGGCCGATCCCACCGGGAGACTGACCGCTGACCGGGCTGGGGCTCACGTAGCCCAGCCACTTCCCCTCTGAAGTTTCTTACCGTCTCACACGCTGGCTTTTGGGGACACCTCACATCTAAACCATGACACCATCTCTGGGCCCAGAAGGATTAGCACCTGGGAGTGCCATCGCCATCCTGGCCCCACAGCGAGTCCAGCCCTGCTCTCTGTCCACTGAACCCATCTCCTGGACACAGGAGGCTCCTGGGCAGTGGTCAAGGGAAGGCAGGTCCCCGTGGCACCTGGGAATGCAAACCGCGGTCTCGACGTCCACCATGCTCCCACCCCAGCCCCCTCCTGGGGGCACCGCCCTGTCTGGGCATCACAGATGTAGGCCAGGTCAGGGGACTCGGCTGCTGTCCCGTCCAGAAGAGAAGTTGTGACTCTTGGAAGCAGCTTCCTCATGGGGTTGAAGAAAAAGGTGAACTCCCTCTTCCCCCGCAGGTGAGTTCCCTGGCTGCCCACACTGGACGGTTGACCGCCAGGGAGATGGCCTCTCCACAGTCCTGGGGACACTGCAGGGTCAGCTGGCTTCAGGGGCAGGGGCAAGGGCAGTGAAGCTGCCTTTTAAGATCCTTAATTTAATGACATCTTGTAAAGACCTTTTCCAGCTAAAGCCACACACATAGGTCCCAGAGGTCAGGGACTGGAATGTGCCGCTCAGGTGGCCTCCGGTCAATGCACCAGGCCTGGGATCTGAGTCCCTGCTCAACACTTGACCCACAGTGTCGCCCTGCCCAGGGAAGCCCAGCCATAGCCCACAGCCTCTCGAGGACGCATCCTGGGGACACTGAGTGGGCCCTCGGGTCAGCTTGCTCCCAAGCAGCCGTCACCAGTCCCTTTCTCTGGGTGGCCATTTCTGAGGAGGGAGGAAGGGGCTGGGTTTGGTCCCTGCAGATCTGCCCGGCTGCCGCGTGCCAGTGGGCACCAGGCAGAGACTCAATGATCAAGCAAGCTGTCTGTCCAGGGGTTGATGTCCTGTCCATGGGGATCAGGTATCTCAGTGCCAGGGGCAGGCTGTGAGCAGCGCCCGGTGCCTGAGACATTTCATAAAAACAGGCGGGGGCTGGAGCCGCTGCGCGGTGGCCTGCAGAGCCCTGTTGCAGGGGACAGAGTGGACAGAGGCGTCCTGTGGCCCTGAGGTTAGCAGGAGCCACCTGCTCCTGCTCCTGCCACTTTCCCTGCACAGCGAGCAGCTGGCCCCACGGAAGGGCCATGTCCAGGTGCAGAGCATGGGGCCTGGCCTCGTGGGCCCCCGACCCCTTGGCCGCGACTGCAAGGGCCACTCTGATGACTCCGTGCCCGGCCAGGAGAGGAGCCTGGCAGCGTGGCCCCAGGGCCGGCGGCTCCTTTGGTGTGGAGGGCCACCAGCCGCCCTCTGCCATGGCCAGCCTGGGGCCCTGGCGCCTCTCCCCCGGCCCCGTCTTTGCAGGGGTGGCCACAGAGGCCAGGGATCCCCGCCTTCCTGTGGCCTTTTTCTTCCCAAGGAGGGACAGCAAGTCCGCCCTGCAGGCCGGGAGACGTGCCAAGTGTCTGCTTTGGGTTTTCTAAATTCCGGGGGAGGGAGGACGCGTTGGGGAGGACACGTCTGGCCAGAGTCTAACAGCACGTCTGTCCCGCCGCCTGGCCGCCCAGCCCAGTGCAGCGGGGAGGGCTGCGGTGGCTGTCACCGGCCCCAGGCTTGGACAATGGTGCCTCAGGAGGGGGGGTCCCTCTCAGGATTGCTGGGTGGACCCCATCGCTAAAGCCAGGGGCACCGGGAGCTATGGACAGGGGGGGCTGGGGATGGGGCTGGGACCTGGGGGCAGAGGACGGGGATCGCCGATGCCCACTTGCGCCCGAGTCTGCTCACCCAGACCCCAGGGCCAGCTGGCAGGAGAGGGACCCGCCACACACCCCAACCCCCGAATTCCCAGGACTGTGCTGACAGATGGACAGCTAGAGAGATGGACGGGTGGATGGGTGGTGAATAGATGATGTGTGGAGACGGCCCCGAGTGTGATGGCCCGTCCCCATGCATGGCAGAGGGCCACCTGCACCCACCCTCGGATCTCGCGAGCGTGGTGCCAGCAGAGTCTGGCCCTGGCCATCCCGTGGCTGGCTCTCAGGGTGAGCATCAGCCGCCGTCCTGCTCCAGGAGGCAGGGTAGGCCCCGAGCTGCTCCCTCAGCCGGACGGGCACCCCCAGCCCCGTCACCGGGCAGCCGAGGGCAGGTCCCCGGTTTCCGTTGCTTGCCTGGGCAGCTCGCCCCACTTATGCAACCCTGTCTGTCTTGAGTTCCTGCTGTGAGCTGGGTGCTGTGCCGGGCGCTGGGATCTGCAGGACAAGACCCACCGAGGGCCACCCACACTCTAGAGGACACCCACCACCAAGATGCGAGTCTCTAAGATGTCAGTTGGTGACCAGAGGAGCACAGAAAAATGTGAAGCCCTGTCAGAGGCAGGAGGAGAACTGGGGTGGNAGAGACAGACCTGATTCCTGTGCCCCCCCATTCCTGTGCCCCCTGGGTTCCCGTGCCCCCCCATTCCTGTGCCCCTGGATTCCTGTGCCCTCGGGTTCCTGTGCCCCCTGATTCCTGTGCCCCCCATTCCTGTGCCCCCCCATTCCTGTGCCCCCCCATTCCTGTGCCCCTGGGTTCCCGTGCCCGCTACTCAGCTGTGTCCATCCGCATTTCAGTGTTTCTTGCCCTCTCTGCTTCCCCTCCTGCAGGGGAGAGGCCAGGAGCGCCTGGTCCACAGCCCCTCTCTGTGCCCCCAGGGCCACCGTGGACCTCCCAGGGGTCTACCTGACCTGCACAGCACCTGGGGAGCTGGTCGAGGAGGCCCCCGGCTACTCATGACCCCGGCCGGCCCTGCCCGCTCTGGAGGCAGCAGGAGTGGAGGGGCACCGGCCTCCCCTGCATCCTAAGCACTTCTAGGCCTCGGCCCTGGGAGGGGGGGCCACATCCCCGCTGAAGAGGGGAAGGAGCTGGGCAGGTCTGGTCTGTGGCTGAGCTGGCTCGGACGCTGGGGTCAGGTTGGGTGCCCTGTGGGGTGGGCTGGGGCCTCTGCCCTGTAACCGGAGCAGCCCTGAGCGCTCAGCAGTCTCCCTGCAGGAAGGACGGCGAGGGAGGGTTGGGTGGCCATGGCCTGCAGCGGTCCTTGGCCCTGACCTTGAGGAGGCTCATCGCCCAGCTGGCTGCCTTCCCACCTGTGGTAGGTGCCGTGAAGGGCATCCTGAGCCCCCTCCTCGGCAGCCCTTGGACGTACAGGGATCCTGCATCCGGGTTCCCAGCCTCCCATAGGAAGTGTTCTTCCTGGGCCTCCCTGCCTCCCCTCAGCTCCAGAGAAGCGCCGGGCCTTTCCCCTGCCCTGCAGAGACAGGGACCCTGGGCCTTCCCTTCCCCATAGGGCCTTTGGTCCTTCCCAGGGGACCCTGGGGAATGACCTTCTGGCTTCCTGCTCTGTCCCAAGGACAGGCTCCGGTGGCTGAGTGGCAGGAGCAGCAGGGGTCCTTTGGGGGAGCAGGGCATTTTGGGGTGCTCTGCTGGCCCTCTGATCAGCTTCTACCAGCTGCCTGGCCGCTCCCAGGGGCTGAGGTCATGGGTCCCCAGGACGCTCGCCTGGGAGGCCTTGGTGTGTCCTGAGCACCTCCCGAGAGGCCAGTCCTGGGCTCAGAGGGACAGAGGGCTAGCCGAGGCCGTCCCCCTCAGTCCCAAGGCCTGGAGCTGGAGAGGTGGGGCCCACCACCTGTGGGGCTCTGCGGCCACCCTGAGGGCCAGGTCTGGGGGGGCCCTTGAGGGCTGCGGGCCTCTGCTCCCTGGGCTACAGTGTGGCGGTGGCCACGGAGTGTCCGCTCCTCCCATTCCCTCTGCTCTGCCAGGGTTCTGCAGGACAGCGCTGGCCCCGTCCAAGCCCATAAACTCAGTCCCACCCACACGGTTCCAGCTCCTGGCGGCCCTCTCCCACACGGCAGGCGGGTCCTGCCCCGTGGTTTCATGGGTCCCCGCCCCCTCCCCACCTTCCCCCTACAAAGGCCCAGTGAGATGGGCAGGAGCTGCCGAGAAGGCCTGCCAGGGCCCGGCCGTGGACCAGGCGGACAGCTTTCCATCTGGGCCTAGCCCTGGGCAGGGCCTATTCCTGTTCCCCTCGGCTCCGGCCAACCCCTTCCTGCCCTGCCACTCCACAGAGGCCACTCTGTCCCCTTGGGCTGGGCCAGCTCCCACTCGGGCCCTGTAATGGTTCTGGGAAGGAGACCGGGAGGCGGTCAGCCAGGGAAAGCCAGTCCGTCTGCCATTGTCCCCGTCAGACTCCCAGACACAGCCAGGGCCACCCAGCATGGTGTGGCCACATGTATGTGAGTCACAGCCACGGTCAGCCGGTCAGCACGCTCGGCCAGTCAGTTAAGTGGCCGCTCTTACGGCCACACGTGTCAGGGTCACAGAGGCTCAGGGGAAGTCACAGTTGTGGTGGGTCACCTGGAAGCCCAGCTGATCTTGGCTGATTGGTTGTTGTGGAGCCACCGTCTATGGTCAGCCTCCTGGCACTCTGCTTTAGTGACCAAATGACCCAACGAACCCAATTTTAGAGGAAAGAGAGTTAGTTTGGTGCTCCTGGTTTCAGAGGTTTTGTCCATTGATGGCCGACTCCGTGGTTCTCTGCCCGAGGTGGCCCCTGTTGGTCTCATCATGGCGGAGGGCGTGCAGGAGGAAGGCAGCTCAAAGGGTCACCCAGGTGGCCATCAGCCATCAGGGAGCAGAGGGAGCTCCGCTCACCGGGGACAAAGTACTAACCCCAGCGGCAGCCCCAGGGGCCACCTCCTGCACCCGCCCACTGCCCACAGTCACCGCCCAGCCAATCCCCAGGTGGACTAACCCACAGACCAGGCTGGGCCCCCACAGCCGGCCATCTCCTCTGACCTCCTTGCACTGCCCCCCACAGAACTGCTGGGGGACACCTCATACCTAAGTTCACGTACGTCCTCCCCCACTGGAGTCACGGCCATGCCTAGCAGGTCTGGGGCCACCTGGTCACCTCAGACCGCCCACCATCGGTCCATCAGCCAAGGCAGAGCCAGGTGGTCATTGCCAACAGCCAGTCGTGGCCACCAGTCCGCCACAGCCAATTGGATCAGTCTGCACGCTCCACCCGCCGTCCAGGGGAGGCGTCACAGCTGTCCTGTCAGAAACCACCGCTCACACCACGGGACGCTAGCCCTCTCCCAGCAGCTGGTCCACCTGGGCAGTGGCCAGCCAGGTTTCAATAACCAAGGCAGAGGCCAGGCCTTCTGTAGGCCTGTAGTGGACAGGACATTAGTCCCAGGCAGCCACTGTCCACAGCCCTGCCAGGCATGGCCACGAAGAAGCCCCAGGCAGCCAGCCGCCCCTCCTTGGGAGCAGAAATGCTGTCCAGGGGTCACGAAGCCACCCAGGCACCCTGAGGGGCAGCAGCCCTCCAGCCACCCATCGGGCTCCTCAACAAGCGCCTGGGGACACTGTCACTCAGCACTGGCAGAGCTCAGAGGGTCACCCAGGCGGTCATCAGCCTGTGTCCGCTGGCCAGGCACACCGACTCAGCCACAGTGACAGTAGGACAGTCCTCCCCAGGGAGCTCCCTGGCCGGTTGGTCTGGAAGAGGTGGGCAGCCAGCCGGCCTCGTGTGGCAGGGAGCCGGTCACAGGTCACCTGGCCAGTTAGGTGCCATCCCTCGTGCAGCCGCGGGCACCCCAGGGGACAGGTTCCCGTGCCTGGCCGGCTCCTCGGTACCAGTCACTGGAAGGGAAAGTCACTGATTGCTGGCTGAGCCTGTGGGGATGGGAGGGCCGTCGGGCTTGGGAGTGTGAAGCCAGCGAGGCAGAGCGTGGGGTGCTGACCTGGACACCTGTGCCCACACTCCATGCTCCTCCTGGACATGGGCGCAGAAGGTGGTGGGGGTGGAGTGCTCCAAAGTCACAGTGTCACCCAGGGCACTGTGCAGGCAGGAGGGGCGGGTGGCGTGCAGCAGTGTGACTACCTCACTGTCCTGGAAAACGGCTCCTGTGGCCACCGCGCCCCAGGTCAGAGGTGCCGTCTCGACAAGGCCAGTGGAGCCGCCCGCTCAGCTGCGAGGCCTCTGGCTGCTGGGAGAGCAAGTCACCGAAGCAGAGAGCTGGCCGGGTTGACCCAGTGCCCTCCCTCGCTGACCTGGTCAGTCCCACCCCCAGCCGTCTGCCCTGGAAAGCCTGTCTGTGACAACCAGCCCGTCACCCCACCCCGTCAGCAGCACCAGGCACCCACAAGCTCCCACAGGAACCCCAAGTCTCGCCCTGCCTGCCTTGCAGCCTTCAGGGTGCTGCCCTGCTCCTGATTCATCAGGCAGGATGGGGAGGGGACAGGTGGGTGACCTGCTGGGGAGTTCAGGGGACTCCACGCGTCAGCTGGGTCAGAAGGCAGGAAACAAGGGGCAGGCTGTTCACCCACCTGGGTGTCCCCTGCCAGGAGACATAGGGTCCTGCTGCCCACCCACCTGGGTGCCCCCAGCCAGGAGATACAGGGCACATTGCCCACCCACCTGGGTGCCCCCAGCCAGGAGATGCAGGGCCCAGCTGCCCACCCACCTCTGTGCCCCCAGCCAGGAGACATAGGGCACATTGCCCACCCACCTGGGTGCCCCCAGCCAGGAGATACGGGGCCCAGCTGCCACCCACTGGGTTCTCCCAGCCAGGGGACATAGGGCCCTGCTGCCCACCCACCTCGGTGCCCCCAGCAAGGAGACACAGGGCAGGCTGCCACCCAACTGGGTGCCCCCTGCCAGGAGACACGGGTGCCTGGCTGCCCACCCACCTGGGTGCCCCCTACCAGTAGAGAGGGGCAGGGGGACTGGGGAGATTGTCTTCGCTTCCTCCTCCTCCCCCCTCCCGTCCTC
>NW_026000168.1:3630106-3667412 GCF_001458135.2 Marmota marmota marmota | reverse complement strand
GTCTTCGCCTTCCCTCCTCCTTCCTCCTCCTCCCCCTCCCGCTCCCTCTCCCTCCCCTCCCTCCTCCTCCCCCTCCCCCCTCCTCCTCCCCTCCCTCCTCCTCCCTCCCTCCTCCCCTCCCTCTGCCTGGAGCAAGGCCCAGGCTGCCTCCTCCTCCTGGCCCTGCCCTGGCGGCCCCCCCCCCCACCACACACACTCACAGTCACACCCCGTACACACACACCCACGCACACCCCACAGCCACACCGTGCCCTCTCCTTGGCTGCCTGCCCACTTCAGGACGTCCTGTCCCCACCTCCCCCAGCCCTGCTCTGGGGCTTCCGCCTGCCCAGCAGCCCTCTGGGGCTCCTTCCCCAGGGCCTGGTGTCCTGGACCCGCCTGCTGGGCCTCTGCTCCTTCCGCCTCCTCTGGGGCAGGGTTGGCGGGAAGGCTGGGCAGGGAGGTGTCTCTCTCCAAGTTCCCTGGGCCGAGGCTCTCCCTGGGGCAGGGGCTCCCAGGGGCTCTGGGTACCAGCAGCACTGGCTGGAGTCCAGCGGGGAGAGACCCGGATCCCTGAGGCTGGGGAGCACTGTCCACTTCAGAGGGACGGGGCTGCCTTCCACTGGAGGGGCCGTGTTCCTGGCAGAGGGGGCCCTAGACCCCTTCCGACATGGGCACGGTGAGGCTTGGGTCCTCCCGCCCTCCTCTTTAAGGTGGCCCCGATAGCAGACCCACCAGCAAAGCAGGCCACGTCGGGGGGCCCTCCATTGAGGCCGGTGGCTCCTGTCGGGTGACCCTGCTTGTCCATGACAGCCTCCTCTTGCAGCCTGGGTTTAGACCTCACTTAAGCTCCGGAGAGCCTGGGGCTTGGGCGTGGCCTCATCATGGCCCCCCTGGGGTGGTGGTCACCTAAAGCTGGTGGACGACGGTGTGGGAGCGCGGGGGGAGGGGATGCCGAGGAGCTGGGGTGGGGAGTCCAGCCGGGGTTTCGGGCCCTCTGGGGACTGGCCTGGCCAGGAATGCAGAGAGACGGGAGGCAGGAGTCCACTTCTTGCAGAAGAAGGGGTGGCAGAGGGCATCCTGATCTGGGGGCAGGACTCCTGGTGACAATCGCTCTAGGGAGGAGGGGAGAGCGTGTCACCTGTGAACCCTCCTGGGAGCGGCAGGGGGGGCTCTGGCCAGTGCACCTGATCGGGCCTGAGTGCCTAGGGGCTGCCCCCGCCCGCAGGGCAGCCCCGCGAAGCCCCTGTGTTTTTGGAAACATGCAGGGCAGTGGTGACACCCTCCGAGGGCTGAGGGCCGGTGGGGGGTGGTGTGGCCGTGGCAGCAACAGTCCTTAATTTTCAGGCCCGAGGGCCCCGGAAGCCTGTTCCTCTCCTGCTGACCACAGACCGGCCATTTCCTGCTTCCGAGGAAGAGGGCCAGCTCTCAGGGCCACCCTGCTGGGTGACAAGCCTGGGAAGAAAAAGGCTCCCCACGGCCAGCATGGTGTCCAGAGGCCTGCCCATCCCCCGCCAAAGGCCACTGCCCAGCCCTGCCCCCAGCCACCCCTTCATGGACAGCAACCCGGGACCCCTGGCAGGCCACAGAGCACACCTGCCTGCCTGGTGGGGCCCGAGGTGGACCTCTGGGCACTGGAGGGGGAGGGCTCTGGTTGGTGGACCAGGAAAAACACCCAGGGCCCATCTGTCTGTTTCTCAGATGTTTCTGGAAACTTCTGGAAACAGTTGGAAGCTGCCTCTACCATCAACTTCTCCGGCATGGATACGTAGCCAATGTGTGCGGGGTACGCAGTCGCAGTATCTTTAGCTGCAGGGTTTGGAGTCTGAGTCCCGATTCTGACGGTCACGGCGTCGATTCATAATCAGAGTACAGAGAGCCAACTATCACCCCAACCCTCTCCTTTAGATGAAGAAGAGTCTGAGGTTCCAAGAAGTGAGCTGCCTTACCCAAGGTCACAGAACAAATGAGGGAAAGGGCCGGCTCCTGTCTGCTGAGACGGAGCCCTCTTCATCTAAGCTGCCCCAGGGTCAGCCGAGGCTGTGCGTGGCTGACCATGGATCATGACAGTGGACACTTGATGGTGAGAGGTGCTGGGAGCCATTAGCCAAGTAGGTATGACAATTTCCTTGCCAGCGTACCCCATGTTGCAGTGACATTGAATGTAGGTGACCTTGCTCAAGGACCAAGGCGGATTAGGGCGTTCCCGGTTTAGGTTCCAGGTTTAAGGTTTAAGATTATTCCTGCTGGGAATAGGGCGTATCCTGCTGCCTGAGTTCCCCTTGAGTTCTCACGGGATTCAGACAGTATATTTTGGAGATAGAAGCCTAGCGGAGGTGGATTTGGGCAGAGAACGTGGATTTCCCCAGAACGTGATTGTAGACGGCTGGTGTGAGTTCGGGAATAAAGAGTTGCTGTTTGAATCTACAAGCTGTGTGGTGGCTCGTGATTGTGTGCCCAGCCAGACTGCGGCAGAGAGGTGCCCGTCCCCTCCCAGCTCTGGCTCAGGGAACGTGAGCAGACACACAGCTCGAGGTTCAGGTCCAGGGTCAGTCCTCCCTGCACCCCCATGTTGACCCTGAGTCTTGGGAGGAAGGGGCCACAGGCAGAAGCCAAAGCCACCCTTTTCTATGGGACGAAGGGACAAGCGGCGGGCCTAGCCCAGGTGGGATCTGACATCTGTACCCGACTCGCGGTCGGGCTTGGAGTCGAACCGTGGCTGTGCCGCGTTCTGGCCATGACCCTGGCTGAATGTCCACGTCCATTCTTCCTCATCTGCAAATGGAGACTCTTCTCATGGCCGACCTCCCGGGGCCGTGGGAGGGCAGGAGACGCTGGGTATGGGTGTGTTTAATGACGCGGCGGAGTGGACGCCCAGGTCTCCCAGAGCAGCCTGGGACGCGGGGCTTCGCTACACCCCGGGCCAGCCCCCGTGCACAGCCATAGTGCAGGTCCCAGACGGAAAGGTTGAGCCAGGCAGGCTGGAGCCCACGTGAGCCCAGGGACTCGGGAGGCTGAGGCAGGAGGATGGCAGGTTCGAGGCCCTCGGCAAGATGGTGAGACCTGGGGTGTAGCTCAGTGGCCCACTGCCCCGGGTTCAATCCTCAGTGAGATGGCGGTTTGAAGACACAGAGCAGTTACCAGGCTAGGCGCCTTCCACCTGTACAATTGCTCGGGCCCTGCTCCCCGATTTTGAACAGCCCTGGGGACAGATGGGGTTCCCAGCAGGGGGATGGGGAGGAGCAAGCTCCTGGGTCAGCCGGCCTGGGTCAGAGCCCCCGATTCCCAGTTTTCCTGCCAATGACCTTGAGCCACTTCCTTAGCCCTTGGGACCCTCAGTCTCTTCATCTGCAACATGGAGGGGTGTCGGTGTCACGTTCTAGGACTGCCATGGGTGGGTACAAGTGGCGTGGGACCCACAGTGATAGTCGGGTGCTAGAGTCGGTCCCACTGGGAGTCTCTGTGGGACTCAGAGCCCAGGTGGCCTGTTGTGGCCTCCGTGCCTCTGCACAGCCAGAATCCGAGGCTGCAGCCTCCCTGCTCCGGCTCCCGCAGCGGCTGCCCTCCCCTCCCCCAGGCTTTAATGAGTTTAGTATTTTCATCAAATCATTCCTCCTACAACACAGGGCCAGGGAGGCTAAAAATAGCTCCCGAGTCACGTGACCGCCCCAAATGCGGAGGCTCCCAGGGAAGGTGCAAGCCCGCTCCGTTTCCTAGGAAATGCGAGTCACTGTGAGCCTGACGCCCGCCCGCCAGCCGCCAACGCAGGGCTCTGGGAGGCCCATTGTTTCCTTCGAGGTCCCCCGTGTGACAGGCGGAGGTGGGGAGGGCTGCTTGTTCCCAGAACGGGCGGAACCTCCTCCCGGGACCCTAGCCTCCCAGCCAGAGGCCGCCCCTCTCCTTGGGGATGTAGGGTCCCCAGGTGAGGGGGTCCCAGACTCTCTCTCCTTGGGAGTAAGGGGTCCCCAGGTGAGGCGGTCCCCAGGTAGGAGGTCCCCAGGGGAGGCTGTCCCCAGGTGAGACGGTCCCCAGGTAGGAGGTCCCCAGGTGAGGCTGTCCCCAGGTAGGAGGTCCCCAGGTGAGGAGATCCCCAGGTGGGGAGGTCCCTAGTTGAGGAGGTCCCCAGGTGAGGAAGTCCCCAGGTAGGAGGTCCCCAGGTAGGAGGTCCCCAGGGGAAGCTGTCCCCAGGGGAGGTGGTCCCCAGGGTAGGCGGTCCCCAGGTGAGGCTATCCCCAGGTGAGGAGGTCCCCAGGTGAGGCTACCCCCAGGTGAGGCTACCCCCAGGTAGGAGGTCCCCAGGTGAGGAGGTCCCCAGGTAGGAGGTCCTCAGGTGAGGCGGTGCCCAGGTGAGGCGGTGCCCACCGTCTCCCAGGTGCAGCACCCCCTGCCCACTGGACTCCGGGCCACCGGGTCTCGTGCTCTGGGCCTGGAGGAGCCTCTCTGATGGCAGACCCACCTGGTGCGCCTGCAGCCCCGCGTCCACTGCATCCAGCCCCGTGGCCAGCTCAGGGTGTCCAGACTCGGGCCACAAGCCCAGCAGGGCAGGTGGGCGCCGTGGACGTGCCCGGCCTGCTTCTCGTCTAGGAGGCCGGGGCCTTTCTCTCCCGACCCCACAGTGCCACCAGGCGAAGTACTGACATGGTCCCCGTAGCACAGGTGACAGGCCCGACATCTACTGGAAAGGCACAGCCTCAAGGCACAGGGAGGGGGACAGCTGGGGGTCAGTGACTTGAACTTCAAGCCCAAGTGCAGTCCTGCTCGCCTGTCCACATCGGGAGTCCCTCTCTAGTGCGTCCAGATTGGAGTCCACACACCCTGGGGCTGCCCTGCGCTCCGAGAGGGTCCCTGTCCAGCTGCTGAAGTGTGCAGAGCTGGGGTCTTGGACTCTCGCTTGAAGGCGGGGACTTTGTCCTAACCACCCCAGGTCCCTCGGTCTGCACCAGGGTCCAGCAGCAGTCAGTGCCCACGGCCCCCCAGCGCCCCAGAGGACACACTGAGACAATGGCCGGTCAGTGTATATAGGATGAATGTGTAATGGCCAACGTCTTCACCATCACCAAGTGAGTCCGTAGCGGTTAGTAGGCGCTGGTGGCTGGAAGGACAGACCAGACCCCACGGTGTAGACACGCTGGCTTGTGCAGTGAGTGGACGGGATCCATAGTGAGGTTTTCTGTGTGGACTGGTGAGTACGTGAGTGGCTAGTAGGTGCTCACTGCGCGTCACTGGGTGACCCTCTGGGTCGGCTGGGGAGGGCGGTGGGTGGGGTGGTGTGCACAGGGGGAATGGAGGGTGGGTTCTGGGAGGGTGGGTTGGGGTGCGATGGACCCTGGCTATAGAGGGGTGGACAGGTGGGTGGACAGGTGGAGTCCATGGGTGTGGGGAGGACGACAGAGGAGTGGGTTGGTTGGCTCTGAGGCACACCCGCGACACGTCAGCCTGCTGGCACTCTCTCCGTGTGGTCACTGATTCTGGAAAGATGACAGTGTGAAGAGTCCAACACACCCCATGGCCCATGGGGTCTGCAGCCAGCAGGGAGGCCCGAGAGTCCCCTGGGCCACCAGCTCTGACTTGGGAAACCAGACGGTGACGTCCCTGGGCAGCAGGCCTGGGTGAGAACCCTGTGAAATGTCGGGGCGTCCCCCGGCTGTGCCGCGGGGCCTGACGTTCGTCACGTTGCTGAAGCACTCATGACTAATTATTGTCCTCTTGTGGCTGGGCTCCTCGGGAGGGGACAGGGCCTAGGCAGCGAGCCGGGGCCCTGGCTCAGGGACCCAGCTCACTAACAAGCCCAAGTGAGCTCACCGGCTGCCGGAGCCACACCTGGAGGCCACCTCGGGCCTGGCCAGGGGCTGCCGGGGGGAAGTGTCTTCCCTGCACCCACTGGGCGCCCAGCGCCCTGAAGCCAAGCCCAGGAGGAGGTGTGACGATCAGGGGAAGGCGGGGTGGCTGTGGCTTTAGGGCGCTTGATTTTGATCTCCCTGAAGTGACTCATAGCTTCTAAAACCGCTGAGGTGCCGGGACCTTTCGTAAATGCTGCCCCTGCAGGCCGTCACCCCGGGAGTGGCCCTTGAGGTCACAGGTGCCATCACATTGCCGCTCTCCAGTTCACAGGTGAGGACCCTGAAGGGCGGACGTCCTGGCTCCTCCCACGAGCCGAGCCCAGTGTCCTCTCCCGAGGACACGAGCCCGGACCCCAGCACCTAGACCTCGGAGTCCAGGTCAAATGGTGATCCTGCTCGCTTCCCCGGGCTCTGCCTCTCCTGACGCTTGAGGCCCTCCGGAGCCTCCGCGGTAGAGGCTGCTTGTGGCAGCCCCACGGGGACACCACCCGGGGACAGTGAGAGCCCCCTGGGGACCCAGTGGTTCTGGGCTGGGGAGGGTGAGTCTGCCCAGCCCCTGCCTCTGTCCCCCGCTGTCTCTGAGCAGAACTGCGTGGAGGACCTGAGGGAGGACGCTTCCCCGGAATCCATGACGGGACAACGGTGGAGTCCGGGCACCTGCTGGAAGCCCATGGGGGAGCCGGGCCCTGGGCTGGGTGGGGACGTGGAGGGACTTCATGGGAAAGGCGAGTGAAGGGTCTGTGCTCAGCGCTGGGGACCCAGGGAGATCACCGGCTACAGCTGGCGCGGTGCCCACGTACTGGGAGCTCAGGCTACAAAGCCACTGTGTTGGGAGGGGTGACCTTTTAGGAGGGGACGGGGCTCTGTCCCCAGGAACAGACGGAGGTCATCACTGCAGAGCGGGTTCTTTATGGGGTGCCCCGAGCCTGGACACAGAGGTACCTGCTGTCCCCGAATGACCTCTGCCATTCCCTCGGCCTGAGCTGCTTCCCGCTGCCATCTGAAGCGTCACTTCTTCCCCTGTCCCAGGCCGTGGCTCAGATGTCACCTGCTCATTGAGGCCTGTCCTCACTACCTAGTTAAAAGGATCCCCGTCCCCCATTCTCTTTCCTCTTTCCCAGTCACGCTCCTGCCCAGTCCCCCCGTTTCTACCACGTGACCCCTGGCTCCTCGGGGCTCTGCCTCTCGTCACCAGGACGCCAGCCCCAGAGGACAGGGACTTTCCTGTTTCCTGTGCTGTCCCAGGACCGTGTCTGGTACGTAGAATGTGCTCAATAAACACTTGCAGTGGGTGTTGGTGGCTCTGGTGAGGGGGACCGTGAGGGAGAGGGACAGGACGGTGCACGGTGCAGCCCAGGCACAGCAGTGGGGCACGGGGTCCGTGGTGCCAGGGCACGGTGGGCCTCCCACCCACCCCCGGCCAGGTGGCACACATCAGGGAGCGGCAGGGCCGGCGGGGGAGAAAGCGCCGTGTCACTGCCAAAGGAGGAAGTGGCCTCTCTGGGCCTGTGGGCTCCTGGCTCTGAGGAGGGACAGGCCCCGGCCTGCCAGGCGGCGGGTGGGTGCAGGGAGGCCAGAAGCCGGTTCCTGGGCTCCTGGGGACGTTCATTCAAACTGCAAAGGCCTGTGCTGGCCCTGTCCTCTCCGTGGGCAGCCCTGGGCAAGCGGGTGGGAGACTAGCCCCAGGACGGTGGCCTGGCCGCCAACGTGTGGACAAGGCCCGGGTTTCTGAGACGAGATGGACTTGAGTGAGCAGAGGGGCCCCGGGCCCAGGTCCCCGGCCCAGGTCCAGGGATGGAACTGCCCCCGAGGGGTGAAGTGAGGGTGGGGACTTGGGAGGTGGCCGCCCTGCAGGGTGGGGCCACCCAGCGCCTTTCCCCCAGGGCCCCCAGGGCTCCTGTATCTCCCACCCGAGAGGACAGCAACAGAGGCCACCAGGGCCAGGGGCGGGGCTGCCAGGCCAGGGTCTGTCCTTACGCTGGGCCTGGACGGTTCTGTGCCCAGAGCTGAGGGAGATCTCCTTCTGCTGCGGGCCAGCCACCCAGTCGAAGGCGTCCGATGCTGCCCCCAAGGGGACGTGACTTAGAGCAAAGGGGGGCCAACGTGAAGCGTCTCTGGCCCAGACAGAGCAGGGCACGGGTGGCCCACCGCCTGGGAGCTACGGTGACGCCAGGAGGAGCGGCACTGCCCAGCGGGACGTCCCCTGGGTGGCCATGTCCCCAGCAGTAACCCCCATGTGGCTGTCCAGGTGAAAAACCCAGCGTGTCCAGGAATGGCGGCCATCATTCCGTTTGTCCTAAGCAGCCCTGGTCGGCAGCTCCGCCCCCGTGCTGGGCTCTGAGCCAGGAAGAAGCTGCCCGGGGATGCTGGACACTGTGACGGGGACCAGGCTGCCGTCCGGCCCCTGCTCCCCAGCAGCTCACTGAGAGCAGGGGGTGAGATGTTCTCTGCCATCAGGGTCCACCGGATGGCCTTGGCCGGGGCCCAGATCAGCCCTCCTGGTGGGGTAGGGTCCACGCCCTGCCAAGAGCAAGTCCCCCGGCTGCAGCCTGCAGGGCCCGCGGGGTGGTCCCTCCGCCTGGCCGCTGCTGGCCGGCGGTGCTCCGGGCTGCAGTTGCTGGCCTCCTGTAGCCAGGGCGCCCGGCCGGCCGGGCCAACACTAATATTTACATTCACAGGCAGGGCTGTGGCTGGGCCGCTGCCCGTCCCCTGGCGCTCTCCCGGGTGGCTTTCAGAGGTGGGGTTGGTGGGCAGCTTGTGTGGGCTGAGCCGGAGCCCAGCGGATGGCGGGAGGGAGCCAGTCCTCCACAGCAAGCGGCTCTCGTGATCGGGATCGCCCTTATCCCGAGCTCCCTGCGACCCGCCAGAGCTTGGGGCCGTCCCCCCTCCGCAGGCATCTCCACTGGCCCCCCACCCAGGGCTCCAAGGCAGGGCTATCTCAGCTGAACAGAGAGGCAGAGGAGAGCTCAACGGTCACACAGCGGCTGGGCAGCGGCCGGCGGAGCCCACGCACCTTGGAGACCCTACAGCCGCAAGCTGGGCAGCCTCCTGCGGTGAGCGGGGCCTGGCGCATCGGGCAGGAGGGACGGTCAGGGCCTGGGCCCACGGGCCAGGGAGCACCACACCAGTGTCCGGCTCTGGCCAGCTGTTGCCACAAGAAACCGCCACCCCAGCGGGGCCGCTCCTCTGATTTTGGAGGAAACCTGGGCGTTTGACCTGGAATTGAGGGGGGGTGGACAGGCGTCTGCAGATGTCCAAGTTCTGAGTGTCACCGCCGCAGCCCTCTTCTGCAAACAGTAGGCACCACGCCAAACTGCTCCGGTGACGTCCTATCCCCAGTGCCGGCCCCACTGGTCCCAAAGGCCACCTGGGGGTCTGCAGTCTGGACCCTTGCTGACCCATATTCAGGTGGCACCAGGGTGCTGTGTCCCCTTAGATCAGGCCGTCTGGGCCCTGTGGCCTTCCTTGGGCCTCCTACTGGGTGGGCCCATGGAGGGGAACCATCTGCGGGGCCTAGGGACCCCACGATTCTGGGTGTGTCCAGTGGTCAGTCGTCCTGCTGTGGACAGGCTTTTGGTGTCACGGTCCCCCCCACCACTGGGGCCTGCTGCATGGTGGCTCCCTGGGCGTCTCCTGAGTCTGGGCGGATGTGGCCCCGAGCCGTCCCATGGACTCATCTGTCCCTGTGCTCATCTGTCTGTGGCTGGGGCCTGGTTGGGGTGGGGACACGAGCTCCTGAGCCCAGGGCCGCAGCCCGAGACAGGGAGCAGGGGAAGGGACCCCTCAGGCCCCAGTCCAGAAGCCCCCTGGCCACACTCGGCCATCCGCGTGGGCCCAGGCGGTCCTGGGGCTGTGCCCGGCTGGGGGCCTCCACGGCGCCTTTGGGAAGTGTCAGCCGGCTCCTCTCTGTGGGGAGCCCGTGGAGCTTCCAGTGGACCTCTGACCCTGCCTGGGCTGCTCTGGGGAGCCCCCGCCAAGAGCCTGTCTCAGCTTCCGTGGGCCGGTCCTCGCCTGGGTCTCGACGGCGTCCTGGGAGATGTGCTGGGACGTGACCCCTCGAGTGGGCGCGGATGTGGCTTCTGTCCCTGGAGCCCTGCTTCCCGGTCCTCCTCCCGCGGCCAGCTGTGGTGTGTCACGGCCTCTGGGGACACTCAGCAGAGCCCAGGGCCCAGCGCCCTGAGGATCAGGCCTGGCCTGGGGGGGACTGACCCTGAGTGTGGGCCAGGGCAGGAGCTGGGGACGGGGACACTCTGGGCCTGGGTGGGGAGGGGAACCAGTGTGACAGGGGACCCAGGGCCCAGTGGTCAGAGTGGACGTAGCACCAGGAGCACGCCATGGTCACCAGCCCGGGATGCCCCAGGGGCTCGTCAGTGCCAGCCTTGGGTCACTCTCTGGGCCACCTCGCTGTTGGTGGCCAGGAGCTGTGTGGCCTGTCCTTCCTGAGGACGCTGGGGGGCTGCCTTTGAGGTGGGCAGGACGGGTCAGGGCAGCCCCCAGCGGTGAGCTCTGGACTGGCACCTTCTCCTCGTCCCTCGGGGACACCTGTTCCAGTGTCTGAGGACACGTGGGGATGGGCGGGGCCTGGCCCCAGTCTGTGGTGGTAGTGACGGGGAGGATAGGCCCTGGGTGTCCCTACCTGGCCCTGGTGGCCCGCACACAGCCTGTCCCAAGTGTCTAGTGGAAACTCAGGCCCCGCAGGGTGGACGGCTGACCCCAAGAGCCTGCTCCATGCCTTCAGCCGTCCCCCTCCTTGGAGGGTGCAGAGTCGGCCCGGCCTCCCTCCCCTCGAGGCCCCGGGTGGCCCTGGCACTGCTGGCCTCTCCCAGGGGACTCTCTTCCCGGCCTGCTGCCCCGCCTCGTCCTGCCTGTCCCCTCCCAGGTCCCCCACAGGCCTTTCCATGTGAGCAGTCATGGCCACAGGAAACAGATGGTGCGGCGAGGGTGACAAACACCAGCCTTTCCAAGTCCCGGAAGCCACAGTCCCGGCCCTGGTTGGGGACTTCTTCTGAGGTGGCCCTGGCACGCCTGCAGCCTGGTGGCCTGAGCTCCTGGGGTGGCCCGGGGCAGGGCCCAGCAGCCCATGGCTGGTCGTGTGTGACCCTCTCTGTGGAGTTGCAGTAGGCGGTGTCACTGCCCTGGTGACAGGGACATGTGACGTATGGGGCCAGGTGTAAATGGGGGCCCTGAGTTCAGAAAGTGGCCAGTCCAGGCAGAAGCAGGACTGAGCCAGGGCACCTCTGAGCACCGGGCCTGACTGCCTGGGCCACACAGCCGCAAAGCCACCGTCACGGGGCGAGACGGTCACCCAGGCCAGCGAGGGGAGGCCAGGCCGCCTGAGGAAAGCGAGGTCCCCGGAGGAGTCCACCTGCAGGTGCCCATGTCCCCAGCTGGCTGGCACCCTCCAGGTCACGGCCACCTCACACCCCACGTGGCTGCGGATGCTTCGGGCCCTTAGGAGCGTGGACATGAGAACCCCCTGGGCCTGCCCTGCCCCTGCGTCCAGCGAGCCCCAGCAGGAAGTGCCCATTTTGAGAGGGACATTCTCTCTTCCGTGCAGCTGACCCTCCCGGGTCAGGAAGACCGTGGCGCTGCTGAGTGTGGGAGGTGGTGTCTCCGCTCGGGCTCTTGGGGACTTGGAGGGCACCATGGAGGCAGCTTCCCCGGGGACGGCGGCGGAGTTCCCTGCGTGTGCTGGACGCCGTCTGACTCTCGGTCATGGGAACATAGGTTTGCATTTTACTCTAGGATCACAGTGGCTCTCAAGGGACTGAGAGACCCCCCCCTCCCCGGGGACACTTGGCAGTGTCTCAGAGACATCCGTGATGTCACAGCTGGGACCGGCTGCTACTGGCTTCCAGAGGCCGAGGTCTGGGGACCTCTAAACGTCCGCAGGGCCCAGGCAGCCACCAGCGCTGCGGAGGCAGAGAAGCCCCAGGAGCCTGTCAACCTCGATGACACAGAGGACAGGCTGGGACCTGTGTGTGGAGGCCCTGTCCCCAGGACGCTCACTGTGAGATGCCTTCTGAGCCTGTGACCACGGCTGGGTCCCCGTCTGCAGTCCACGCACCTCCGATAGCCCCACAGCTGTGCCGAGAAATGCCAATCATCACCCCCATTTTGCAGGCGAGGAAACTGAGGCGGGGAGAAGAGACCTTGGGGGAGGCGGGTCCCCAGGTGTGACAGACAGCACAAGGGAACTTCTTTTCCCCTAAGAGATCCACCTGGCGAGGAGCTGGGGACCTTCCCAGAGCCTGGGGCGCAGGAGCTGTGGCGGGGAAAGTCTTCCTGGCCTGCTCCGGCCATCAGGGCGCCCGGTGGGCGGGGGACAGGCTGCCCGAGGCTCGCATCTGATGGCCTTCTGTCTTGGGAGGCCCTGCTGTGTCACCGCGTTGGAGCTTTGACTTCAATTCCTCCCCGCCCTCCGAGTACCTTCGGGATGGGCGGCACCGCACCCGTTTCACAGGTGAGGACACTGAGGTTCACGGGTGGCCCGTCCTTCCCCGCGGGGCCCAGGCTGAGGAGGGAGGAGCAGAGAGGCCTCCCCAGGCCCTTAGCCTCCTGCCCCTGCACAGCAGGCCACCTCTCTGCCGGCCTGGCCCCTTGGAAGGAGCAACGTCGTCCAGGACCCTGGCTGGCCTCCCCCAGCCCCCCGTCCCCCCTCCGCTGCCCACCTCTGTCTTGAAACAGGCCGCCACACATCTGGCAGCCCCGGAGGCTGGTCCTCTGACAGCCTTTGATTTAAAGGCTCCTGGAAATTGTTGGGCCAACTGCTGTGACGGAGCAGCCAGGTACACAGGCCTCCGGGGACCCCTCAGGCAGCAACATCTGCTTCCGATTACCGGGGGGAGGGCCCTGGCTGCCAGCCGCGGGCCGCGGGAGCCCCTGGCTCTGATGGATGGCCCATTTGGAACGAGGCCTTGGGAGCAGTTGCTTGCTGGAGCCGCGGAGCGAGCTGGCTGTGTGCAGGGATCCCACACCCTGGCTGGCCGGGCCTCCCTGCAGGGGACCTGGCTGGGGGCCTTTCCCCAGATGACCAGGCTGTGTTCTGAGACCTTCCTGAATACTCGGTCATTAGCCTCCCCATGAGTGAGGCACTGTGACCGTCCTAGGCCCCAAAGATGACATCACTCACTGCAGCCTCGGGGACAGGAGCCTGCACTCAGCTGGGATCCAGTTGAGGCCCCTGGATCCACACGCCTGTCCCGGGTGCCACCCTGTGAGTGAACCAGGGTGGCTTTCCTCTTTATTTATTTTTGGTATTTGAGACCGAACCCGGGCGTGCTCTACCACCGACCTAGGTCCCCAGCCCTTTTTATTTTCATTTTTGACATAGGTTCTTGCTAAGTTGCTGAGGCTGGCCTCAAAGTTGCAATCCTCCTGCCTCAGCCTCCCGAGTCACGGGGATCATAGGCGTACACCGCTATGCCCGGCTACCAGCTTTACAATGCATACGTGGAGCACCACGTCCCCCACGTCCCCCGATCAGACATCTGAGCAGCAGGGGCAGCGCCGGTGACTCCCGTGTCTGGGCCGCGGCTTGGAGAGTTGGGAAGACAGCCGGGCAGCCCAAGGCCCAGGAGGTCCCGGGAGGTGAGGGCCCCACTGCAGCCCTGGGGAACCTCCCCTGGACAGGACAGTGGGAGAAGGCAGGCCAGCGCTCCCCCGCTCCCTGGGCACCTTCCCCTCTTCCCTTGCTGGGATTAATTGGGCAGCTGTGGCTGCGCGGGCACTTGACCTTCCCGTTGTCACGAATCCCCAGCGGCTTCTCCGCCTGTGTGGGAGGCCTCGGAGCCAGACCCCGGGCCGGCGTGGCCTCCCAAGAAGCCCAGCGTGGACAATCCTGCCCTCTGGAGCCAGCCAGCCCGGGACCCATCTCCTCCAGGCCCGTCCCTCGGAACCCAGCGCCCCCGGGGGACTGAAGCGTGAGCGTCCTGTGAAATCTCAATTTTCTGGTAGAAACGTTTAAAAAGGTGAAGCGTTAATCAGGCCTCAGCCCAGCGGATCCTGAGCATCTTTGCGGTATCTGACCACAGACGCGCGCTTTGGCGAGGCGCGGAGCCGGCGATTTGGAGAACCAAGCCTTCCTTCCAAGTTCACGGGCAGCAGGGGTCAGCGGACAGTCCTGGGCAGGCTGCAAGGTTCACGGGTTTTAAAACACTCGCGGTTGAGAAAGGCGACTCCCGGCCTGAGCGGTCCAGACCCTGTCAAAGCTGCCGGCCGAGGGGTCGAGGGTGGGTTTGAGTTTAAGTGTGAATCAATTAGAGTCCAACAGCAGCAGCACCTGGGCTCGTCCATCACCCGCCCACATGTGAGGCTGGACGACGCTGAGGTGTGGAACGGGCAGCTCTGGCCTTTGTATGAGCTCCAGCAGCTGCTGCTGCCTGGCCTCCCCACAAGGTGCGTGCCAAACTGGAGGAGGCAGAGGCTTGGCCTCCAACTTGCTGTGTGGCCTTGGACAAGTTGCTTGGCCTCTCTAGGACTTACGTGCCCAGCTCTCCAACCTTCCTATTTAATAAAGCAAGTTCCTAGTCTGAGGCCTGGATGGGGCCCTGGGGGGGACATGAACAGAGTCCCCCCGCTGTCGGGCGTAGCACGTCCTGGGTAGCTCTGTGCCTGGGAGTATTGGGAGCCCTGGACATCAGCCGACGCCTTTGAACATCAAATACCTTGAAGGGTTGGTGCTGGCTGCTGCTGGGGTCTCTTGAGCTGCACAGAGAAGTTCAGAGCTTTGCCCCAGGCCACCCAGGGGGCCGGTGGGGTGGGAGGGGAGCCTGCTGCAGGGTGACCACTCCTGTCCCCACTGCCCCTGGGGGTAAGAAGAGGCAGCTGCCGGGTGCTGGGAGCAGAACGGCAGACCAAGGCGCGTGCAGAGGGTGGACACCCAGGGCAGGTTCCCCGATGCCGATGGACCTCTGCCTGAGTCAGAGGGGAGCGGCCACTCAGAACGGCACTGCGTGGTGCTCAGGACCAGGGGAGCCTAGGCCACCATGCCAGGAGGTGCTAGTGGTCCTGGCTGAAGGGTCAGCGTCGCCAATCGAGTACCCGGGAGAACAGGCGTCTACTGCGCTCGGCGTTGGCAGCGGGCCTGCTGGGCCGGGCTGGTCTGGGGGAGTCAAGGGCTGCGATTGATTGGTGATGTCTGCTCTGGGCAGCCCCTGTGTGGCAGGGGGGTGTGCGAGTCTCCTTTCTGCCGGCCTTGATCTGTCTCCGCAGGGACAGCGGCGCCCTTTCCACCCGGCTCTGGGCTGCCTCCTATTCTTTCCCCTCGCTCTGCGGGCTGACCACTTCAAAGGCCCACCCTGGCCCTCTTCCCAGTTGACCGGTCACTTCAGGAAATGCACGGGCTGCTCTCTGGAGGAAGGCGAGCACTCAGTGGGTTCCCGTTCTCCAGAACGAGAGGCTGGCCTGGCCGTCCGTGGGCAGCGGGAGGGCTGGGGCCAGGGGAGGGCAGTGCTCGGCCGCAGGCGTGGAGTGTGATTCCAGAGATACCCCAGGCCGTGTTGGCCAGGGCCGCTTTCTGCTCACCACGTGGTGACGGGGTCTGCCGGCACCGATGTGGGGTGGCCACCGGGGGAGGGACAGGCCACTGCTTCTTGGGGGACCTGCCGTTGAGAGGAACACTTCAAACTGACCTTCATTACCTAAGTAAGTGGTGCAGATTGACAAGTGGCGGAGGAGGAGGAACCACAGGGTGAAGATGAAGGCTGGACGTGTCCACTCCCTGGACAGAGGCAGCGTCGTGTCAGCGGGGCCAGGGGACTTGCTCAGGAGAGGCGTTATGGGTGTGCCCGGGAGGACTCTCTTCCCCGACATTCCCGTCTGCGTTCCGAGCGCTGAATCTTCTGGGTTGTGCTACAAACACCTCTTAATCTTTTTCAAAAAGCAATGTCATTCCTCCGTCCACTCCAGGGACTGAGGAGTTTCCTGGGAGATGAGAATCTGCGATCCTGGTCTCACTTTGGAATTTAAGGCTAAAATGACCCGGCCTGTGGGCTGGACTGGACCCCATCAAGAGCAGAGGGTCAGGGAGGACCACAAGACTGTGGAATACACCCTGGTTATGGGGGAAAGGAAGGCCTGCCGGGGGGCCCAGGTGTCTGGAGGTCAGGATCTTCTGGGCACGCCTGAGACTGTTTCCAGAACCTTCCCGAGGGAGTCACCCTGGCTGTGTGGCCGCCCCACGGGAGAGCGTGGACATGAGCCTTTAGAGGCACCGACCCTGTGGGGCTCAGACAGCCTTGTTAGCGGCACAGTCGGTGGGAGAGCACTTGCCTGGTGTGTGGGAGGCCCTGGGCTCCATCTCCAGTTCTGCAGAGCAGATCAGCGCCCACAGATTCCTGGAGCCAGACTCCTTGGGTTGGAGTTCCATCTCTACTGCCTCTTAGCTGTGTGACTTGAGGCTAGTGACTCGGCCTCTCTGCACCTCCGTTTTCCGGAACACAGAGCGCCTATCTTGTGCAGTCCTTATGAGGATTGCATTGATGCGCGTCCATCTATGCGTGACGGATTGGTGTAATTATTTGGTGACCCACGTGTATCCCCGGGTGCTCCTGACAACGTGGCCTTAGGAACGGGAGAAAACCTGGCCATTCTTGTTCATTGGCAAGGCAGGGCCTGGGGTGATGTTTTTCCTGAGATGTTCCTGGAGCGCGAGGCTCTAGGGTTTCCTGGCGGCTTTGGAACCCAGGTCTCGGGCAGCTGGCCGGGCGGCACTTGGCTCTGGCTCGGCTCCCTGGGATGGGACACCCGCTGCCTTGGGCTGGCACGTCTCTTCCTAGTGAAGTGGCTCGTCCCCGTCTTTCCTGACATGTTGCACCCAGACGGGGTGCCTGACCAGGGCAGGGGCCACCACGCACTCCTGGCGTCCACACAGCTTCCGGCACACAGTAGGTGCGCAGTGAGCATCTGGCAGGGGGCAGGGGGGCGCTCGAGGGTCCTGGGCACCTTTTCATGTTGATTCTCTTGCTTGGCTTCCTTTGCTTTCTGCATAGCTGACCCTTGGACGGAGGAAAGTGAGAGGACACTATGGCCAGCAGGGCCAGGACGGGAGCATCGAGAGCCCAGGGAGGGCGGCTCCTGGTGTCTCCACCTCGTGTCCCTCTGCTTGGCCTTTTCCTCTCCTCTGGGCACGTGGCCTCTGGCATGGCGTCCTGCACCGCCCAGGTGTCCCCAGCAGGGTCTCCGATTGGCCCTTCTGGGGCCAGGTGCTGGCTTCTCATCCAATCAGGGGGAAGGGCCACACGTGGAGGTGGGTGCCAGGCGCCCCGTGGCAGGGGAGGGCGGGCAGAGTGGGACATGGTGACCCCCAGCAGTCCCCTCCACGGTGCCTTCCACTGACCTCTCTGTCTCTCTGCTCAGATCCGATCCCCACGTCGCCCTGGTGACCAGGACTGGGTTAGAGCGAGGATTTGAGTGACTTAACCCCATCTCCCGTGTCCGTCAGGGATAATGGCCCGCGTCTGCGGGGCGGGGTCTGTCTCCCGTCTCTGAACATTTAATCCCCGCAACGGGATTTCCAGGGAGGCGGGAGGGTCCCCCCGAGCTTAGCATTTGTCCGTGATCCGAAACGCAGCTGGAAAAATAAATATAATTAAGAAGATAACTCAGGCCAGCATGCTGCGCGGCCGTTTTCCCCGGGCGCGTAATGAATGCTAAGCCCGGCTCGGCGGTGCCAAAAAGCAGAATAAATTCTTGGAATTGGTCCGTTTCCTGCCTGCCATACGTTCGCTGGTTCCAAACAAATATATTTGTCAATACAACACAATTAGGAGGGCCGGGCCCATCAGACCGTCCAGTACCCAGAGAGGCAGAGCCTGGCTTCCAAGGGCCCTGCTGGACGGACTCGGGGTCAGAGGGTCAGGGCCAAATCAGTTAGGGCCTGGAGCCGGGCAGCCCGGCCAGGACACACCCTCCTGGGTCCTCTTCTCCCGGATGGAATTGGGCCTTCTCCCTTCTCGGGGTGGTCCCTGACCCTCAGGCTGCCCAGTCCTTTAGGCTAATCGCTTCCCCTTCTGTGCCAGCATGGGCGGTGTTGGGAGCGAGCGCCTGCCACCCTGGGACTGACAATCAGCTGATTGTAGCTGCTGTTTATGGGGTAGATACCAAGTTCTCGACCTGCTTGGTTTCTCCTGGTCCTCACTGTGACCTTGGATGGGCTTTGTCCGTTCCACAGACGAAGACTCTGAGGTTCAGAGAGATCAAGACTTGCACAAGGCCGCACGGCCCCCCACGGCTCTGCTGAGGTCCAAACCCGTATCAGGACTTCACGGCTAAAATGCACAGACCCCAACCGAAGCTGGTTTTTAACAAGCAGGGGCTCGACCGGCTTCTGTCAATTGATGTCCCAGGGCGAGCTTCAGGCACAGTGACATCCAGCCACTTGGACGAGTCTCCAGGACCTGGTGTCTCTGCTCCGCCCACCTCCGTCGATGGCTCTGTGTTCTGGGGTCCTCTGTTCAGGGCTCCCCCTTCCTGAGCTTGCTCAATGACATCTTGACTCCCTCCTGGGGGAACGAGGAAGGAGGAGCCTCCCCCGTGCCGGTGCCCACGGAGACAGGAGGCTCTCGCCATCACAAGGGGCCCGTCCTGAGCCCCAGCACCTGGCTGGTCGGGGATGTCACACCCTCCCCGAAGCTGTGTGGCTGTCAGTGTCACTAAAGCCCGAGCAGAGGGGGGGACGGCGACCCTCCCGCAGACGTGGGAGCTGCCGTCACACAGGGGAATGGGCTGGCAGAGGGGTGCCCAGACTGCTCGCTGACCACTGGGGACAGGTGCAGGCCACAAACACCCCTTAGCTGCTTGATGCTCCTGGGGAGCTCCCGGGACAGCGGCAGATCATGAGGAGCCTGTTGGAAGTGCAGGGTGCCTGACGTCCTCCCTTTGTGACAAATAGGAGTCTCCTTTGGAACCAACTTTCCAACCTTTGGCAAGATTTATCCGGGTTTGGCGGGTGCTGGTGGTCACTTACTAGTTGGGTGACGATACAGAGCTCCCGCTAGTGCCAGCCATCTGCTCCCTTGAAAGTGGGGACACTGACCCAGAGAGGGTCATTCTGCTGCAGACCGGGCGTGGACCTCGGGCCCTTTGGGCTAGCCGGTGGCTTGGCTTTCCTCTGGACAGCAGAGGGTCACAGCTCTGGCTGCACATTGGAATACCCCGGGGAGCGTGAGAGCCCACGGTGGACCCAAGTGGACCCAGTCAGGCTGTCCCTGGGGAGAAGTGCCCATGTGCCCGTCTCTGCCACCTTCTTAATTAGCTTGGTCAGGAGAAGGCTCCGCTTTGGAGGGTCTGAGCGGCTGCTGTGGGTCCCCGTCTGCACACCCGGCATGGGCTCTGACCTGCTCTGCCCCACACGGAAGGATCGTGCTGATGGGGTCCATCTTGAACGTCCCCACCAGCTGGGGCAGCTTGGGCCTCTGAGTCAGGAGGCCAGTGAGTGCTGACCCTGGCTTTGACCATGGCGGGGGCGGGGCAGGTGGTAAACACGACCATCTCTGCCACCGCGTCCCGGAGCCAGAGAGAAACAGACAAGGACTTCTATCTAACCCTGCTGGGTGTCCTGGACCCTGGGCGTCTGACGAAGCCGCTGGACCCTTTTCAGAAAGATGCCTTTATATTCCGTCATAAGGCTGAGGCACGAGACGGTTTGGAAACACGTCCATCAGTCTGTTACGGGAGCTGTGCGTGTGCGGTACCAACGCCTCAAACCACAGCGCCTGGGACATGGCTGGTGGGGACTGTCCCACTTCAGGGGAGCCTCCATGATTGTCCTGGGGACAGAGTCCCCCAGTTCCACTGTGGCTGTCACTGACATCCAAACCCTGAACCCTGGTCAGAGGTGAGGGGAAGTCATGTACCGTCCTCCATGCAGGTCCACCACCTGCCTTGTCCTCACTAGTTACGTGTCCTGGCTGTGTCCCCAAGTCCCTGACCGCTCAGGGTTGGGCTCCCACCCCTGGGGAACAGGCCACCAGGGCTGCCTCAGTGTGACGGGAGGTGTCTGTGAGGAGTGCGTGACACCTGGTCCTCGTGCTGATACCTTGTCCTCTGAGCCCCCTGCATGCTGTGGCCCTGGGACACGGTGGCTCTGCGGACGGCTGCTTCAGCCACACCTCCTGGTCTGCTTCCTTGGCTGGACCAAGCAGGACACCAGGGGCAGAGAGGGCTGCTGTTGGCCTTGACCCCAGTGTGTCCCCGAGGGAGGCCATGGCTGGCTGTGTGAGGCTGGATGGAAAGGCTGACGCAGGGGGACCGTCCCTGCCCTGGGCCGGCTGCTCCGGGCCCCACCCGGGGCCCGGCCTCTCCAGCTCTGTCTCCCCAGCATGTCCTGGGCCCACACTCTCCAAAGTCCCTGAGCTCAGCGGCTTCTTGGGAGAGGCTGGGAAGTGCCTGGGAGCATCCTGCCCAGGAACAATGAGGGCACACGGCACCAGGGGAAGAGGGAGGGCACTCCAGGTGCCCAGGACCCCAGCTGGCCGGGGTGGGCTGTGCAGGGCCGGGCACAGCCCAATCCTCCCCTGTCCGTCAGCACCCACTTTTGACGTGTTGGTTTCTGGCCAGGGGGAGCCCCGGGCAAGCCCCAGCTACCTGTTCAGACCCGTGTCTGCTCCCCACCCCGTGCCAAGGCCGTAGAAGGAGCTGAGCTGGACTAACCAGGAGCCCCGCAGGCTCTCGTGCACTGGGGCCGGTCAGCCGGCTCTGCCCAGCCCTGGCAGCACCCCAGCAGGCTCCTGGAAGTCTGTCGTGCCCGGGGGTCACACATTCCTCGGGTGCTCCTTGCTGGGCCGGAGGAGGTCCAGACAAGGCTCTGAATGTGCCCTGGAGACCCTGTACCTGGGAGGGGGCCCGGAGAGAGCCGCGTGCGGCAGGCCGATTAGGAAGTGCTGCTTTGTCACTGCCTCCTTCGTCTCTTGTAACCTGGGCCTTTGCCAGCCCGGGGTGCCCTTGGTCAGGACGTGCAGGGCTGGGGGAGAAGGACTGGCACCCCCCGGGCCAGCAGCCCGTCCTGTCTGCACCAAGGCTCACACGTGGACAATGTGGGACGAGGCGGAGATGGTCAGCCTGGGGCTTGGAAATGCAGATGACCCTTGTGTAGATGTGGCTTGTGGTACTTCAAGGCCAAGACGACCCAGTGGTACCAGGATAGTACTGACCGTGACGACTTTCCACCTTATCTCAGTGAATCGCCACTTGAATCCTCAGGTGGCCGCGCAGGGACCGTCCTGGATCCCAGTTTCCAGATGGGGAAGTCCAGGATACCTAGATGCCTCAGAGCGGCTGGCCACGGAGGTGGGTCTGGACCTTGGGAAGCGGGTTTGCAGGCTGAGCCTTCGCCAGCTCTTCTTTACGGCCACCCTGGGCGCTGGTGGGTACCGCAGGACGAAAAGCGAGGGAGACTTCAGCCTGAGCCGAGACTGTCTGGCTTCCAGCCCTGAAGCGGCTGCACTGGGAGTCCCTGGGCGGGTCCCATGTCCCTTAGGAGCTGTGATTTCCTCCTGGGGATATGGGGAGAACCCTGTCCACCTCGGGCTGCCCTTAAGGAATTAGGCCCCATGGGCACACGTCGAGGCCCCGACCCCTGAGACTCAGAGTGCCATCTGACTTGCAAACAGGATGGTTGTGCATGTAGCCGAGGTCACTGCAGCAGGTGGCTCTGTGCCCAGCACAACTGCTGCCCTGATTAAGGAGGGATTCAGACACAGACAGCCGCAGCAAGCACTCGGAGAAGCCCAGGAGCCGCAGGGAAGTCCACCCCCTCCCCGGGCCTGCAGGAGGAGCGGGGCCCAGGGGACCCCCATTGATTCTGCCCTCCTCCCCTTTATGCTTCTGTTGATCAAAGCCGTCGGCTGTGGGGACGGTCACGGCAGGACTGGAGGTGTAGGCAGTCCTCCCAAGCCCCCCGGGGTCACCTGCTGTGCGGACATGCAGGGTGGTCTCCTGGACGCTCCCCCCGGGCCTCTCCCGAAGGCAGATGCAAGCCCAGCCGGCCGCAGTGCCAGGCCTCATGTCCCTGGGGGCACCCGCAGCCCTCAGCCCGTAAGGGGTGGGAGCTGGCGGGCGGTTACCCAGCATCCTTGTGCCCTCCGTGTGCCCTGCACTCTCAGAGGATTCCAGCTGACGGAGCCCCAGCGGCCCGAGAGGCCACCGGCTCGTGGTTGTGCCCTTTACCAGGCTCCCGCTGTGACACCTCGCACCCCCTCCCTCCCTGGGGCACCTGTCACCTGCTGGGCACACTCCTGTGTTTAAAGTTCAGCCTCGGCCTCTGCTTCGGGGAGGCCCAGAGAAAGGTGGACGTGGTGTGATGTCCTCCTGGGCCCAGGTGGAGGTCAGGTGCTGCCACCTTCCAGCCAAGGACAGGCAGCTGGGACTCAGCCGGGGGGGTCTCTGGGCCAGCAGGGCCCTCAGGTGCGCCAGCATCCCGGGGACAGGAGGACCACCCTGGGGGCGGGAGGGAGAAGAAGATGGGACTAACTGGGTCTCGGCTCAGCCTGCTGGGACTGTCCCCTCAAGCCGATGGGGAAGCCTGGGCTGCTGCTTCCCAGGGCCACTGGAGGCAGGGGACATGGTGGAGGGGGACCTGGGCTCTTAGAAGCTGGCCCAGGCCAGGAAAGAGGTGATGGGAACTGGGCTGTGTCACTCAGACAGGGGTCTAAGCCGAGTCACCAAAGGGCAGAGAACCTAGTGGCAGAGTGGCACGGGGCCGACGCTGGTCACCTGGGGACCCTCTCCCTCTGTCTTGGTCATTTCCCACATTTTGAGTCCCGCCTAATGGGGTTGGGGAACACGCACATTCCCGGATCCCCTGGTGTCCTGGATCGCGCCTGGCCGTCCTGTGCGTCGGACGCACCCTCGGGAGCCCGGTGGTCAGAGCCCTGGTCACCTGCGCGCTGTGTGGCTGGGGAATTCTGCTCCAGGGTCAGCCTGGACAGGGACTCGGCTCCAGCTCTGGGTGTCCAAGGACCTCTGGCTGTGACAAGGGAAGAGGGATTTCTCTAGAGTCCCCCCAGTGGGGCTGGCCGTGGGCTTCACGGTGGCCCTCCGCAGCCCTCCCGGCCCGGGCTTTCCGAGCCCCTGTGACAAATCCTTTCCTGCCTAACTAAAGCTGGAGCTGGTTCTGCCCTTTGTCCCCGACATCCCTGCCTGATATGGGCTTAAGGGACTTTGGGGCGTCAACAATGGCAAACGTTTAGAGAAGGATTTTCCGTGAGGCTGGTCTGTTCACCCCACGTGGCAGACGGGGTGGCCAGGGGCACTGAGGGGCCAGCTCAGAGCTGGGTTTTTCACCGTCTCTCAGAACCCCCAGGCCTCCGACGCCCCTCGCTGGCCCTGGTGACCGGCTCTGGCTGCCTTAGTCCATGTACAGCTGCCCCAGTGACAGCCACACTTCCCAGGGACCTAATCGAGGGCTAAAACTGGAGACCTGCTCCGGGCCGGGTGACGCACGCCGGTCACCCAGCTGCACGGGAGGCAGAGACACGGGGATCGCGAGCCCAGGGCCACAGTGGGCACCTTGGGGAGACCCTGTATCCAAATAAAATAACACAGAATGCCCCTGGGAAGGGAGGAGAAGAAAGCCCTTGTCCGGGGGCGTCCAGTCCCAGGACGAGGAGTCGGAAGAGAATCTGCACCCTCCTGCATTGAGCTGAGTGTCGGTGATGTCAGAAAGTCCTGCCGTCCAACATGCATGTCCCTGCCCAGCGTCAGAACCAGGCGGAAGTGGCAGTACCCTGGGGTCACCACGGAGTGAGCTGGGACACACTCTCACCGTCTCCACGAGGCGCTGTGGTCAGCCAACTTTGACAGCGCGGGTGCGAGGGCCTGGGGTCACCCGCCCACACGGAGCCAGGGTGGGCGGGACTGAGTCTCCGGACCCCTGCTCCTAACCATCTCCCACCACACCTCCAGGATCGGCCCCTTAAATCCTCCCATTGATTTTAACTCCCGTCCTGATTTCTCAAACCGTTACAAAACCCGAGACGCGTGTGTCGCCGGCGAGGAAATACGAGGCGCTGAGCTGGCGGAGGAGCCCTGCAGAGTCGGGAGCTCCCACCTCCCCGGTGCCTCCAGATTGAGGCCAGCCTCAGGAGTTGAGGCCGGACGGGGCTCCCCAGCCGGCGTGGAGCGGAGGGGGTCCTGGGTTCTGGGCTGATTCCGAAACCCCCCAGAACCTTCTCTGGCGGCTGAGCCAGACTCCCCTTCTCGTTTAATTATTCAGGACCTGACGCGCTGCCTGGGAATACAGCACTCTGAGTACGCGGCTGCTGAGATTAAATACGGGAGGAAACTCTTTTAATTAATTTTTAATGTGTCCTTTAGAACAATTCCTCATACCTAACCATACCCCGAAACAGAGTACTTAAAAGAGAAATTAACGTGTGGGATCTCAGGGGCTCGTCGGTCTAGACAGCCTCTAGTTTGCTTCCCTCTGAGCTCTGTTACGAGAGCATCCGAGCCACCACATTCTTTGCATGGAAGTGGGGTGACCGGAGCGCTCTGGCTTTATGGGGACACTCCCAGTTTACGCCTGTTGACCCAGTGTCCTATTTACACCCCCTTGACTCCTCCCAGCGTTCCAGTTGGGTGCTAAAGTGTTTGATCGACCACCAGCGCCCGTCCCTTGCCAGTGACAGACATCACTAATGGATTGCGGCACCCTCTCCCTGCTGATTCCCCTCCCCCAGCATCTCTTTGCTTTTCTGGTGCCAGGGACCGAGCCGACCACTGAGCTACATCCGCAGTGCGTTTTGTTGCTTAAGGTCCCGCTAAGTCGCTGAGGCTGGCTTTGAACTTGGGATCCTCCTGCCTCTGGGCCTGGATCCTGCACAGGGTCCCTTTTTAGTATCGCCTGGAGTGCAGGATCCACGGCCCCGCCCACAGGCAGGGGGTGAGCAAAACTGACCGGTTTCAGTGGACGGTGGCCATCCTGACCCTGCCAGGGCAAGCTGTGGGGCTTCACTCGATGACCTGGGGACAGGGTAGTGAGCTGAACCAGAGGCTGTGAAGCCCTCTTGAGGACCCGGGTGGGGGTCAGCCGCGGCCACTGTGCCCGCGTTCCAGCAGAGCCCACGTCCTCCTTCAGCAGCTGCTTCCGAGCATCCCACGGGGCGGGCACCGCACTGGGCCTGGGGACTGCACGGTGAATAACGGAGGTGGCCGTGCTGGGTCCCTGCCTCGGGTATAATCAGGGGATTTGATGGCACAGCTGAGGAGCTGGAGCCGGAGGAGGCCCCGAGGGGACCGTGCAGGTGGCGTGGGGAAGGGCAGGCCTGGGACATGGGACAGGAGCGCACCCGCCACCGTCAGGCAGGTGACATGCTCCAGCTGAGACCTGCAGGGGCAGGCAGTGCGTGGCAGGCAGAGAGAGACACATGTGCCACCGTGGGGGCTTCCAGGGGCACACGGGGGTGGGGTGGGGCTGATCACAGCTCAACGGGACAGAGCCTGAGGAAGGAAGGCCGGCAGGGCGTGACGGGGCGGGGAGGACACTCCTGCTTGTTGTTCTTGAGTTATTCTAAGAACCATGGCACGTCTTGTCTTGGAGGGCCTGTCCCTGCCGGAGCTGGGAGAGGGGGCTGGGGGAGCCGCATGGGTGCCCTCAGCCCCGGGGGACAGTGTGGGGCTGCTGACCAGGCACTCTACTCTGCTCTGCGTGGTGTTGCTGCCCACCCCACTGCTAGGCTGCGCGGTGGAGTGACTGAGCCGGGCCTCTGCTCTTAGGTGCTGTCAGGGGTCCCCACGGCCAGCAGCTGCCTGGGTCCACGGGGGCCAGATGCACAGATGTGATGGGGGGGTGCAGCGTGGGGAGTGGCGGTGAGGGCCACTGCTCTGGGTCTGCATCCTGCACCATGGAAGTGATGGCTTCCCGAGCGGGGTGCCCCCGACCCCCTGCAGTCCTGGCTCTGCCCAGTGGGTTGGTCCCCAGCCGGCAGGGTGGCCGGAAGGGAGGAGGGAGGAGCATATGCCCTGGCTCTGCAGGCACCAGGCTGTGCGTCTCACTTCCTTCCACGCCCACTGGCCAGGACCGAGGCCCGGTGGCCTGTGCAGCTGCAGAGACTGCGGTGGCATCTCTGTCCTGGGCAGCCACGTGCCGTGCAACTGACGTTGGCGCTCCAGGGCAGAGGGGCAGGCTGGGTCCAGCGGCCTCCCGCCCCCGGCCCTGGTCCTGGCTGTGGAGGGCCCTGTGCCTCTGCGCTGCAGGGGGCACTGGGGACGCTGATCCTCTTGCTCAGTGCTGGCCAGGGTCCAGGAGCAGGCGGAGGGAGCTGCAGCTTCTTCCTGAGAGGAGGCGGCTGGCTGGGGACGTCTGGCTGGGACCTCAGGGCAGGGAGCTGGGAGGGCAGCCGGGGGCCTTGGCTTTCCTGAAGCCCGCCCTGCTCTGCAGCCCCTTCCCACAGGCTGCAGTGCCCACAGGGGGCACTTCCTGTGGGCAAGGTGGGGTGGGCGCCCAGACCGGGCGGAGCCGAGAGCGACTCCCAGCTCAGCAGGATCCTGAGCAGGTCTCCTCCTGCGCCTGCCCTTGGCCCTCCCGGCCTTGTCCAGGGGCGGCCCAGGTCAGCAGCTGTGGGCCCAGAAGGGTCCCTGGGAAGAGATAGAGCCACCCTGAGTAGCTTAGATAGATCAAGACCCATTCCCCAGAGCCGGGTGTCCAGACCTGCCCCGGGGAGCCCTGGTCTCTGGGAGGAGGGTGGTGACCTGGCAGCAGGCTGTCCATCACCTGCGTCTTCTCCCCAGGGACGTCTTGGGCAGCGGGAGGGACTGCAGGGAGATGTCCTTTCCATTACATGGTGGGGATGTGGGTGACCCAAGGCACATCTCATCTTTCTGTCCTGGACCCTTTCCTAGGGGCCAATGATCCAGAGGTGGAACGGGGCCTGCCCCTGGGGGTTGACCTTGGGTACCCCTCTGTGCGCCTTGGAAGCATCCGGGCTCCTCTTTGGCCCTCCTGCCTGGCGCCTGCTGGTTGGCGTCCTGGAGGTGACAGTGTGACGGGTGGACACAGTCTCTAAAGTCTCATGGCTCTGCTTCGAGCCCTGACTGTGCTCCGGACGCCTGGCCTTGGTCTTCTGACCTGGGTGCTGAGCACGTGGCCCCTCACCAGGTGCCGGAGATGATGGAGGGTCAGTGGGCACCCAGGCCTGGGCACTAAGCGCCTCCAGGTACACTTGAGCTTTGTCCCTGTGCCTGGGCATCTGAACCCGGGCAGCAGCAAGGAAGAGATGAACGAGGGGGAGAGGCCTCCGCGGCACATAGTAGGTGCCGTGAAACCAAGCCCCCTCCCCTGCTCCTAGGTAAGGGCCTTCTCCAAGGCCCTCGTCCTCCCCTCCCATTTCTCCTCCCAAGGACACAGCAGGTGGCCTCCAGGGCCCAGCCCAGCCCAGCGTCACAGCCCTGGGCCTCGCTGTCATGCCGGAGAGACCCTCCGTGGTAGGTTTGGGGAAAGGGAACAAAGTGCTTTTATTTGCGAGTCTCTGGGGTCCAATGGCCTCCTTACTGTCCCCCGAATCAGTTTGCCAGGGCCTTGGCGGTGCCCACAGTTTCCACCGGGCTGTTCTCCTGGCCGCGTCTCGCACTTGGCTTGCATTTTAGCTGCAAGATGGGGCGTGTCCAGCAGGGGCTCCCTGCCCTGCTGCCGCCCTGGGCTTTTCCGTCTTCCAGAACCTTCTTCCGTCTTCCAGAACCTTCTGTTCGGGTGACAGAGCAAAGATTTCCCCATGCAGTCAGAGGGAGGCCTCCCCTGGGGAGGCAGGGAAGGGCACTCCCCTCTGGGGAAGTGTGAGGGGCTCTGTTGGTGGAGACTCCACCCTGAACCAGCCTGCCTTCCCGGGGTGGGGCGGGCAGTGGGCAGCGTCCCTGCTGCCAAAGATCCAGCAGATTTGTGGCTTGAAGCCCAGCTCGGCTGTGTCTCCTTAGCCAAGTTGCTTTCCCTCTCTGGTTTCTATGTTAAGAAAAATGGGAAATAGACCGAGGGATGACTGTGTGTCCTCTGGAGGCCAGGCCTGCGCACTCAGGCTGCGTGATTCCTTGGGGTGCAGGCAAAGGTGGCTGCGGCCTGAGTTTGTAAATACGGTTCCTTGGGAACACAGCACCCCTATGCAGGTGTGTCCCGTGCCTGCTGGTCTTCCCTGTGCCTCCATGGCTGAGCGGGGTGGTGGCCCTGGGGACCACGGGGCCCATGTGCTGGAGATGACTGACATCTGGCCCACTGCAGAGAAGCTGGCTGAGCCCGCCCTCGCAGAACCCGCGCTGTTTGATTCACACTTTTATGATGGGTTTGGGCCCAGACTCTGGAACGTGTGATGATCCCATGTTTGCAACACGGAGAACTTGCAAAAGATTTTGGTCCCCTGATCATGCAAATAACCTCCATCCAGTATGAAAGACACCCTCACAGGACACGATTTCGTTGGCCCGGAGGACGTCCCTCCCCTGTGTCACCTGCCGTCCTTCTGTGGCCCCTCTCGGTCCCCCGCTGTACTCACGGTGGCTTCTCCCATCAGCCCCGAGACTGTGTTCGGGGCCCACTGCTCCCTCCCCACATCCCAGGCTCTCGGCCGAGGGAGACACGTGCTCGTGGCTTCTGGAAAGCCACACTTTGAAATGTCCAGTGGGGACACCGACCAGAGCCGGGGTTAGCAAAAGGTGCTCTGGGGAACCCCAGGTGTCTTTAATCAGCAGTCCCTTGGCCGGCACTAGGGAGGGAGGGAGGAGGGACTCTGGGTCCCTGGGTCTTTCACCAGCTCCATCGGTAAGCCGGCCTTCTGTCTAGTGGTTTCAGATGTCAAAGTCCTTAATAAAAAGAAAAAGCATTTTGCTGCAAAGGAAAATGGGTTGTTGGACCAGCGGTCGGTCGGGCTGGGCAGCTTGCGAGTCCCTGGGACGTGTGGGGCCCCTCGGGGCAGGGCTGCAGGGCTCCGCATTCCTGGGCCGCCCCGCCCGATGCCTGTGGCTGGCTGGAATGCGGTGTATTTATGGTCCCTCAGAGCAGCAGGGCCCTCCAGAGACAATTCCCCCAGGTCTGCATGGGGAAAAACAAGCGTGCCTTTTCCTTCCTAACTGTGTTTCCTAAACAAACCCAAGTGCCGGGGCACAAAGCACGGTCTATATGGACGGTTTCTCACGAGAACATTCCGGAAGCCAGTGGGTCCTTGTGCATGCTAGAGAATCGCAGAGCTCACCAAGGCCTGCGGGGGTATTCAGGGCCTCGAGGGCTGCTGGGGGCCAGGTGGCAGGAAACTGGCCAAAGCTCTATGTGTGTGTTTCCCTCATTTATTTGGGGGGGTTTATTTATTTATTTTTGGTACTGGGGATTGAACTCAGGTGCACTTGGCCACCTCCCCAGCCCTATTTTGTATTTTGTTTAGAGACAGGGTCTCACTGAGTTGCTGAGCGCCTCGCTTTTGCTGAGGCTGACTTTGAACTTGCGATCCTCCTGCCTCAGCCTCCTGAGCCCCTGGGATTACAGGTGTGCAGCACCGGGCCCGGCTTGGGCTTATTTTTATTGATTGATGTGAAAGTTCATTTTCTTGTGGCGAGAACCCTTGAGGTGTACCATGTTACGGCTCCAGGGAGGGGACGGTCCTGGCTCTTGTTGAGAGCAGGCCTGCTTTGTCCCGTTTCTGTCCAGGACTTCCTGGGGACAGGGCCCTGGTGGGGGGACAGAAGAGTGCAGCCCCAGCCTCTGAGACGCTCCTGCTGGTGTTTGCCTGGGGCAGATGATCCAGTCATATGGCGTCTCACTCCGCCAGATTGGTTTCTAAAGAGTGAGTCACATCACGTGCACATAAGCGAGAACGTGCCGATTTTAATGGTGCCCCGCTCTGTGGCCTTTACCGCCTTCCCCTCTCGACAGACCATTGCGTCTGCCTGCTCCCGGGCACCTCCATCACCCCCAAACCAACCTCGGAAGCTGCCCCTCCCCTCCACCTGCAGACCCCATACCCACTGCCCTGCTCTGTCTCTGCAGATGGACCGACCCGGGTATTGCCCGCCATGCCACGTTCCTGAGGTCCACCTGGCTGTAGTGGCTTTTTACACCTGGATGATATCGCAACGTGCGGCCAGGCTGGGGTGTGCCCAGTCCTGTCCTGCCCAGCTGCCCTGGCCAGAGCNTCCAGGCTCCCCCTCCCCCCCATCCTCTCCTCCCTCCCCCCTCCCTCCCCCTCCCCCCTCCTCTGTCTTCTCACTGCCTTCTTCCTGGGCCTCTTGGGCCGTCCACTTCCCAGCGAGGGCTTCTCCTGCCTCGGAGGCTTGTGAGAAGGAGTCAACCTCCTCCTGGTCTCCCCAGGTCTCTGTGGTTTTTCTGAGGCCGTCACCCTGACATTCCACTGCTCTCAGAGTGACCAGGACAGTGGGTCAGCCAGCGCTAAGCCTGGACCCTTCCCTTGGTCTCACCCTCTCCCTGCCCCTGAGCCCACACCAGCACCCATTGGCCTCGGATCGGCTCTGGGTGGCAGCTCCTTTCTGCTGATGGGCCGCCGGTCCCCCTTTTAGGAGGAACCTGGGATCTGGCTCTCCCTCAGGGACGCTGTGATCCACCCTCTGCCTTGGCCCCTGTTGAGACTGTTGAGACTCTAAGTACAGACTGACGGGCGGCTTCCCCCTCCTTCCACTTCCCCGGGGCTGAGCTGCCGCGGCTCCGAGCCATCCCCCCACCCACTTCTTGGCTTCACGTCTGCATGGGGATGTGCACACATGTGTGCACACAGCACACACCTGCACACGTGTGCAAACAAAGCACACACATGCGCACACGTATACAAATAGGCTCACACATGCACACACATGTTCACACAACACTCACACCGCATGCACACACATGCACACATGCTCACACACATGCACACATGCTCACACACATGCACATACAGAGACACATGCTCTCACACATGCACACACACACTCACACACGCGCACACACATGCACACACAGAGACACACGCGCACACACAAGCACCGGCGGACACTGCCACGTGCGGTCTCTCTGGCTGGCATTTACGTCTCCCCCTTCCTTGCGGATTTATTTATGACTTTGTTTTTTATCCCTCTGCTCTTGAGTTAGCAGCTCTCAGGAAGGAGCAGAGAAAAACACGTTTTATCTACCAGGGCTTCACAGGAAGTTGTGTTTCCTGCACATGTGACCTGGGTGTGGGGTCTGGGCTCGGCCTCTCAGCCCAGTGACCTTGAGCGAGCCACTGACCCTGAGACGCAGGCTTGCGCCCACGCGGCTGTCTACAGGGAGCTTGAATGGCAGCCCTGGGCTCCAGCCGTCCTCTCCCCAGGCTCCAGCCGTCCAGTCCCGGGGGTCCACCCGGCCACTCCCTGGGCTCCAGCTGTCCACTCCCCAGGGTCCAGCTGTCCACCCCCTGGGCTCCAGCCGTCCCCTCCCCGGGGTCCAGCCGTCCACTCCTGTCTCCCTGCACTGCCTGCGCTCCTCTCCTGGCTCGACCTTGGCTGGCTGCGCTGCGCCTCCCCTCGCTCCCCTCTCCGTTCCCTTCTACCTCTCCGGCCAGTCCTCCCACCAGGAAGCCCTCTGACCATCCAGCGGCCCCTCCTTCCCTGCAGGTCCTCTTCTGGACGAGGCAGTGCAGCCGGGTACCTAAGGGCCCAGGTCTGGGCTGTCCCCAGGTGCAACTTTCAGTGCCACCTCTGGCTCGCTGGGCTGCTCTGGGCAGCTTCCGTACAGTCAGGGCCTCGGTCTCCTGGTGGGCTAAAACAGGGGCTGGTAATGGCCCCTGACTGTCCCTCATGGGGCTGCATCAAGGTGAAACGATGTGGCCTCTGTGGAACAGACAGGGTGGCCCCGTGCGTGTCCACCTGGTGCTCGACAGGTTTATTTTTCTTTGTGCTTCTGCCCTACTTCGACTCATCTGAGGTGACGGCCGGGCTGTGGGAAGGGGACGTGTGTCCTCCTCCTCCCTTTGGCCTCTGCTGCCTCCTCTCTGGGCCCAGCTGAGATGGAGATGGCTGGACAAGAGCCCAGAGGTCGCTCACTGCCAGCCCCACTCCCCGACTCGAGGCTTTTCCAGCGGCTTGGGGACACATTCCTGCTGAGACACACGGGGAAGGGGGAGGGGGCTTTTAGTGCCCGTGTCCCCAGCTGCCCCACAGCCTGTTGTCTCTGAGATGGGGTCCCCTGGGGTCCCCCTTGAGCTCTCAGTGTGGACTTCACGTTGGAATAACTGGGGGTGCCTACAAGCCTCAGAGCCAGGGCCCTGCCTTGGCCGAGGTGACGGGGATCTGGGGGCCTCTGCAGACCCCCCTTCCGAGTAGCAGCCCCCGGTCCAGGGAAGGCAGCTCCTTCCCAGACCAGAGGGGTGACCGACAGCCTCCCAAGGCCCCTCTGCCATCAGGGGCAGCTCTGATGTCCAGAGCCTCCTGCCTTCTGGTGGGCTGAGGCCGGCCTCCCCGGAGCCCCATCCCCGGGTGGCATGGACGGTGACTCAGCCTGGCCCCCAGAAGCCACTGCATCTGAGCTCCTTCTATCCGGTGGCTGCGGCAGGGCCCAGACCCCAGGCCCCTCAGAGAGCAGTGCTCCAAATTCAGTGTCACCGATCTCAAAGGGCCACTGTTAGAACACCTGGGTCCAGGCGGAGGCGGCCTCCTAAGCAGGCCGGGGCCACGTGTTTTCCAAAGGCGTGTGTTCTGGAATGTTCTGGACACCGTCACCACAGCCCACTGAATCAGAACCTCCAGGGGAGGGTCCAGGGAAGCTGGAGCCAGGCAGCGTGAGAATCACCTTATGAAGGCACTAGCTGGGCTAGTCTGGCTGTGGAAGGTTCCGGAACAGACTGTGCCGTCAGCGGCTGCTCTCGTGCTACAGTGGCCTTCGGATCTGGGAAGGCAACGTATGGACTCTGGCCTTGGATAGAAAGAGCCAGTCACCCAGGGTAGGGGTACAAAGTCCAGAGAGTGACGCTGAGTCATGCCCAGGGAATCGCGTCCCTGGGGACAGACGCCCTCTTCCTGGGGTAGGGGGCAGTTTGCTGTTTTGTTCTTCTGCCCTCCGGGGACAAGCTCGTGCGTCGTGGGTGGCATCATGCCGTCCTTTGTGTGGCCTGCAGGCTGTCCCTGGGTCTGGGTCACTCTAGCGAAACACCTGACTCAGGCTGCTCATGCAGACAAAGAGGTTTATTCAGCTCACGGTTCGGGGGCTTCACGGTCAGAGCCGCCCAGCACAGGCTCTGTGACGAGGGCCGCCTCGGCCCCGTCTCCCGGTCAGGTGGCCACGGCGGCTGCAGGAGCAGGAGGGTGGGATTCCACTTGCAGCCAGGAGCAGGGAGGGCTGGGTGGACGCCCGCTGGCTCTCCTGGACCTCTCTCCAGGAGGCCAGGATTCCCTGGAGGGCAGTGTCCCCAAGGACCTCCCTCTCAGCCCTTTTTTATCTGTTTTGGTTTCTGTGGGGCTGGAGGAACTCCTCTGATGTCCAGAGCCGTGCTTGTCCCTCTGGCTGGAAAAGCTGTGAGGCATGTTTTCTGAATACTAATTCCGTAGCCTTGGCTTGGCACTCGGCTCTCCTGGGGAAGACACCTTGGAGGATCTGCCCCGGGGGGCGTGCACCCATGTATCGGGGTGGTGGCTGGTGGCAGGACGGCCGAGCTGGAGAGTGGGCGTTCTGGACCCGAGGTGGGGTGCAAGTCTGAGCCTCACTCTCCGGGGGACAGATACTGGCTGCCTTCCCTGTTTGAGCATAGATCCGCAGGCCAGCCTCCCCGGCCAGCCTCCCCGGCCAGTCTCCCCTGGGAATCACCCGCCCCTCCAGCTGCAGACCTGAGGCCTCTGCCTGGTGCTGTGGGCCCGGGAGGGCTGGATGGACTGAAGGCGCCAAGTTTGCCCGACCACCAGCCCAGCGTCTTGCTTCAGCACCGCCCTAGGGCTACCTCCAGAGGCACCGGGGGCTCCGATTGCTGGGCCCCCCCGAGAGCCCTCTGTGAGCAGTCTCTGCTCCTCCCTGGCTCCCCACCTGCGGGCACTTAGTGGGGGACAAACCAAATCTACTTTTCCTCCTCCCAGTTGTTCTCGTGGGGTGTTTTGGTCACGGTGACGCAAAGCTGACCAACTCAGTGCCTCTGTCTGGTGGTCACCAAATGGGGGCCCTTCTCCTTCAGGACTGAGACCCAAGAGGAGCACTGTGGCTTCCTCCAAGTGACCACAAGATGTCATGATGTCATTGAGTGAGTCCTCCCAGAAGGGTTCAAGGCTGGTTGTCAAGTGACATGCCTTAAAGCCCCGCCTGGGGCTCCGTGGGAATGGGCTCCCTTATCCCTGGGGCCCTGGGCAGGCTCAGACTGATGGCAGCCCCTTCCACTCGCCCACCCTCTTCCAGCCTCCGCCAATCACTGGAGGGTCACGTGGCTCTGGGAAGGACCTGCTCCCCGAGGCCCAAGCATTTCATGGTGTCTCCCTAGAGTCCTGCGGAGGGTGCCTGTCACAATCCAAGTCCCTCTGGGTCAATCCAGCCGGGGACAGCACCCCGCCCCCGCCCCGTGTGGAGATGTCCAAGACGCCCATTGCAAAGGCTGTGCCGGCTGCAGGGAGCTGGCCTGTCCCCATCAGTGACGCCGTGCTTCTCTGCAGCCCCAGGGGTCCCCCCTTCTACAAAGCTCTTGCACCTGCCAGGCCCTGTGTCATCCTGTCACCGTGGGAGCAGAGGCCGCTGTGGTCCATCCAGGGGGACGGCGAGGAGACGCGGGTTTGAGGTCACCTGACTGGGAACGTCAGCTCGCTTCACAGGAACTCTCGGAGGACCACGTCCTCCCTCCATTGACCACAGCTTTGTGGCTCTGTTTACTTTGTGTCCCCGACCTTTGGGGGGACCTTGTGGGAACCGCCACAGCCGGAGGTCAGTGACTTTACGTGGTTCCACCTTATGACCTTGACCTGAGGGCCCGATCTGTCCAGCCCTGTTTTTGTGAATCAAGTCTGGCTGATGATTGTCACCAGTGTGGCTGATTGTCACCGAGCTGCCTGCCGCTCTCCTCCTGCTGCGGTGACAGAGAGGAGAACTGGCCACAGAGGCCTCTGGATCTGGGAGGGCAAGTTACTGACTAAGTGGCCTTGGATGGACAGAGTCAGTGACCCAGGATAAGGGGTAGGAAGTCCACAGAGCGAGCGCACGGACTGGTTGTTTTTGGAGATGGCCTTCTCCTGCCTGTAACATGGCAGGCTATAAACAGTAGGTGCTTAATCCACCCTGGATGTGGAAGACCGTCCTAAGCCTTGCTCCAGGAGGAGAACGATGGCTGAGCCTCCACCTGCCTCCTGGGACCCCGCTCCTGTGCCTTGGCTCATGCCAGGCACTTGGCCACCGGGCCCCGGGCTCTGCCATCGAAGGCCGCTACCTTTCATTTTTTGGGAAGAGAACATTCTTCAAAAAGTCTCCGAGGCCTTGCACATCCACACACTGTGGAGGAGGATCCAGAGACAAGCAAACACGGGCATCGAACTGCCATCCACATGCCGCAGGCTCCAGAATGAGCAGGCAAGGGCTCTGCCGGGCACAGCTGCTTCTAGCATAAGGACAGTTGGATGCGCCTGAGAAACGTTGAACGGAAAGCCACGTGGCCTTGAACTCGCTCTCCCCAGAGTGTGCAGCGTGCTCCGAGGGTGGCCGAAGGCCAGCGCCCGGCCCTCCTCCACGACCCAACCCGGGCATTCGGGACCTGCATCTGTCCAACACTGCGTGATTGACAGTCACCTGTGCCCTCTCGTCCGACACGACACTGCGTGATTGACAGTGGCCCCTGCCCCCTGGCGATTCATTTTGAGTCCTGTGTGGGGGAAGGCAGCAGGTGACAGTGGACTCTCTAGGTAGTCCTCCTCCTGCTTCTCCTTTGGGGGAAGGTTGCCGTCGGTAAAGTAAAAAGAAACTGAACAGAAACCATTGATCACGCCCGGGCCTGTGCGTGGCCAGGAAGAGACCCCTGGGCAGGGGGAGGACGCATCGGCCGGGGCAGTGTCATTTGACAGGGACAGGGCGGCCAAGTGGTTGTCCTGTGCTCCTGTGTCAGCAGAGTCGGGGACAGGGGACACTGGAGGCCAAGAGGACCGGAGGGTGGCCTTGGGGCAGGGGCACTAGCCAGGAGGGCGGAGGCCTGCGTTCCTGATTGGCCTCCTGTTCTAGCCTCCTGGACAGGTTCTCCCTAGTGTCACCCTTGGCCCCACACCTCTGTGCCCAGTGGCACAGGGCAGCCTGGCGGGGACCAGCCGGCCACGTGGGTGGCTGGGAGTTCTTGCCGGTCTGTTGGATTTTGACAATGCTGGCATTTTTGGCTGCATGGCATGATTGATGCCTCCATGATCGTAAGTGCCACTTCCTTAGGGGACGCAGGAAGCAGTGGGTGGGTTTATGTCCCTTGTGCTCAATGGCATTTTACCAAATTCACTAAGTGACCTGCTCGACTTGAGGCTCAGGCCGATGCCCGTTCTGGTCGTGATATTTATTTGTGGCAAATGCGTTTTATGTTTGATCCTGAGCTTGGTGACTGTGTGGATCTCAGCCGGAACCAGGGGACAGACGGAGGGTTCCTTGAGGAGAGTCGTGAAGGTGCTGAGAGACTGGCCAGTGCCTGGGCTACCGCATGGGGGCTGTGGTCACCCGTGGGCTCCAGGTCAAGCAGTGGAGTGGTCAGGCAGAGGCAGCAGAAGCAGCGCTGTGGGGAGAGCTGTTGACAGGGTGTCACCTGGGCGACAGGGACACTGTCTACACGGGGCCCAGGCCTCTCTCTCCTTCCACCCACCAATCCCCAGGGCTAAGAAGCCTGGGGCAAAGGCCCTGCCAGAGGGCAGCCTGCAGCCGCAGAGCAGGGTGGACAAGAGCCGAGGCCCAGAGGGGCAGAGGGCGGTGTCCAGCTCCCGGCCCACCAGGGAGGCCAGAGGCACAGGATGGGGCTCCCTCCAGGAAAACCTCCCTTCCCACTGGGCAGCCCTTTGATCTCTCTTCCTCTCCAAGAAGGGGCCGCCAGGTTTCCGCTGGTGGCCAGTGGCAGGCCTGCAGCTGTGGTTGGCCTTGGGGCCTGGCTGTTAACTGGACACCAGGGGCCACACGGAATGCTCTGGAAGCAGCTTGGTTGTAAGCACCCTGGGGCTATGTAACTGCCCCTGGGCTCCCACTGACCCCGAGGGAGGGGCGGGTCCAGAGACCTCGGGAGCCCCTCCTGCACCCCGTCCCCCTTCCTCCAAGGTCTGAACACCCGTCCCCCTGCTCAAGGCCAATGAGCACCACAGGGGACTAAAGCCAGGTTCCCCGAGGCCTCCAGCTGTCCCCACCTGCGTCCCCCTCAGGAGCACCATGTTGGTCAGGGCTCTCCCAAGGGACAGAGCTCAGGGCCTCTATATCTTCATCTATCTCCATCTACAGGATCGAGAGGGGGGGGGAAGAGAGAGAGAGAGAGAGGGAGAGAGAGACAAAGAGAGAGAGAGGCAGAGGGAGAAGGGAGAGAGGGAGAGAGAGAGAGAGAGACGGAGGGAGGGAGGGAGAGCTGTCTCTTATA
>NW_026000168.1:3589966-3629476 GCF_001458135.2 Marmota marmota marmota | reverse complement strand
GGAGAGAGGGAGGGAGAGGGAGAGGGAGAGGCAAGGAGGCATTCGTTAGGGAAATGACCTTGTGACTCTGGGGGCAGGCTCCTTGCGGCTGGGCCCTGGGACAAGGTGTGGCTCCTTTCCAGTCAGAACCTTCTACATCAGGGGCCTCCTGGGGGCCTCAGGCCATCGTGGTGGCCCCTGGTCAGCAGTTCTCATGGTCATGCTGCAGACGTCCCTCAGAGCAGCAGAGTGAGTTTATTGAAGGGGTAGGAAAGGGGAAAGGTCTGAGTGGAAGACAGACAGGAGGCCAGAACCCTTTTCAAGGTGGCTGTTGGCAACGAGGAGGCTCCGAGGCTCCGTTTGCCGCCTGGTGTGGGCAGGGCTGGTGGATGGAGGTGCTCTGGGTCTCAGGGTCCTCGCTGCCCGGTGTGGCATCTGTGGCCCACAGGACAGGGCAGCTGGGCCCTGGGTCTGTCCCACCCCCAGCCTGAGTCCACGGTGGAGGGCTGTTTGCTAGCAGCGGGGTTTATAGGTGATACCCAAAGGGAAGCCATCTCCAAACTCTGACACCCTGGGGCTGGAGCAGCCTTGTGTGTGACCCCCCTGGATGGGTGAGCGGGGACCACATGCCACTCCTGGATGTCCCTGGTGCAGAGCAGACTAGGGCTCCGAGGATTCGTTCCCCAGTACCAGCCCCCCGAGGAGCCCAGCGCAGAGCTGCAGAGTCCCAGCCTCCTGGCCTCCCGACCTCCCAGGGCTGGGCTTGCTGAGGGACTCACATTGGTGGCTCTGTCCCCACGAGCAACCAACCAGAGTGCCCGGGTCGGGGCTGCTCTGCCAGCCCTGGATGTTCTCTTTTAAAGAAAGAAGAAAGTCTTGCCGGACTGTAGGTAGCCTGCGCCAAGGCCCAGTGATGCCATCTCCCCCGGAGACCGTCGGGGGAGCTGTGGGGACAGCCCCGTGGGACACCGGGCTCTGCTCAGGAAGGCCAGGCAGGCAGCACAGAAGTCAACCCGCGCTCCGGAACGTTCTCTCCCCCCCCCCCACGGCCCCGCCTGGTCATGCGCACTGTCGGCTCTCGGCTCTCTCTCGGAGGCCCGGGGCGCAGCTCAGGGCCCTCGGCCAGCAGAAGGTGCAGGGGGTGGGGGACGCACGCGGCCCAGCAGATGGGGGCACCTCCCTGGCCTCACGGCGGCTGGGGTTGGGTTTGTGTTTGTGGACGTTGGCTGTGCTCCAAGGGCGCCTCCAGATGCGGCCAGGCTGGCCGGGTGGGGCGGGAAGCAGAGCCGGACGGAGGGAGCCGGTCCCCCGGGTTACGATGTGACCAGAGCGTTTGGAGGGAGAGGAGCCAGGCTGACGGGGCCTGCTGGTTTCTGTCTCGGGTCTGAGAGTCCATCCCACCCAGAGAGAGGAGCCCGCGGGGACTCACTCAGCGGTGCCCATTGGCAGGCCGTGGGGACGGCGTGGCTCAGCCCTAATGAGGGCAGACAGGTGAGAAGGACGGGCCGGGAGCAGGTGTGACAGAGAGCCGACCTCCCCTGCTCAGGCAGGTCACCTGGCAGGTACAAAGGACCCAGTTAGGCCATCAGCCCATCCGTCACCTGCCTCCCAGGGAGGAAGCAGCCGCCTGTGCTTCAGCGGGTGTGGGGAGGGGCCAGATTTGGGAGAAGGCTGTCCACTCTCTGGGCATCCACAAAGCCCTGGGGGCCCCTCTGGACCTCCAGATCCCGGCCCCCGGGGGCTCTGGAGACGGTGGAGGGAGAGCCAAGGGCCCTCCCGGCTCAGGCCCCTCGGCCACGGCTGCTGGTGGCCCGTCCCTTCTGCCTTTCCCCACTTTGCCCAGGGAGGCCCTGCCCCTGGCTGCATCTGCCACATGCAAACAGTTGCTAAAGTTATTTAGCATGTCCTCGCACGGCCTTTAGGTCACTAGGCAGAGTGGCCAGATGTAGTCGAGTTCTAGAGGCTGCCGCTCACTGTTCAGGGGCTTCTCGGACAGGGATCCTCGTCCTGGGACATGCTGGTCCTTATTTGAGAAGATCGGTGAGTCTGATCCACACTCAGAAGGTGAGGAGGTGGACACTGGGGTCCCTTTGCTGAATTTCTTTGGATGGGGCCATAAAGGCCACAGATGGGCTGCTTCACCTCGCTGTCCCCACCCCCAAGCCCTCCCCCTGCAGAGCCACGGGGGCAGAGCTGGGGAGGATGGCCCCCGTCCTTTCTAAAATTCATATAAAATAGACAACTCGCTACTTTTGTTCCAAGCTACAGTGTCTTATGGAAGCAAAAGATTTATCTCAAAAATCAGAAAACTTTTCATTTTTTTGGTACCCAGTATTGAACCCAGGGGCACTTCACCACGGAGCCACCTCCCCAGGTCTTGTTTTTTTGGTGCTGGGGATTGAGCCCAGGGCCTTGTGCTATGTGAGGTAAGCCCTCTACCAACCGAGCTGTAGCCCCAGCCCTTTTAAATATTTTGTCTAGAATCAGGGTCTTGCTGAGTTTTCTTAGAGCCTTGCTAAGTTGCGGAGGCTGGCTTTGAACTTACGATCCTCCTGCCTCCGTCTCTTGAGCCATTGGGATTGCAGACGTGTGCCATCCAGCCCTGCAGAAAATTAGTTTTAAAGTGGGGGAAACTCGACCCAATTTACCCACAATCCCTGTACCCAGAGTGGTCGCTCTGTGGTCACATCATGTGTTTGTACAAAGGTCTTTATATAAAACGCAGCCTTTTAAAATTGCTTTAAAACACACTCTGGTGTAACTTTCATGTCAACCTCACGGACTCACGTTGGATGAGATCTCCATGGCTCTATAAGAAGCCATTCCAAACGCACGCAGTAGGGCCACAGAGCGCGCTTTTGGTCTCAAGACCCTTTTCACTTACGAACTCATTAAGGACCTCAAAGAGCTTGTGTCATGTCAGCCACATCCTGTGGACATGAGGTGACCGCCCAAATGTCACGTGAGACAGGGCTAGAACGTTCAGCGGTGAAGACGATCAGTTATGAGAGATGTGACTTAATCAGTGGATTAATCCACTTGAATGGATTAACTGGGTGGTGCCAGTAGGCAGGTGGGGTGTGGCTGGACGAGGTGGGGTGTGCCTTTGGGGTTCATGTCTTGTCACTGCTTCCTGGGGGTCATGAACTGAGCTGCTCCCCCCCACCCCGCCCCCATGCCCTCCCCATGCGGTTCTGCTGGACTTGGGCGCAGAGCAATGGTGTGGCTGACCACGGACTGAACTTCTAAAAACCACGAGCCCCAAATAAACTTTTCCTCCTCTGCATCCTTCTTGCTGGGTAGATTGGTCACAGAGATGACAAGGTGACTACGACGCGTCACCTTTCACAGGTTAGAAATCAAAACGAAACAGCATTTCAAATTTGAAACACCCGAGCATAGGTCCCAGTGACGGTCCAGGTGGCGATGTGGTGGCATATGGCGCAGTTTCTGGGCAAGTCCACTGTCCATGTCAAAGACGGAGCTTGAACAAGGCAGGAACATCTTCGCAGCGTTACAGAGAGTGCTGGACCTTGCGGACCCTCTGGTAGATCTGAGGAACCCCGGAGCCCCCAGGTCTCATGTTAAAAACGAGCCTTTGCGGTCACTCCTGGGTCCTCGGGTCAGCTGGGTGCCTGGGCTCCACATGTTGCTGTAATCAGCCCCACTTGAATGGTGAGTGTGTCAGCGGCGGGAGGCCCGTCTGGATGCCCCAGCCCAGGTGGCAGACTCTGGCTCCTCGTGCCCAGCCACAGCCTGGGCGTGGGCACACGGCCTGGTGGGTTCTGAGGGACGGAAGTCGAGGTAGGAGGGTCGCCCCAGCTCGGGGTGACCCATCACTCTACCTTCTATCAGCCACAGTGACTCGGGTTCCAGGGGGTGCCGTGGGCCGCCCCTGAGCGGCACCGTGAAGGGAAGATCCGCGGCCCCCTTGCCTTGCCCTCCTCATGTGCACAAAGTGGATGCCAAGAGGTCGAAGCTTCCAGACTCTACTCCTTGGTGGGCCGAGGCCCTGTGTGGAGAGCCAGGCAGCCGGTGTCAGGGGGTGACACTGGGCGGAACCCCTGCCTCCCTGCCTGGCTGCAGCACCGCCACATCCACCTTGGCCGCCCTGGGCAGCAGGACTCCTCAAGTACCGGGCAGCGGAACCGCTTCCTAGCTGGCCACGTGGCCCTGCCAGCCAGAAGGGAGGGAGCTCATGACGAAGACCGGGGACAGTTAGGCGAAGACGGAGGGGATGCTGGGGGACGGGGCGGGCTGGAGGGGAGGCCCCTGAGAGGCCCCAGGCTGGACAGGGGACCCACCTGCATGAAGTCCGCCCCCAGCCATGCCCAGACACTGGGCTTCTCGTTCACCGTTGAGTCCAGGCAGGACCCACGGAGTGCGCTGAGCTCGCTTCAGGCCAGGAAGGGAGACACGGTGCCCTGGACTTCCAAAGTGGGCAGTGGTCAGTGAGAGTCCTTCCAGCCAAGACCCTGCAAAGAGGCAGCAGGGATTTCCCAAGGCGCAGGCCAGTTCCCCAGGGAGGAGGCACGTGTAGGTGGCCACGGGGAGAGGCTCCCAAGGCGCTGGCGGAGGCTCCTCCCGAGTGACCACACACTCGCCCGACACCCAGCTGTCCAGACACCGTCTGAGGGAGGAGGGGCAGCCCCGCTGTGTCCCCGCCACAGGACTGCCCAGAGCTGCCCTGACAGCCGGGGAGAGGGCAGGAAGACCCTGGGGGACCGGCCTCCTGCCCGGGGAAGCAGGCAGAGGCCCAGACGCTCACGGGCAGGTGGCTTGTTGGGGCTGACCCTGGGGAGGAGGTCGGGAGGAGGACAGGCAGGTGCGTCCTGGCCACTGTGGACCCTCCGTGAGCTGCTGGGACCGGCCCCAGCCTGTGCAGAGGACCCCCACACCCACTCCCCCCCCCCAGCCCAGGGTCACACTGGGTGGGTGGCACTCTGTGCTCCCCTCGAATGTCAGCCGGGGACCCAGGGGAGTGACACTGTGGGTGCTCGTGATTCCTGTGGCATCTGCTGGAGGCCAGAGGCGGGTGGGGGATGCGGCTGGCCCCAGAGGAGTCCCATACAGGAACCACATCCCCGGGGACAGGTGCCCTTGCTGAGCCTGGTGCTCAGGCTGCCTCTGAGCAGGGCAAGGCTCTGATGGGATCCTGGTGGAGCCACCAGGCTGTCCATGGCTTGGGGGACAGGGGTCTGGGAAGCCACGAGACGAGGCTGGGCCTCCACAGAAGTCTGGGCCTCCACAGAAGACTGGGCCTCCACATGGCCTGGGAGCCTCAGTGCAGAGGTTCACGGGAAGGATTTTTAACCTTCGTCTGCCTCTGCCGGTCCTCGTCAAGGTCAGATTCTCTCCTGATGGGACTGTTCTGGGTCCCCAGGGCGCACGCCTGGCCCCGTCCCTGGACGGAAGGGCTCGTTAGCAATCGCGCTTGATAATGCCCACGGCCAGGCGGGCGAGAGCCCTGCACCTGGTTTCCTCTTCCCTCCCCACCCGTCCTGCCGGCCTCTGCTGTCCCCTCCAGGTCTGCCCTGGTCTCCCTGCCCCCCACCCCACCTGCCTCACGGGCGCCACTCACCTTCCTGGGACGTGAGCATCTCAGCGGAGGTTTTATTTGTGTGTTTTTAGAAGTTATCGAGTCTGTCTCTCTTGCTGAAAGAAAACTTGTCCCATGTTGGCCACCAATTCCCTTCTCAGACCCCAGGTAAGACGCTTCTTCAATGAGAGAATGATTGACTGTCCGCTCCTGAATCCTGAGAGACAGGTTTTACCCCGAGGCTCAGAGAGGTCGAACACCCAGCTTGGGGTCACACAGCCAGTGAAGGCCGAGGCAGGACTTCACCGTGGGTCCATCTGGCCTAAACCCGGGCCTCACGTCATGCCCGGCAGCCCTCCAGCCTGGCTCTTGCCCGGGCCTGTCCTGAGCCTCTCATCCGCCCCTGCCCGTCTCACCAGCCTGCTGCCCTCAGCCCTCTGACTCCTCCAGCTGCTAATCCTGCCCTTGGCAAGTGCGCAGGAGGCCATTCTGCAGTCTCCTGGCTGCCCGGGCTGCTCTCCATCTGCCGCGGTGGCAGGGTGCCCACTGAGAAGATGGCAGGCTATTTTTACCCAGCCGAGGTGCCAAGATGGCCAGATGTTCCTCAGCAGCAGAGGGAGGCTGGGCACGGCGGGGGGGGCCGGCCCTGGCCGGGTGCGGAAGGCTCTGCCCACCGTGGACACCTCCAGAAGTGTCCTCCTGCACCTGTCGGGGCTCCTGCGGCGGGCTCTGAACCCACGGCCTGTGACATGCACAAGCCGGGTGGTGACGGTCTGCCACGGGAGGAGACCCCCGGTCAGCAGGGAGCACACGTCCTTCCCCCTCCTCCTGGGGCCTGGACTCTCCCAGGTAGCCACGCCTGCAGGGCTGCTTGGAAAATTCCAGGTCTGGCCGGCCGCCCGGGGTGCCGCCCCCTCAGGCTAGTCCAGGCTTTTGAGAGATCCTCTTCCCCTGGGAACACACGGGGGCTGTGGGCTCTGCATCCCTGCCCTGTCCTTCCCAGGAAGGGGTGACCCTCCGTGAGGCTGAACCCTGCAAACAGCAGGCAGTGTGGCCCAGCCCACTGGCACGCTGTTTCCATTCCTTCCTACCTCCTGAGCTGTGTGGCCTGGGGTAATTCTCGACCTCTCTGAGCCTCAGTGAACCTCTTCTACGAACCTCCACGGCCCCTCCCCTCCAGGTCTGGGAGCCGGTGCTTCTCATTGGATGAAGGGAATCCCGCTTCGAAATGTCCCCAGGAGCAGCCCCGCTCAGACATGTTCTGGGTCCCCAGGGCGCACGTGGGACCACGGCATCCCGAGCAGAAGAAGCCCCTGGAGGTCCCTTGTCCCAGCCCCTGGCAACTGGATCTGCTAGCGACGGGGATTAAAGGTGCTGAGCACCCAAGATGGAAGAGGAGCCTGAGAGCCCCAGTGGCCCACCGTGGGCTTAAGCGTTGGAGGGGGAGGCCCCGTGGAGAGACCCGGCCTGCCCTGTGGACCTGGCCATGCAGCGAGGCCGCTGGACTTCAGGAGAAGGAGAGGAGACGGCGGCTCCCCAGAGCTCTGGACGGAACGCAGCCCTGCAGACGCCGTGGACGTGTCCAGGTGAGGCCGTCTGGGGCTCCGGGGACGTAGACCTTACGGTGCATCTGTGGGGCTTTGGGCCTCGGGGTCTCTGGTGGAGTCAACGCGTTTCCACCCGCGTCCAGCAGAGCTGAGGCCCCGGCCCAGGCCACACTTGGAGCAGCAAAACCTGAGGCTGCCCGTGCGGGACTCCGATGCGGAGCCCCTCTATCCGCCCCAGCTGCTCACTCAGCCGCTCGGATCCATTTCAACGAAGCCCAGGGCTCCTCAGGCAGCCGCGCTCCCTGCTCCCCGGAAGGAGCGGAAACCACAATTCCATGAGAGCCCGGGGAGCAGGGTGGCCACCGGGGCTCTGGTCACTGCTTCCCCACGCAGCAGGCCCGAGAGCCGCTGCCCGCTGCCCCCGCAGGCTGGGAACGGGCAGGAGCATGACTTGCTTTCTCTCCTGACAAAATATTCCTGGGTGCATGTGGCTCTGCGGTTCCCGGTGGCAGCCTGCCAGGAGCGTATGCACACAGACCGCGCCCGGCTCCCTCCCGCGCCTGGTCCCTCCCTCTGTGCTGCGGGCCCCAGGTGAAGACAAGGAATTCCCGAGCCTGCAGTCACCTTCACATGTGGGCCTCGGGCCCTGGTCCACTCTCCCAGCCAGCAGCCCCCTCCCAACACTGGTCCTCAGGTCACATGCCTGTCACACTTCTGGGTCAGGCCCAGGGCCGTGCTGGGGCAGAGCAGCTGCCATGACACTAGCCTCCCGGGGGATAGGCAGGCAGCGCACCCTCTTTCCTGTGAGGGCAGGCGGCTCCTGGTGGCCCCTAGGAAGTCGCTGCTGCCTCCGTTTCTCCTCCATCACAGAGGCGCGGTCCTACTGTGTGCACGGGTGTGGTCCTACTGTGTGCACTGTCTGTCCCATGTGGGCCGGGCAATCGTTGAGTGGTCTAAACCCTGTTCAAGGAATGGGTTCCCCCATCTCCTGCTCGGATGGCCTGTCACGGTGATGTCAAACCCCAGGGAGCACTTCTAAGCACTAAATCCCCCATGTTGACAGCAACCTGTGGTGGCACACCCAGACCACGGCACACCCAGGAGGGGTCCCGTCCAGGATTGGAGAGAAACGCAGACCTGAGCTGCTGTTGGGGGTCCTGATCCCTGGGTCCCTTTCTCCCATGGGCCGGTGTCCTCCCTCAGGGTCCCTGAGCCCCGCCATAGACCACTCGCTTTTCCTGGAGCCGAGTGGGGGTCGAACACTTTGGAGCTGTGAGTTCAGCTCCTCACGGTAGCTCTGAGGGCCAGGCATCCCTGTCCCTGCTCTACAGATGACAAAGACCACGGTGGCCGAGGTTTGTCTGAAGTCACAGAGCTCGCCAAGTCCAGGAAACAGGAGATGAAATGCACTCGGACGACGGCCCCGAATAAACTCCCTTCTCTGGCTCCTCTTCCCGGGGGGATTACGAGTCAGCTCAATAGCTAAACACTCGCTGGATTCTACTCCTGGCTTGGCCACGCGAAGGCCTCCGCTGACCTCTCCCTGGTGAAATTCACGAGAACTGTTAAGAAAAAAAAATGGTCTCTGGAAATGGTCCTGGGGCGCACAGCAAGGGAAGAATTTTTACTAAAGAAAATCTGCTAATATTCAGTAAGAAAAGTGAGAACCTCTGATACTTGAACCAAGTCTCCTCCTTCCCTCTGCCCCGCTCAGCAAACTCAGCCAGCCACTGCAGACAGACACAGCGAAGGGCCTGGGGTTTGCTGTCGTTCCCGCTCCCAGGGAGGGGACAAAGTGGGTCAGTGTTTCCCACCAGAGGCAGCTGCCTCCTCTGAGCCTGGGTCGTAGGCGAATGAGGCTGGGGGGTGGAGGCTGAGAGGTGGAGGCTGCCTCCTTTCCCCCAGCCCCCAGGGAGCATCCAGTGCCAGCACCCGGAGCTGCTCTCCTTCTGGTCTGAAAGGTCCAGTACCCAAGACCAAAAATTTTAGATCTGCAAAGAAACGGGAAGGGTAACCCACAATTAGGGGTGAGGGATGCCCTCAATAGCTGCCCGGGAGAGGGACCAGATATAGGGTTTAATAAAGACTGAAAGTGAGACCCGATTCATCTGTTCAGAGAATTGACAGCAAGCATGGTCACCAAGCAAGGGAGTGGCCGGTGGACAGGGGAGTGTCACACAACGGCGTCAATACAAGCAGGAATCGTAGAAAAGGAGACAATTCGGATTCTGAATTCTGAAAAATGTAACTGAAATGAGAATTTCCCTGGAGGGCTGATCATGCCTTGGGTCAAGAGGAGAAATCACAAGGGGACTTGAGGACACATGGCTTAACTGCTACGAATCTAAGAACACAAAAAAGAATGCGGGAGACCGTTAAGTCACCAATACACACACGGGGAGCCCCAGAGAAGGAAGAGAAGGGAGAGGGAAGATATTCAAAGGGTGGGCAAAGCTCCCCGAATGTGAAGGAAACCTCGATGCACACGCTGAAGAAGTCGGGGGGAACTTTAAATACAGTAAACGCCGAGAGATGCACAGACAGACCCATCCCAGTGGGAAGGCAGCAGCCAGACAGAGGGAACCTTGCAGGTCTCAGAGGAACGTATGCGAGGGCACCCCGTGGGGCCATCACCTGACTGCCGTCCACAGGCGAGGGCACCCACAGGCAGTGGGACGAATTCCTAAAAATATCCATCCATCAGATCCTTTCTCCACCAAAGCTGTGTTTCACAAGTCAAGACAGAGTGACACCATTTCTAAATACACGAGAATTCATAGCATTTATCACAAGCAGACTCATTTGATAAGAGTCACTAAAGGAGGTTTTTCTGATAAAAACTTGTGATTAATTCCAGAATATAAGTTGGAGCCACATTGGAGGGGCCGGGGCTGGGGGAGGCACCAGTAAGTGTGATAAAAAGAACCCCCCAAACCCAGTCCAATCTCATAGTAGCACTTCCTTCTCTTACCTGATTTGGAGATCAGTTGTTTACAAATACAAATCTCTGGGTCCATGACACACAGAGATGGGGTGTCTCTGCCAATAACAGCCAGTAAGAGGGAGATCACAGCAAAGTCGTGTTCTAGGAGCGTGTGACCCTAGAGGGCCACTCGAGTCCATAGAGACCAAAAATCATAAAAGGAGAGCCGGCATCACCCAGCTATAAATACGCCCACGTTCTCCTTTCTCGCCTTGCCTTCTTTAAGGGAAATAAAGTTATGGAAAGTAATAACAAGGCAATAGTGTGTTTGCTACATTTATGGATACAGCACGTATAAAAATAATAAGAAGGGAATAGAGATCTGCATGAGCTGTATCTCTACATCTCACGGGAATTAAGTCGGTGTGAGTCGGAAGTGGATTCTAAATAAGCTCAGATGGGTACGGTGAGCCCCAGGACAATGACTAAGCAAATGACTCAAAAACAGAGCGAAAAAGAATTCACTGAAGAAACGGAAGTACTTCCTACAGGTATTAGGAGATTCGTGGAAAGGGATGCTGATACAGGAATGATTTGGGTCTGGCGGGGACAGTCCCGACCTGCAGGGTGGGCTGGTCGGGGGCGGGGGGGGGGAGGAGGCAGCTCTGGGTAAGCTGGCAGGGGGTCCTCAGGCGGGATTCTTTCTATAGAAAACCTGGGCTTCATGTTCATGACCCTTCATCTGATTGTTCCAGACCCACCAAGATCAAGGTCAGGCATGTTCTTTCCTTCAAGTGCACCGATCATGGAGACTAGTCATAGCTACCCTCACAGCCATACCTGCATCTGTGTTTGGCTGGTGGAGAGCTGTGACCTGGCCAGGCTGGCACACAGCTGACCTTCATGCTGCCCAAACATACCCCTGGAGCTTACAATTTTGTGTCAGGGCAGGTTTTTGACACCCTCCTCCTTGTCAGTCACCTTCTGTGTGACTCTGCCCCGTGTGGCGGCTCCAGCCTGGAGGGGTGGAGCTTGTTTAGAACTCCAGCGGGTCCTGGGACGGCACGTGCTCTCGGGCCCCTGCCACCTCTCTGGGTCCTCGTCCAGATCCTTGTCCCTTGGAGACTGCTGGTGCCGTCTTGGTTGGCCTGTGCTCCTGCAGCCCAAGTTCCACGCGGTGTTCTGGCCGCCACGGCCCCTGGATCCGCAAGCCAGCGCTCTCCCTCAGCCCCTGGGCTCCGGGTCCCCGGACCCAGATCCCGGCTGTCTTACGAAGGTCTTCCTGGGAAGTCCCTGAGTCGACCTTCTCCCCACTCCCCTGAGCCTGGCGTTGACTCTTTCCACTGCAAAGTCTGACTCAGGACCGAAAAGCAGCAGATAAGCATTGCCATGTGTCTTCAAGCCTCGTGGGGCTCTTGTTTGGAGTGAGCTGATGGATACTACTCTAAAAACCTCACAGGAGAGTCGCTGATCGTTCATGGTTATTAGAAGCAGAAGAGGGCTGGTGGGGTGGCTCCACGCATCCCTTTCAAGATGTTTAGGATGTCTGTTGGAAAGATGCTGCGGGGGCCCGGAGACCCCAAGGAGGACACGCAGGACGGCAGCCAGCAGGGCCCAGTGTCTGTCCACAGTGAGAGGCCGGTCCCAGCTCCCGGGCACGTGCTAAGCGCTTTGCATGCGGAGTCTCGGGAAGAGGCTGCCTTTTGTTCCCAGGGTGAAGATGAGGAGCTGGGGGCCACAGTGGGCTGAGCCTCGGGAGCAGTTTCACGGACCTCGGTGGCAGAACTGGGATTTGTCCCTGTGCCTGTCACATTCCCAAGTTCATTCGCAGGATGACGGCACCACGCAGGCGCCTGTGACCGGCCACTTTCTGATGCCGCCCAGCAGAGCCCCTGTGACTCCCTCCAGTCCCCAGAGCTGTCCCCGCAGGATGCGGGTGGCCGGGGTTGGCGCCTACAGGCATCGATGCCCCTGCACCTCGGCCCCAGGGGAAGAGAGGAAGGCTCGGAGGGAGGAGTGGGAATGAGCATCCGTATTCCCTCCAGAAAAAAAAAAAAAAAAAACCTTTCCCCATTTCTCCATCAGTGGCCGCGTGTCCTCAAAGGGAAGTCGACCCTGTGACCCGGGGACTGTGTCACGGAACACGTGGACTCGCTCTCGGATGTTTAGTTCCGTGATTGATTTTCTTCGTATTCCCTTAAAAACGAGCTCATTTAAGAGAGTCTTTTTTTTTTTTTCCTTGAGAGCATCGCTCATTATGCTATCGTTTTTAAGTAATTAAATCAGAATAAATGGCTCTGTGAAGCTATTTTAATGTAACGTCTAATTATATCTGACCTAGACTGTGAACTATAATCATTAAGTACATGAACTGTGGAATGTTCTGCACATTCCGTCATCATTCATACGGCGGAGCTCGGCTGCGCGGGGCTGGACGGACCCTCTGAGACACCTGTTATCTGCGCAGGACGGCGGAGGTGGCCCATCTCTCTCAGCCACATCCCGACGATTCGGCATCCTTCCCGGGCAAGGGGCTCTCGATTCCCAGTGGAGGGCAGATCGGGGGGGTGTCTGCTAGATGCCCATTAATTATCTTGACAAGGAGCGCAGACAATTCAATGCGGTGGGCAGCGCTTCTGCGCTTGGGGCAGCTGGAATGCTCTCCAGGTGGGACGGATCCTGGCCCCCTCGGCGGGGACACTGCACCGTAGACTCGGGACGCAGCTCGGAAGGTGGCCGGGCCTCCGCGGCTCTGCTGCCCGGGCGACACTGTTGGTGGAAGGGCTCCTCCGGGGGCTGGAAGCCTGCCTCCTGCTTGGCCGTGGGAATGCGTCCTTGGCTGGGGGTCAAGAGAAGACCTCTCCACAACTAGGAGGGAGGCTTCAACCAAATTTGGGAAGATGCATGAGCGTGACAGTTTTTGTTTTTGAATTTGTAAGCAGGGGATCTTTTTTTTTTTTAAATCTGTCGCCGTTACTAAACTGAGTTTCCCGTTTGGACCTCTGTCCCACCCCCCTTCTTCTTCTGGCCCATATATCATCTTTATGGGGATCACTGAGTTTTTCTTTTGAAATACGTAAACGCGTCACGCTTTGGGAAATAAAGATGTTTGCTTCCATCGCGGCTTCTCAGGGGAGATTGGAAAAGAGACGATTTTGGTTTCTAAAACGGAGAACAAGACCTGCAGGCGTTTTCGGCAGGTCTGAACGTTCTGAACTCGGGCAGCTGTTCTGTGACCTTTGTTTTTGGGACCGGGGTGGAACCCAGGGGCACTTAACCACTGAGCCACGTCCCCAGCACTTTTTATTATTTATTGGGAGATGGGAGTTCTCCTGTGCCCTCCGTCCTCAGAGGGTGGAGCTGCTCACACGGACCCCGAGACACAGAGGTCAACTGGGTGTTCCAAAGGATTTCTGGGTGTCCCCGGGGGGACCAGTGGTCCACAGTCCACTTGAAAATCATTGACTCTTATCCCTCCCCTGCCCACTTCCTTGACCTCCTGCTCGTACCTGCTGGGCCACCCCTCGGGTAAACCATGTCCCCCTTGGAGTGAAGCACAGGCTTCTCGCTAGAGACTGGCAAAGCCGTGGGTGCTCCGCCACAGGCCCTTGTCCTACGCCACCCTCACTGCACAAGTAGGGGTCACCTGGCCCTCTTCAGGGTCGCCCACGGCCTGGGGGAGCTGAGCAAGGCAGCTCCAGAGCTCTGTGGCCTGCTGTGTCGTGAGCAGGGGCAAGCCTGTCCCCGATGCGCGAGTTCTGTGTTTTGCAGGGTCGTGAAACTGCACAACCCGTTGGCCCCCGAGAGGGGCAGGACCTCAGCCTCTAGAGAGAAGGAGTGTCTGGGGCTCCCTGGACACGAGTGAGTTTGAGAGGCAGACGGGTCACCCAGCTCCGCCTGTTGGTGACATGTGTCCACGCAGAGGTTTGGGTTTTGAGTGTAGAAGGAAGGCCAGGGTCAGAAGCACAGGTCTGTATGTCAGCCAGGGGTGGCCGAGCTTCGTGAGCTGGACCAAGGGCGAGCTGGACGTTTGGGAGGATGGTTTCCTGCAGTGGGAAGGGCGAGGACATTCCTGACGGGGAACCAGGAGGCGGAGGTGAGAGGGTTCCGGGGAGCTCCCCTGAGCCCCGGAGCGAGGAGCAGGGCTTCAAGGTCATGGGTTCAGCTCCAACCACAGAATGCACAACAGGGAGCCCCGCACGCCCAGGCTGGGAGACACAGGGGGCCGAGCTGGTCCCCAGGGAAACACGGGCGTCCTCTGCGCCGAGGGAGGTGAGGGTGAGCCCAGGGGCCGCATGGGGGAACCTCTCCACTTTCCACCACCTTCACCGCGAACCCAGAGCTGCTCTTAGGAAATCCATAAACCTGGGGCGACACGTGCTGGTAGCAGAACTCGGTGGGCACGGAGCGCTGGCCACTGTGAGGGCCGCTGGCCCTGCTGGAGGGCGGCTTCCCAGAGTGGCCACAGCGAAAGCCTCTCTGGAGAGAACCATAGAGAAGAGTGGGGACGAGGGAAGGTGACCAGAGGAACGGGTGACGGCTGAGCGGGCGGAGGGTGGGGAAGCCTGGAGAGAGGTGGCCGCACACGGTCGCGTCCTGTCTCAGTGGCGAAACCGGGATTTCAGGGGAACTCACTTCTCCGCTGCTGCTGGCGGCTGGGGTCTGCGCCAGCTGCGGCCTCTGCAGCCAGGAGAGCCTGTTTGGTGTCACCGGAGGATGCCTGGCCTGTGTCACCTCCCAGGGTGGCCGCCGGCAGAGCCGGATCCTTCCCCGTGACCGCTGAGTGGCGGCTCTCGGTGCTGGTGGTGCCCTGGCGTGTTGCCACAGCCCCAGCAGCTCAGTGCCAGCTTCTTCTGGGCTCTTGTCTCGGAGACCTGACCGATGACATTCATGGGACAAGAGAGGGCAAGAGCGAAAGGAGTCCATTTGCTCCAGTCTGTAGAAACAGAACTCTCACGGGGCCAAGGGGACCCAATGGCGGGTGGCCACCTGGGTGTGCTGATCCAGGGGTCCCTAGAGCACGTGGGCCAAGGCTATTGATCCAAATGGGTGCGACTCAGGTTTGCCAGGTACTAGAGCTGGTGGTCAGATGGAGGTGGGACTGCCATCTGGGTCGGGCTGGTAGGGAGGCCGGAGGCCGTGCACCATGTATATGCATTTTAGGAACAGAGCCGGGTCTGCCTCCAAGATACTGAAGAGAGGGAGGAGAAAGGTGCTGGGGCTGCTTAGTCTCATTTGTCTAATTACACACACAGCGAGGTCCAGGTACACGTGCACACACACACACACACACACACACACACACTCACCCCGAGCCTGTGCAAGGTTGTGAAAGGACTCGTGTGGAAGGCCGTCTATCAGTGGCCCTGTGGGCGTGAGGTGGGGAGAAGGTGCCCCTCTTCTTCCCTGCTCTGTGTTCTGTTCTGATTGTGCGTTTGAACCACTGTGTAATTTTTTTCCTATTAAACAAAGACCACAGAACGGTTCACGAAGCCCGTGTTCAGCATCGACGCGGGTGTTGGGTCCCTCGCCAGGGCTCGCTGAACTCGGTGGCAGTGCAGAGAGATTAGCAGGGGACAGAGGCTCCAGAGGCTCAGGTTGCACCCTGCACGTCTGCGTGGCATCCCCTCAGCTGAGTGCCCGGGGGTCCAAGGCCATGGGCATCCCGGGAGGAGGTGCTGTCCCAGGACACGGCAGCAGAGCCTGCTTGTGCTTGCTCCTGGCCACCTCAGTGTCACCACATGGCATTTCCCCTGGGTCCTGCTCTTTCACACGACATCCTCTTTGTGACAATTTGTGACGGGGGTCGGGCTCCATCCCGTGCCAGATTCCTTGGAGGGAACATACCGAGGTGCTGTCCTGGAGTCCACGTGGGCTGCCTGGCTGTGGCAGGGACAGCTGACCTTCCTTTTATGGGACAAGACCGGTGCCCACGGCCAGGTTGTCCACCGACTGAGGCTTAGGATCCTGGTCCGTGTCCTGGTGGGTTCTTCAGCGTCCTTCCCGGGGGCCAGTCTCTTCTTGCAGAGAGGTGACCTCTAGGATGGAGCCAGGGGACAGCATGGTGGGGGACCTGGGGCTGGGGGTCTGTGGGTACAGTTGGCTTCTCCCGGGGAGGGAGGCCGGCTGTGGGTTCTGTCCTCCTTCCAAAGGCTGCGACGTGAGCAGTCAGAGGCCTTCTCCTCCATAACCGGGACCCCTCTCAGCTTCACACAGACATATATACATATTTTTTTAGTTTCAATGGATGAATTTTCTCCACATCTACTTAAATAACACAAACCCCGCCACCCGATTTTTCCCAAACGCCTGTCTTCTGTGTAATTTTTTTGTCAGGCTAGCAAGACGGCTGCCTGAGATCCTTCAGCGGGTAAATTATTCTCTCCTCCACTTCTGCAAAAAATTGCACTCTTTGATGTGAAAATTATATGCACTCGGAGATATGCTAATACGGAAATGATTGGAGGCGCGTGGGGGCAGGGAGCCGCCGAGGCGGGGCAGGGGGGGGGGCTCCCTGGCATCTGCACCTGCACCCGCCGGTCCTGGAGAGGGGGACGAGATGGTGCCAACTCTTCTCGGCCCAGAGTGGTTTTTTTTTTTTTTTAGTTTCAAAAAGCCATTGATTTCTTGAAATGGGACGGCGGTGATTCTCATGCAAAATGTGACCGTTTTTTTAACAGCAGAGTGGCTGGGAGAGGGAGAGGAGTGAGCGTGGTGGTGTCAGGGGCGGCTGGCTCGCTGGCTTAGGCACGCTATTTCTGGAAGACCCAGAGATAGATGCTTGGCAGAGAAGGAAACAGATGCCCGTCCAGGCACTCGCGGTTCTCAGGACCCAAGATAGCGACGGGGAACATCTGTCACCCCGTCGCGTGGGGCCGATGCTGTTCCAGGTAGCACCCCACAGCACCTGGGGGTGTCTGGTGCCAGGGAATCTGGATGTGCATTGAAGAGGATGACTCAAGACTCCGTCCCCCCTGGCTACTCACTGCCCCCTGTCTGGGAGCGGAAAACACTTGCAGGCAAGCGGCAGGCTGAGCCCAGCCCTGGGGACCTCAGGGGGCCAGGCCCTGGCAGGCACAGAAGTTGCTGCTCTAGGGGCTCCAGGTGATCAAAACAGCCACCCAGACAAAGCCAGAGGGGGCATGCTGGGAGCCTCGTGGGAGAGGGGACTTGGAAGACCTTGGCCTGGTGGGAGAAGGGACGAGGCAGCAGAGGGGACTCGGCATGACTGGGTGCGTCCTGGATGGGTTGAGGGGAAGTTTGGCTTCTGTGGAGTTGACATCATTTCAAACTTGCAAAAAAGGCACAAGAGCAGCACACACAGAACCCCCGATATTCTCATCCACGTGACAGAGTGGCCTGTCACCATGGCTGTGCGTGGGGGCCCTCGGCAACCTGTTCCAGGCCGCCATCTTCCTTTGGGCCATTGTGACAGGCTGGTTCTCCCAGTCTTCCTAGGTGGTAAGACGTTCCCACCGGGTTTTTAGAAACGTGTGAAATGTCACATTCGACTTCCAACCGTGGCTGTTTGGAGCGGGGATTGAATTCTGCTTGAAGCGGGCGACGTCTAGTGGGCCCCGGAGTCCCCCTCATCTTCGGCACAGAGTCTGATTTGTGGACCGCGAATTCCCCTGAGATGTCACCTTAGCGCTTCTAGAAATGGCAGCTCTCATTGTCATTTCTGCTTTTGAAATGAGTCCAACCGGGACATCTGAACAAACCGCCGTGTGAGTGGAATGGACAGCGTGCCCTCCTCCGGGGTGCGAGTGCCCTTGGCTGGCCAGGGGGTACTGTCTCCACCCAGAACTTTCCCTAGAGCTGTATTGTCATGCAAGGGGGATTTTGCCCCCAGGGGATGTGTGACTGTATCTGGGGACATTTTGGGTTGTCAAGTCTGGGTCAGGGAGCCCCTACTGGGTGGAGCCCGGGGCTGCCCAGGGTGGCTGGGAGGAGGGATCCTGCTCTGAGGCCACTGTCCCCGCAGAATGCACACTCAGAAAAGTCTGAAAATGTGGAAAATGTGGCTTCAGGTGGCTCAACCTTGGGGACTTCAGCGCACCCAGAAGACCTGAAGGTGAAATGTGACAAAAATACCAGAGAAGTTCTGTTATTGAGGTTGGCTGCGTCCCGTCTGGACACCCCTGAGTCCCTGCTGTGTGGAAGGCCTTGTCACACACAGTGGGTCCCCTGAGAGGTGGGTGCGTCCGTGGTACACGGCGCCTCCATCAACCTGAGACTTTGAGAGATGGATGTCTGACCTGGACGTGGTATTTCAACCCCAGAGAAGAGGCCACACTAAGTCTGCAGCCCTTGTTCCCACCACCTGTGGCTGAGAGGCCAGACCCCGCAGGTCCAGCATGTGGGGAGCGGAGGACAAGAGGACCCTGGGGGCCCTCTGGGGGCTCTCTGCTGGCCGTCCAGCTCGAAGGACCTGGCTCTGCGGTGGCCCAAGGGTCCCGGGGCCTGTGGAGGACCAGGGAGTGCCTGGGTGTGGCTGGAGGTGGCTGGTGTATGTCCTCGTTTCCGGGGGGCGGTGTGGGGTCCTGAGAGCTTGGCAGAGTCCACTGACAGCGTCCGTGGTGTGGGCCGGTGTCCCCGAGCTGGTGGCTTGGGCGTGCGTGGGAAACGAGGAGGTGAAAACCTGGTAGGCTTCGTCTGTCCCCAGGGTGACTTGCTGTGGCTCCCAGCCCCAGCCGCACGCCAGCCGGTCGGGCCTGGATGAGGGAGCCGTGCATCTTGGCTTCCGTTCAGTCTTGGCAGGAGTCCCTGAGCAGGCCGTGACCGACCGTGACGTGTGGCCACAAATCCAACTAGCCGCAGAGACCGGGGGTGACGCTGGCCCCTGCAGGGGGCAGCTGTGGGGCACAGGACAAGGCCAGAGCGTGAGGCCCCGCTGCCGAGGAGCCAGGTGACCTCAGACCCTGCAGAGGGAGGTGGGCCGGCCAGCCATGGACTCTCCTCCCGCCCAGTGTCCCTCCTGACCCACAGTGCCCGGCACGTTGGTAATGGGTCCCCAGGTACCACCCTGACCCAGAGTCGAACAGCTTAGAAACAACAGCCGTGTGTCACATCCATGTTTCTGAGGTTGCTTGGCTGGGTCCCTGGCTCTGGGGTCTCATACTGGCTAAGCTGGACGGGGATCCAATCCCTGCCGGCTGGACGGGGCGGGATCCACCTGCCAGGTACCTGGTAGATCTTGTGGGATCCCGTGGGGGCTCTTAGGCTGGAACTCAGTGGGTCTGTTGGCTCGGGGCTGCAACCTGATCCCTGCCACATGGTCCTGTCCATGGGGGGGGGGAGGGACATGGCCAGACAAGCTGCAGCCTCTGTTGCCCTTGAGATGATGCCCCAGGACGTCTGCTGTTCTCCTAGGTCCACATTCAGGGCTGGGAGTGCATGAGAACGTGGGCACCAGGAGGCAGGGCAGTAGCAGTCACTGTGGATGGTCCCTCACCATTGGGGCCGTGGCCAAGAGCTACGACTTGCCTCCACTGAAACCACACTGAGCTGGACCCACTGGCAGGTAGTAGGCCAGGAGTCCTCTCCTGGCTGTGGGGGAGGACGTGGGAAGAGGGATTGGGGGCTGTGTGGCATGGGTCAGAAGGTTCTGGAAAGTGGAGAGAGCCCCGGTTCTTGTCCCAGCTGACACTCCCTTTGGAAGGTCCTGCCGCGTGGTATGTGCCCCTTTGGAAAAAGGTCCTGTGGCCGCTGCAACGAGAGGCCAGAGGGGGCTCTGGAGTCAGCTCAGCCCCCGCGGCCCCAAGCCCGGCCTGTGTCCTTGCGTGGGAGACGAGACTTCCCAGCCTCCAGAGCTGTTAGGAGGGAGACCAAGGTCACACGTGTGCATGATGCAGCCCGAGTTGCCTGGCTGGCTCGTGGCGGGCTGGGCCTCGAGGACAGCAGAGCACAGTCCCAGGGAGGGAATGTGGGTGCCGTGGGGACCTGGCTGGACTGTGTCCAGCCTCAGTTTCCTCATCTGGAAGACAGGCTCACGGGTTCCTGCCTCCAGGGTCCTACTTTGCACACATATATATATTTGGCACTTGTACCTTCCCCGGGACATGATGAGCTCTCAGTGACATTTACGGGACACTGGGCAGCAGGGAGGTGCAAAGCAGGGCCCTTGTTGGCCTCCGTAAGTGCAGCTGCCCGCAGCGTAGTGAGAAGCAGGGTGAGGGCCTGGTCAGGGGCTCAGTGACAGGGTGCCATCTGAGAATCGGGGATTCTGCCACTCTGGGACCCACGGGGAGGCACCCACACAAACCAGGAGGGCGCGCTGGCACCGGACACAACCCCGAGGCCCACGGTGGCTGAGAGGGTGTAGTACGGGACAGGACCCCGAGGTGGTCCTGGGTGGACGTCACCTTCTCACTCAGCTCTTGGGTTGGCCGTGACGGGCTCGCCGTCCAACAAGAGGACAGGAGATACTTTCCCGACGTGGCGCCTTCTGTGGGAAAGTTGTCTTTGGGCTCTCCACGGGACCAGCCTGTTGTGAAATTCCGAGGTGGGCGATGCCGTCCCCGCGGTCCCTCTCTCCCTGGGAAAAGGCTCCCCTCACGTGCGGCCCGCGTCGAAGCCGGATCATGTCACCATCCAGATGGGCTTGGCACGAGCTCTTCCAGAAACCCAAGGAGAAAAGGACCCCTGTGTGCGTGCCAGAGGGACCGCGAACACTCCGCCAACGTCCTAAACGCTGAACAAAGCTCCGTTGTGGAGGGGAGGCGGCCCGGGCGGTAAATAAACGTTATCCAAATCTCATAAAACCCATAAAGGTAACTGGCGGAAATACCGAGCCGGTCATTCCCCCATAAATAAATAGGCGGCCGCCTTCCGCACGCTGGAGAGCTCCGTCTGGCTGATTCATGGCCAGCCGTGCAAGACAAGGGTCCCTCCCTGGAAGAGCGGACGCCCCCGCTCGTCACTGTCTCCTTTCCGCTCTGTCACTCCCTCTGCAGTGGGCGAGCTCTGGGCCAAGCGGCTCTCTGACACTCCCTTAGCAGATTGGCCGCCCCCAGGAAGGGGGGGCAGTGACCTCTCCTCTGTGTGTTGCTGGTTCTCCTGCGGAAACCGCCTTCGCCTCAGGAGGAAGATGGGCAGTAAAGCCAGTTCCAGGAAGTGTGGCCGCTGTGGGCGGGCGGCGGCCCTCCAGCCTGGCCCTGTGGCTTGTGGCCTCGTGGCACCCAGGTCGGGCTTCCTGTGGGCACCTGGACATCGGCCATCCATCTGGGCTCCTGGTCTCTCTGGCCACCTGCTCCCTCTCTGGGGTGAGGCCGCTCCAGATGGCCCGCGTCTAGGTTTGCTAAACAGGTGTGCCCTTGCGAGACGTCTCGGTGGCTGGTACGGGGTCGAGTGCTGTGTGGCAAAGGTTCTGTGGCCTCGTCTGGGCTCAGCGGGGAGGAGGCTGTGACAGATGAGTGCTGTCGGCCACAGGTACCGGCTGGAGACCACCGGGGTGTGCCATCTATTTGGGCTGGGGTGACGTGACGGTGCATCTCAGGTGTGGAAGGAGAGGGTGTGAGGTCTGCCGGCGGGGGTTGGCCCGGGGAACCGGGGAGCTGGGGGTTATGTAAGAACCCGTCTCTGTCTACAAGGAGGCTCTCTCCTGAGGACCCTGGGGGCCGCCGTGGACCCTGTAGTCCAGGTACACAGACAGGAGCTCCGGAGGTGGGCTGCAGTCCCCGGGGCCACACGGCTGCGGTACATGCAGGGGCTAGGAGTCAAATCTAAGCCTGCCCAGGTCTGCGGGGCCTCCAGATCTGGGCTCCTCTTCCTCCCCCACCCCATTAACGTCCAGCGTCCCCGTCTCTAGGGACTGGTGGCTAAGGACATCGAAAGCTGGAGGATGAAGCAGTTGGAGAATTATGGTCGCCTTCCTGGGAAGCTGTACCTTCTCCCCAACCTGGCCCTGCCCGGGGGACGGGTCGGCCCAGCTGTCCCTGGAGCCTTCTTGGCTCTCTGGACAGGTCAGTACTTTGCAATCCAGGTCTCCAGGGCGTGCAGCCGAGCCTGGCTTTGGAAAAGGCTCCCCAGCTAAGTAGCTACTCAGCACAGCCGGCCGGGAGGGCGCACTGGGGCAGAGGGACAGGCAGTCTGCCCCCTGCGGGCGGCCCCAGCCTCCTGGGTGGAAGCTGATCTGGGCTGAGGGGAGGGAGGAGCAGCTGGCACTCCTAAAGAGGCCTCGGGGATTAAATTAGTCACTTCTGAGGTCTCCTGCGGAAGAGTGATAGAATTTCATCTCCTTGTCACCGGAGCCGAAGAACATGATGTGCTCGGTACCTTCCTGCTGGTCCCCTGCGGGGACAGAGAAGATGAAACGCTTCACGCACCCCTTGCTAGGAGCTGGGGTGGGCGCAGGCCGCTGAGCCGCTTTCCTTCCTCCTGTGGGTTGGGACGGACAGTCTGACTCTCCAACCAGGGCCCGGTGATGCCCCCGCCTGGTCTCCCCAGGGACAGGGTCACGCTACGTCCTGCCTTAATACTCCTTCAGAAAGCCCGGGCGCCGGAGCAAATGGCCTGATCCCGGCGGCTCAATGCAATGAAGGCTACTTTCTCCCTTGAGGCCCTGTCCTGCACTGGTCAGCATGGTGGAGGGGGCAGTAGGGATCAGCTTCGCTCAGTCACTCAGGGACCCAGCTCCTTCCACGCCTCAGTGCCATCCCTCAGGCCTGGGCGTTCTTCTCTGATGTGATCCAGAGGAGGGGAGAACGTGAAGTCAGGGAGGAGAGCCCTGGGGCCGGCTCACCGTCCCCTGGCCAGACCTCAGCCACGTGGTCCCATTCCCACACAAGAGATGCTGGAAGGTAGGGTCTGGCACTGTCCCCAGGAGGGAAGGGAGATGGAGTTAGGTGAGCTCATGGCCTTGCCCTGATCTACCTCCTTCTAAGCCAGCCAGGTTTCCCGTACCAAGAACACAACCAAGGGTAACCTCTGTGAGAGGGCAGCACTGCCCTGGACAGGGTCACTTAATTTTTTGGGGAGGGGATGGGGGATTGAACTCAGGGGCACTCGGCCACTGAGCCCCATCCCCAGCCCTGTTTTGTATTTTATTTAGAGACAGGGTCTCACTGAGTTGCTTAGGGCCTCACTTTTGCTGAGGCTGGCTTTGAACTCATGGTCCTCCTGCCTCAGCCTCCCGAGCGGCTGGGATGACAAGCATGTGCTATGGTGCCCGGCTGCTTACTTATTTCTGAACACGGCAATTTTCTATCTGTAGAATCCGGGTCAGTACTTTGCAAACAGAGTACACAGTCTCCTGAAGATAGGAGGGGCACCAAAAAGTACCTGCGCAACCCCAAATAGCAGGTAAGAGCATGAATCTTACCTGAAGATCAAGGGAAATAAGGAAGCTGCATTTTGCCTGTCTTGACAAGTTCAGGCAGAGTATTCCCACAGGGAGCCAGGGAGCGTCTGGCGTTCCCTAGGTGAGCTGCTCTGTGCCTGGGGAGGTCCCTGTCCTTCCCTGGTACCCGGGGCCGGGTGGATCAAGCCATCTGTGAAGCCTTGTGTTCTCATAATCTTTCCTTGGCTCCTGGTCACAGCACTGGACACAGACTGGGGCAGATAACCTGGGAGTTCACCCGAGATCCCAAGAGGTCAGCAGCCCTTTCTGGACCGACCAGGTCCCAGTGCTAAGGGCTGCGTGGGTCTGGTGGCTGGAATATTCTGTTTTGTGGTTCTGTTTCTGTGTCCAGGGCCTGGGCAGGGCTCAGCAGGGCTGTTCTTCTACTCCATGAGGCCCCTGCTGGTTGCCGGGTCATGAGGAGTCCACAGCGGGGCTCAGCCAGGGCTTCAGGATGGCTTCCCTGAAACCTGGGGTGATCTGGTGCAGGGAGCTGGGGACCGTGGTCAGCCACATTATGTTTCCCTCAGGGGCCAGCACAGGGCTCCAAGAATGAGTGTTCTGGGCAGTATTTTTAATGGCAGGCTCCCACAGTCTCCACACATTCCTTCTACCACGTTGCACTGGTTGAAAAGGTCACGTAAGCAGCCCGGGGTCAAGGGGAAGGGAACGAGACTCCCACTTTAATTGGAAAAGTGACAGAGAGTTTGCCGCCATCTCATTTAAACGTAGCAGCTGGCCCAGCAGGCAGACATTAATTCCTGTTCTACAGTCGAGCGAGCTTTACGTAGTAGGTTACTGATTTACAGTCCCCCATCATCCACAGGCTCTCTAAACAAAGTCCGTATTTTCAAAGCTTTATCTAAATGCTTCTGAATGGAAAGGCCCGTTTTGCAAAAGGTCCCTCACCCTGTAAGCCACATGCAGCCTCAAACAGTGATACTCCTGTGGATGGTGGCTGGTGTTTTCAAGGCTCGCTCTCTGCCCTGTGCCTTCAGCTGTGGCAGCTGTATTGCATGTTTGATGGGCAGATTGTCTGACTTTGGAAAACACCAGCCTCACCTCCGTGTGGCTTCAGCCTTGGCCACGTGACAAGCTCTGGGCTCTGGAGCATGAGCAGAGGTGGTGTGTGCCACTTCCATGTAGCACTACCAACCACTGTGTGGTTCTGCCAGACTCTCCTTACCTCAAACACAAGATTGGCAGTGCCCCCCCAAAAAGGCTGCTATGTCAGTCTGCATCCCAGAGCAAGGACCCCAGCCCCAGCCAACCTGCAGTGGATGATTGACTTAAGCAAGCAGACACTTTTTTTTTTTTTTTTTTTTTAACCATCAGCATCTGAAATTTTGGGGCTGTTTGTTACTGAAGCACAGTGTGACCTAAGCTAACTGGTACCATCGCTTTTCCCACGTTGAAACACGTTAGTTCAACAACTTGCTCACCGTCTCACACTTAACCCTAGGCTGTTTAATTCCAAGGCTCTTGATGATAACTTCCAATCTTCTGCATGGGAATCAAGAGGGAGGGAAGACGGGCCCCATGCTGGAGCTGGGCCTTTGGCTACCTCCTGCCCAGATTTTCTGATCTTCAGCTCACTGGCCACTATTGCTTGTGTACTGGTGAGCTCTTCGTCACTGGGATCAAAATGCCTGACAAGAACAACTTAGAGGAGGGAACATTGAGTTTGGCTCATGGTTTCAGAGGTTCAGTGCATGATCGGCTCCAATGCTCTGGGTTAGAGGTGGGGCAGGACATCATGGTGGAAGGGCATGGAGGAGGTCAGCTTCTCAGCTCATGGTGCCCGAGAAGGAAAGAGAAAGAGAGAGAGAGAGAGAGAGAGAGAGAGAGAGAGAGAGAGAGAGAGGGGAGGTAGGGGCTAGGGGCTGGATGGACTTTCCCAGGGCACACCCCCAGTGGTCCCTCCAGTGAGGCACCCCTCCCACTAGTCCATCAGCTATCCCTGGGTTCCAGGTCCAATCCACAACAGCCCATGGGCTGAGGGCACCTGACTTTGGATCAGGAACTGCTGCCGCGTCTCCTGGCCAGGGCCTGCAGCCGAGCGGCTGATTTTATCACAAGAGGCGCAGAGCTGTGTAAATATTTTTGGAGCATCCTACGGTATATCATCATATTTATGAGGTAGACATCGTTGGGGATGATTTAGCCTCCCCTGGCCTGTCATGTCTCTGTGCTATTTTCCTTCTAAGTAACGAGGAAGGAAGGAGGAAGTAAAATAGAGGCGCGGCCGCTCCATGAATCACAAGGCCTAGCCTAAGCATTGCCTGCCTGTGCCTCTGTGCTCAGCGTCCTGCCCAAGAATCGCACGGTTCTCAGCCTCGGGCTGTGCTGGACGACCGTGCACTGAGGGAGAGTCACACTGTGGACAGGTCAGGACTTCATCTGGAACTGGAGGCTGGTGGTCACCCAGGAGCTGGGTTCCTGGAGCCCACACTGGGCTAGCAAGCATTTGCTCCGTATCCTGGTGCACTCCCCTTTACCTCCTACTGACATAGGATGTAGTAGATCATTTAAAATTATTTAAGCAGCAAGCAGCAAGTAGCGTTAAAAACCCAACTAAAGAAGACGGTATGACAAGGGTCATCTATTAGCCAACGTGAGCAGATGTCTACAGGAGGGCGGCTCTAGGGTTGGGTTATTCGGTGACTCAGTGACATCATTCAAGACCCAGGTCCGTCTTTGCTCAGTCACCCTCACATGGACTTTGTCCTCTCAGTTTGGCTCCTCTGTGGTCCAAGATGGCGGCCGTGTTCCTGGTGGCCACAGCCATGCCTGCTGGTGGGGGGAAGTCGCTCCTCGAGTGTCTTCTTACCCTGGTTCCTGCAGGTAGAGGTTTGTGGAGGACACTGGGGGGGAATGCTCTCAGGGGAAGCGCCTGTGGGGCGTGAGCAGGCAAGACTGGGTAGAGGGAGGAGTGGAGCCACCGTGGGGTTACCATAGAGGCCTCCGCTGGGTGACCTGGAGCTTGGAGGGATCCTCAGAGTTTCCCACATTGAAACAAAGACGCTGAGACTTTGATCCTTTGCATTGTCTGGTCACTGGATATGGCTGACCCTGGAGAGAGAGTGTGACCTTGCGCAAGGAAGGCACTGGTGGCAATTGGGGGAACAAGCGCTTCTGTCCTGATGCACGTAGCATCCGCCATCCATGGGTCTTCTTGTGAGCAAAGAAGGGCTCCCATATGTCCCTTTGTGTCCCCTGGGACACCATCGCATCTCGTCCCTTTCCAAACCTCTTACAGGCAGCGGCAATAGAATTTGGCCAGGGAGGTGCATGGCTGGGGGACTTCTTCCCACGGGGGACTCTGGGATTCAGGGTAAGGCACGTGCACCGTCACAGGGCCCAGGGGGAGAGGGAGCTGGGGTTTCTCCACCCACTTGTCCAGTGTTTGGGTGTGAGCTGGGGTGGGATCGGGGGCTGGTCCTCTGGTGGAATTTCTCCACTCTCCCTACCTCCCCTGTGCACAGAAGAGCTGCGCTGTCCTGAGCCTTCTAAGAAAGCCCGCGAGCAAAGAGACAGAGGCCCTGGCAGTCGGAATGTGGCCGAGGCTCAATGAAGTGAAAGGCCCAGGTGATGATGTGTCCCAGGGCCTCAGCTGCAGAAGTGTCCTGGTGCTAGAAGACACGCTCTTTGGAGTCCACGAATCTGGGTTGGAGTCTTATTTCTGCCATTGAATGTTTGGCTTTGGGACACCTCCCATGAGTTCTTGGCTCCTGCCCCTGATCTGTAAAATGGGGCAATTGATAGGAGGCTCTGGTGAGGATTAACAGCAAAAAAATAAATAAACAAAAAAACCCAGCCCACAGCATATGCAGACCCTAGACCCTTCTGATGGTGAGGATGATGTGAAATATACAGACTTTGAGGTGAGACAGGCTTGAAGCTCCCTCTCTACCTACCAGCCGGTGGACTTGGAAAAGCCGTCAGCCCTCTGTGTCCATTTCCTTATCTGAAGATGTACAGGATACTGACCTGCTAGGGCTGTGAGAATGGAAAGCTGTGGCCATGTGAGGTGCCCAGTGTCGGGCCCTGAGCCGACCGTCCACTGGAAGGCTGGGTTCCTGCCCTGTCCCTCCTACAGAGGCTGAGGAAGGAGGCAAACTTCCGGCTCAGTGGTCTGTGTCCAGCCTGGGTCGAGGCTCTGCTCATGTCTGTTCACTTACTTGATGGACTTCAGAGATGGACGAGTTAAGCGGAGAAGGCTGGGATTTCTGGGGAGGCCATCAGGACGTCATTGGGAGTTGCCTTCCTTTTGGGTACACAGCCCGTGAGCTTGGCCAGGACAGTGTAGGTGAGGTGGGTGGCACTTCCAGGTGGGACTTGAGGCACTGGCCCGTGCTGGCCCAGGGGCCACTGGGGTGATGCTTGACCTGTGTTTCCTCTCCTGCAGTACCAGCAGGGGTTATGCCACTGGGGATCGGCATCCTGGGCCCCTGACTGGGCCTGACATGGGGCGGGACCCTCAGAGACCCGTGATAGACACGCCGTGTGTGTGAGAAACAGCCTCGGCTGCTCCGATGGTCCTTCCCTGCACAGTGTGACTGTGCCTGGGGGTCAGCTGATGAAGGCCACCCACGTGACCGGCACACAGTGCACCCATGCATTTACACACAGTGTGACTGCTTTCACACCCAGGGGCACAGTGGAGTCCTGCAGTTGAGCAACTGCAACAGAGATGGCCTGGACTTCAGGTTCTCAGGTACCTGCTCTTGGGCCCTGTTTAGATGAACTTCCTGGCCCCTGAGCCAGCTTAGCCTGCTACAGGCTCATTCAGCCGTCTGCTCTCTCTCTCTGGGGTAGGTGGAGCCTGAGCTTCTACATTTCCATGGAGCTCCCTGGGAACACTCGTGCTGCTAGTCCACAGGCCATTCGTCCAGTACCAAGGTGCTGTCCTTCTGGTTATGTTTGGTTTTGGTACTGGGAATAGAACCCAGGGGTGCCTAGCCACTGAGCCACATTCCCAGCCCTTTTTATCTTATTTATTTATTGAGACGTCTTGCTAAGTTGCTTAGGGCCTTGCTAAATTGCTGAGGCTGGCCTCAGATTTGCAATCCTCCTGCCTCAGTCTCCCAAATCGCTGGGATTACGGGCGTGTGCTCCCAGGCCAGGCTATTTGGTATTATGGGTATTCGGGGCCAGATTCTTGTGTCGTGCGGGCTCTGCTACGCGTTGTAGGGTGGTTAGCACATCCGTGGCATCTAGTCACTCCATGTGAAGAGTTCCCACCCAGCTGTGACAACCAAGAGTGGCTACAGGTTTTACCAAGTGTCCCCTGGAGGGCAAACTGTCCCTAGCTGGCCATCACAAGCTCCAGGGTCGCTCCAGCAGGCCCAGGCTTCTCTGTGGTCACTGTACCAAGCTCTTGGGCAGCAAACTTGGCAGATCTCCTTTCTGTCTGGTCCCAAGAACCGTGGCTCAGGCAGGAGAGGCTGGCACGGAGGGCCCCACAGAGCCAGCCGGGAAGGGAAACAGCAAGTTGAGCCGCGCCCTCTGCTCTGCTCCCAGGAACAGGGATTTTGGAAATATTTCACCCCAATCCCCAGGAACCACAGAGGCATGAATCTGGTGGATCAGAAAGTTCTGCGTCTGGAACAAGCAAGTCTAACCTGTGAGCTTCCTCGGGGATGGTGAAGGGGCTTCCCAGGTGTTCACCAGCCTGAGGTCTCACGGCTGGCCATCTGGCCTGGGCCCTGCTCCATCCCTGGGCCCTGCTCCGTCCAGCCCCGCAGTGCCGCCTCCCTGGTGGGGGGTGCTGATGGCCACCTTCACCCACCTCCTGCAGGGAGAGGAACAGAAACGTGATCACACCCCGCCCCTGCCGCTCCTGGCCCCAGGGGAACCTGCCTTCCATCTGCCGCCCACCAGCCCAGCACTGGATGAATCAGCAGTGGGTGGCCCGATGGCGGGGGGGGGGGGACGGGGGGGTCATTGAAGTGAAGAAACGATTTTGGTGGCTACATCTCCACTTTCACCATTTGCATCTGCCCACAAGAAGAAAAACCCCACGGTCTGTTTAGTTTTGATTTATTTATTTATAATTTTTGGTGGGCCCTTTGACATGCCATACGGCTTATTATTCTGCTTATTTTCCTGATTTGTCTGAAATTACCCAAGCTGCCTAGGATTATTGTTTTGAAACTTGAAGCAGTGCAGAACTGCGGGGCCAGGTCCCTCCAGATCTTTCTATGTGCCTCATACGCCTGTGCAGGTCACCTGAGGCCACCTGTAAACCTGCAGGTGGTTTTGCCTGGCCGTCAGGACCCGCACTCGGGGCAACATTTAAGGCGGCGCCTGCTCTTAGGTTCTGGCTGGTGCAGCATTCCTATTTGCACCACCCTGAGAGCCAGCGCCTCCTTAAATGTTCCGCCTGGCCACTCTCAGGGGCCCCAGCCTGGCCTCCCCAGGCCCTGCCTCGGGTCTATCCTGGTCATCTGTGCCCCTTCAAATAGCCCGACTGTGACTGTTCTGTCATCCAGTTTCAGTGTGACCGGTGACTCTCCAGTTTGACTGCCATCCACTCTCTGAGCCCGTGACGGGGAAGAAGCGATTTGGGTATCAGTCTTCATCCACTGTCCTGCCGACACAGAATACCTGAGACGGGGAGATTGATAGATAATAGAAATGTGTTTCTCGGCAGTTCTAGAGGTCGGGGGTCCAAGATGAAGGCCCCGGGGGGCTCTGGTCTGCGTCGAGGATGGAGCCTCCAATGCTGGTCCCTTTGGGGGCCCAGGGCTGTGTCTTCAGTGGGAGGGGGACGGCGGGGCCAGAGCCAGCTGAGGGCTCACCACCTCCGAGGACCGCCACATCCACAGGTGATCAAGGCTGGACATGAGCCTCTCCAGGTGGCCCTGTCCTGCCTGTGCTACCTGCAGCGCGTCTGTGTGGCGTGGTTTGCTCCCTTCTGGGGCTGCCAGGCTCCTGGGTGCAGGAGGGTGAGCTGAGGCGGGCTAACGCGCTCCTCAGCCCGAGTGGGGAGAGGCGGGGCCCGAGGGGGGGGCGCAGGGAGGAGGCCAGGGACCTGCTGCCTTGGCACCTGCTCTAGTCAGAGTTTTGTTTGTTTTGTGGCTGTGACCAAAATGCCCAACCAGAACAACGCAGAGGAGGGAGTTTACTCTGGCTCATGGTTTCAGAGGTTCGGTGCGTGGTCGGCGAGGGCCACAGCTGTGGGTCCCCGGTGAGGCAGAGATGATGGTGGGAGGGTGTGGAGGGAAAAGCCGCTCAGCTCACAGCAGAGAGAGAGGGAGGGAGGGAGGGGCCACAGGGAAATGAGACCTTCCAGGACACAGCCGCAGGGAGCCACCTCCTCCAGCCACGCCCCACCCGCCCCAGTTACCATGGGTCACTCCAGCCCAACTAGGATGGACGGCTCAGAACACGGCTCTCACAGTCCAATTAGGTCACCCCTGGATATTCCTGCACTAACGGCCACTTTGGGGGACCCTGTCACATCGGGAGGAAAGCTGGCCTACATCACATGGGCACTGCTGACCCCTCGGGGGCCCTGCATTTCCCTCAAGAGGTTCTAGGGAGTGTTTAGTGGGGTCATCCTGGCCTTGTGACCTACTCCTAGGCTAAGTGGCCGTAACTGGGTTACCTGGGTGGCTTCAGTAAACACGACGTGGGCTCCCTGGAGCCTGGGAATGTCCCTCACTTTTCCAATGGTCTGGGATTTTAATAAATAATAGGAAGTTCTCAAGATGTGGGGTTAGAGCACTGGACGAGGTTGGGGCAGGCTGCAGACCTGATCCTCAGAACACTGCAGGTGGGACCACACGTGCACACGTGCTTACACACACAGGCCCACGCACACACATGCACACACACAGGCCCACGCACACACATTCACACATACAGGCACACACACACATGCAATTTGCCCTCAGTTTTCAGGGGGTTCTTGAACCCCAGTGGCCCAGCCCTGGCCCCTCCATCGAGGGTGCTGGACGGCACTGCCTGAGGCCACCGTCCTGCCCCGGCCAATGAGCTCCCATTGGAAACCTGCCAGACAGTGAGCCTCGTCCCTCAGGTGCCTCCTGCAGATGTGAACGTGAAACCTGAGCCCCACGGCCTGGGCTCCGCTCACTCCCAGCAAGAGCAACGCGGAGGTGACGGAAGGTTCTGGCGCAGGCATCTTACAATGGGAGTTTGTCTCGCGGTCCCCGCGGAGGCCATTAGTGGGGAGATTTACAGCTCCTGGGGTCCAGCGTGGCTGGGGTACAAGAGCCATTCAGGAGGCAGCGTCCAGGACTGGAAGGAGCCGGCTGGACAGTGCTGAGCCCCAGCCAGGGGTCTTGGGTGGGAGCCTCTGGACTGTGACCTCTGAGACAGAGCCCGGGGGCTGGGGATACTGGTGGCCGCTGGTCCTGCGGCGTCCATGTCCTGCCTGTTTCCAGCCCGTTGCCTGCTTGGGCGGCTCAGTCCTCAGGACACTCGCAGGCAGAGGCCCAGGTGCTGGCCGTGTGAGGCCAGGCCTGGGGGTGCTAAGAGCCAGGCTGGGCGGTGCTGGATGTCCAGCCTCTCCGGGCCTGGCACAGCCCACTGGGCCCTGCAAGGACTGGAGCCTGGCCTCTGGCTGCCCAGCTGGCTGCTTGTAGAGGCATGACGGTGACACCACGGCAGAGGTACCCGTAGGGACCCTGGGGGAGCTCAGCCGTGTGCTCCTGCTCTGGGGACGGCTGCTCCAGAGGGCCGCTGAGGCTGGGGCCACCCCAGACGGGCCCTGGCTCCAGGACACGGGGGATTGCACCATCCCTGGGCTTGGCCCCGGGAGGCAGGTCCTGCCTTCCCCAGGGAAGACGCAGCGTTTTAAAGGAGGGTAAAGGGAGGGAGGGAGGCAGGGGGAGGAGGCTGAGGAGAGGAGAGGGAGGAAAGGAGGAGACTGGGGAGGAGAACGGCCCCCCCGGAGGCCACAGTGTGGTCGCCACAGCGTGGTCCCTGGTCCCCGTCGCCTGCTCTGATGAGCAGCTGGAGGTGGAGTCCCCGCCGTGGGCAGCAGCAGGGAGGGCCAGAGTCCCTGAGGAGCCGCAGGGTGCCTGTGGCCGCTGGGCCCGCCGTGGGGCACTCCCGTGGAGAGTGTTCGGCCGCCCACGCTGCTGCCCACACAGCCCTCCTGGGAACCATGCTTGTCGCAGAGGGATCGGAAAAAGCCCAGCCTGTGAGGGGTTTACCATGGCAACGGGGGCCATCGCACCACCCAGAGCCACAGGGGACCAGCCACAGTAGGGCCACACCATGCACGGACCCAAGGACATCAGGTAACAAGGCTGCTCCCGGCTCCTCTCTCAGGCCCCAACACTGCGGAGCCCACACCTAAGGGGACAGGGGTGAGGTCTTCCTAAAGGTGGTCACTCTCCCTAAAGAGCTTGAAGCGGCTGCTGAGGGCCACCGCGCTGGCCTTCCCCGCGGGAGAACAGAGCTCAGAACTGAGTTTGACACTGAGGTCTTCCAGATAACAGAGCAGGCGGAGTAGACCAAGAAACCACGGGAAAGCCGTCGGGTGGACTGTTCCACAGTGACAAAGGTGAACAAGGTGCAGCCAGGCCCGGAGGTGGATGTCGGTTATCCCAGCAGCTCGGGAGGCTGAGGCAGGAGGATGGCAAGTTCAAAGTCAGCCTCAGCAAAAGCGAGGCCCTCAGCAACTCAGTGAGACCTTGTCTCTAAATAAAATATAAAATAGGGCTGGGATGGGACTCAGTGGTGAGTGCCCCTGAGTTCAATCCCTGGTACCCCCCCGCCCCCCAATATGGAGTGGGCAAAGCCAGGGACCTAAGGGAACATAGAGAACGCATGTTGAGATCAAGAAGCAGCAGAACCCAGCTGTGCTGTAGCCACCAGGCCGTGGTGACCTGGAGGGGACAGGATGGTGGGCCAGGTCCTGGCTTAGCTTCTTGGTCTCAGCAGAGGTGACCTGAATGTGTTCCTTTCAGGCAAACTCCCAAAAGTGCCTGTGTCCCCAGCTCCTTTCTGTGTCTTTTACACTTAAGACACATTCACGGGGACAGGAAAATGAGAACAGAAGCCGAAGTCACTCTTCTTTCTTGGAGGGACCGTGCTCCCGTGCCTAAGAGCGACTGGGAAGTTCTGGAACCGGACCCAGACGTCACGAAGGGAGTCGTCACGCAGAGCGGGGCGGGAATTCAGCGGAGCTGACACGGGAGCTTCCAGGCAGAGACTCGGATCCAGACACCACAAGTGACCGGCGACTTCGACGGAGATGGACAGGGAGAGGCTGGTTTTGAGACGACTCCCAGCCCCTCAGCTATGATCTCTTGAAAAATCAGTTGTGTGTGTGGCAGCCGATTTTTGCCGAGACGGTCCTGTAGGGGAGGATCCCATCCCGGGCGTGGAAGAGGGTCACCCCGCAGCAAGGTCCAGCCGTGGGGGTTCTGCAGGGCAGAGGACCTCAATCCCTGTGAAACCAGAACTGAGAGAGGAGATTAAGGGGGACCCACCGAAGGAGAGAGGTTTGTTTGAATCTGAATCCAAACAAGGTTCATACCAGCACGCAGACGTGATGTGCAAGACGGTGGGTCCACGGGCTTACCCCTGTCCTGCTGGGTCGCGTGACGATGTTCATGTCACTTTTAGAGTGTGGCCACGGCTTTGAGGTGGAGCTTGGTCTGGAGTCTCCTTCACAGGGTGCCCTGCCCCTCACCGCCATCCCCTACCTCGAGGGCAAGAAATGCTCCTTCTGCACCCATCCTTGGGTTCCTGCCGAGGTCCCCACACAAAGGACAGGTGACAGGAGGGAGACAGGCACATTTACTTAATGCAGGTTTCACGTGACATAGGTGCTCAGTAAACACGGTTGGACAAGGGCCCGGAGCATCTGAGCCAGCACCTTCCTGCAGAGCCAAGAGGCGGCTGTGTCTGCGCAGGACATTCTTGCCTGTTCTTGAACAGAGGGGACAGAAAGATCAGGTCCCTCTAGGTCACCGCTGACGTGACCTTAATGTCTCCCGGCCTGTGTACAAGGGTGTCCGTCACCGGGCTGCTCACAGGGGCTTTGACAAAAGCATGGGAGAGGATCCACAGGGGGCCACACCAAGCGATGGCAGTTTGTGACCCGGCTCCGTCTGAAGCTGGTGCCCCTGGGGCCAGCCTCGGAAACCCGGCGCAGCCCAAGGTACTTGGCACACGGAAGGAAGAGGAGAAGGTTCTTCCTGAAACTAAAATTGCCAAATGAGGCTGAGCGTGCCTTTCCCGAGGTGCTGAGGACCAGAGGAGGGTTTGGGGTCGTGGACGCAGGTGGATTTTGGATACTTGGGACCTGAGTCTGAACCCAGGCTTCCTCTGCTTCCTGAGCACCCGACGCCCGGAGCTGGAGGGTCGTTTTGTGCAGTGTTTTTCGGGTGCAGGCTCCACTGCGACCCGGCGGGTGAGCTGAGTGTGGGACTTTCCACTGGGGGTCGGGTGGGTCGCTCAGGGAGTCTGGAGTCGGGGGCCTTTTGGGGACTGTGGAGTAGGGATGCTCAGACGCAGGCAAACCGCACTGGGAAGTTCTTCAGGAACAGAGGCTGGCTGGGGAGGACGGCTGGGCCTCCGCAGGGTTGGCATTTCCTGCATAGCGGGGGACAGCCCCCTGAGCTCTGGGGATAGGGGGATCGGGGCGAGGCGAGGCTCAGCATGGGGTACGCTGGCCGGGGCAGGCCCTGAGGAACCAGGACAGGCCGGGAGCACCTAGTCAGCCCTGAGCCCAGGCCATCTGGGTGGGCTGAGTCGGGCGGGTCGTCCCCACCCTGAGAACAACCAGGGCTGCCCTGTCCACATGGCCCCAGAGGCCCCGGAGGAAGGGGCTGCAGCCTTCCTGGCTCCCCGCCAGACCCTCCAACCGCTTCCCTCCTCCCACCTCCTGCTATGAAATTGAGGTCTGTTTCCGGAATGTTCCGAGTCGTTTTTAAAGGCAGCCACACTCTCTGGTTCTGCTCTGGCTGTGACCGCTGGGAAACCTGCAGCCAACTGTCAGAAAACTGTGGTGGCTCTGAGCCTGGGCCTGGGCTGAGGGCCTTCTAGGCCCTGGCTCAGGTGAGTCATGGCCGGGGGAGGACACCTTCCCAGGACCTGCGGGAAGTCACAGTGGCAGCAGCTCTCATGGGCATTCCTCCGACTTGTCCCCTCCCCTGGCTGATGGCCTCCCTGTGTCCTCTGGACGCCATGCAGCCCGCCAGGCTCTGCAAGGGCCGCTTCTTGGCCCTGGGTGGGCCGGTCCCCCTGACCTTCCAGCGGTCAGCCTCCCAGAGGCCAGACGTCCCGGCTCCTGGTGCCCCTCACTCAGCCCCTCCAGCCCTCGGCCAGTGCTGCAGGGTCGCTGGACACATGCCCGGCTCCTCGGCCTCTTGTGGCTGTAGACCGGGTGCACTCAACGCCCGTAGGGACCCCAGTCTCCTGGGGCCCCGCCGTAGACACACGCAGACGGCTTCCCTCCCGTCTCTCCCCTGCTGCTGGACACCCCTCCGACCCCCTGGGCTGGCTCCTTGTTGGCGGGAGGCAGCCTCAGAGGGCCTTTCTGGGGGTCAACACGCACTTAAGGAAGACCCTGCCTGGGCCCCTCTTAGGCCCTGCAGGAGGGACGGCAGATGGACAGGCCTGACCAGGGTCAGACCGTGGAGCTGGCATGTGACGGGTAGGACGGCTGCTTGTGCACTTTCTCTAGTTGCTGAGCCTCTCAAGAGTGTATAAGTTGGTGCCATCCAGGGTCTGGTGACGTGGGGACGGACTTGGGGCAGAGACCCTCTCTCTCTGGGCGCGTGCTGGTGTGGCAGTGCAGAATCGAGGCAGAGGTGCCCGCCTAGGAGGAGGCAGAGTGTGATGTAGGCTTGTAACTTGGCGCAGGGAAGTGGGCGAGGCTGAGCCGAGAGTCACAGGAGGGGACTCAGGTGGGCGGGGACAGGACAGGAGGGGTGGCAGGCGGACAGGTGATCGCAAGAGCAGAGCAGGAGCTGGGTGGTAGGAGCCCTCTCAGGGCTGCTGAGCAGGTGGTGACCAGGGCAGTGCCTGGGGCAGTACACGGGTTTCACTAGGGAGCCAACCGGCCAGAGGCTGCCCCAACCTGAAGGGAGGAGCGATAGAGGACTGGGAGAAAGAGAGACCCCTTGGCAGGCAGAATGGCCTAGGCAAAGGCCCTGGGGTTAGACACTGCCCGCTCTGCTCAATACGGCTGGATAGAAAGTTAGGAACAGGGTCTCTGGGTATGCTGGAGGGAGAGTATGATTCATATATTACTGTTCAGCAAGTACACTTTTCCCTGCTGTTCAGGGAAGAGAGTGCTTACCTGTCCCACTGACTTGAGGCTCATCCTTGTGAGCTCCTTAAGGCAGTGGAATATGAGGAGCCACAACAGGGCAGAGACCTCCCATGTGTCTGAGAAGTTGCACGTGGCCTCCGGCCTCCATGCCCAGAGCAGGTTCTGTTTGGCGGGTGGAGCAGATTGGAGTTCAGCGCTCAGCCTGGGGCTGAGCCTCACAAGCAGCTCAGTCTACATTTACTCGAAGCCTCCAAGTTGAGGCTGCTTGTTACACGGCATGCTTGGGGCATCGCTGACGAATACAGGTGAGCGGGGTAATCGTGCAAGAAGGCCATCCACTTGGGTTGGGCAGGTGGCCCGGGAGCCCCTTCTGTGCCCTGTGCTGCAAGGGTGCTGTGGTACAGATGGTGAGGGACAGGTGTGAGGCTGAGGAGGTGGGAGAGGAGTCCTGCTGCAGCTGGAGAGCTAGGAGCAAGACTGGCTGAGCCACTGTGTCTGGTGGAGGTGGGGGACCGTCCCTTCCAGGTGGACCCTCCATGGCAGCAGTGTAGGGTGGACAGGAGCGAAGGGCCATGTGCTTCCTATGACCCTTGGAAAGAGACACTGATGGTGGAGCCTTTCAAAATGCTCACAGAACTGGCCTCCCTCAGCTCCTCCCCCAGGGCCTGTGTCCCCTGGGACACTAGCTCCCTGCAGAGCAGCAGCCAGGGACAGGAGCATCCGTTCTCCAGGGAGACGACAGGGCAGGACAGAAACCTGTGGGTGGGCAGGAGGTGGGAAGAGGGCAGGAGGCTGGGGAGGGCCGGGTGGGCTGCAGCAGGGGGCAGCTGGCTGGACCAGGGCCACCAGGCCCACCTTGCTGAGGGCCGGCGGCTGGCGTCGGGGCTGGAGGAGCTCTGCTCACGGCCAGTGCTCCGCCAGGAGAGTCCCAGCCTCCCAGCCTCCCGCATCCGCTCTTGGAACCAGCGACTCCCGCATCATCTGAGAAGAATGCAGAAGAGTGTGGCCGATAGAAATGGAAACAGAGGAGGGGCCCTGGCTTCCCTCCGAATCCTGCCTCCTCCACGGGGGCTGGGGTGGAGCCACAGCAGATCCGGAGCTCAGGGACCCTGTGAAGTCATACTTGGCCTCTGGCAGCCAGGACGGAGGGACACACAGGGGCACACACGTGCACACTCACAGGTGGACCGACTGCGACTCTCATTTGGAAGACTCCCCCCTGGCCACGTCCTTCAGACTGGGGCCTGTTGCCCCGACACCCAGCTCTCCTTGCCAGCCGGGCCGTGCATGGCTGAGGGCTGAAGCACAGGCGCTCAGTGGCTCTGGGAAGCCACCGTCACACGTGTCCCCAATGGCAGATGCCTCCTCTCCTCATCAGTGGCTTCTCCTCTTGCCCCCGCCACACATTTTGATTGACTGCCGTTGTGTGCCAGCAGCCACTAGGGCAACAGATGGGAGCACTCCGCCTGGCGGGCAGGAGCCGACCTTCCCCACGTTGATTGTTGATACCAGGGATTGAACCCAGAGCGCTAACCACGGAGCCTCGTCCTCAGCCCTTTTTATTTTTTATTTGCAGACAGGGCCTCTCTAACTTGCTCAGGGCCTCGGGGAATTGCTGAGGCTGGCTTTGAACCTGCCATCCTCCTGCCTCAGCCTCCCGAGCCGCTGGGATGACAGGTGTGTGCCCCGGTGCCTGGCATTTCCCGGCAGTTTTGATGCCGCAGCCTGCAGCAGAAAGGGTCACTTTCTCTGATGTCCTCTGAAGTGCCCTCATGCTGATAGAGTCTCTGTCACCTCTCTACACGGGGCTGGACACGCACCTCTGTGATCCTAGGTAGTGTATTCACAGCCCGAGGGACGGTGTGGGTGCTCTTTCCACACGGGCCCTGTAAAGGACACGCGTGTGCCTAGTGAATGACTCCATCCCAACAGAGGCCCATCCTGAGACGCAGATTCAAGTGCCATGGTCATTTGGGCGCGGGCGGTGTAGACAGCCCCAGGGGAAAAGGAGGAGGGTACGGCGAGGGGCAGGGAGCGTCCGGAGGCCAGCAGCAGGTCCCCCGGTGGGTGGGGGGAACCGTCCCGTGGAGGAGGCTCTGAGGTGCTGTGGAGTGCTTGTCCAGTGCTGCCCTGGCTCTGTGGGCGGAGCTGCTCGGGGGAGCGGCTACCCCAGTCCTGGTCAGCTGCACTTTGGAACAAGACCTCCGGCCCGAGATGCAGAGCCGCCCTGGACGTGTGGCTGGACCTCAGGAGGCCGGGGACGCAGGTGGTGCATGGCAGAGCCTGCTGGATGTCCCCACGTCAGGAGAACGGAAGACGTTCATGGACGTGAGGTGCCAGCTACACGTTGTTAAGAGGCACCGCTGAGACGCCAGGGACCAGGGTCAGGCCATCTGGATGCTGAGTGTCCTGTGTGTGTGAAGGTGTCACCAGTGGAAAGAGAGGCCAGGGCCAGGGTGCGACCAGCAAGGCGCTGGCCTCCGAGACAGGTTTCAAGGAGGGGTCAATCAACCTGGGGACGCAGACAGAGCTCATCCGACCCCCTACTGGAAAATGGCCCGGACACACAGCACCGTGGAACAAAATCTCTCCATTTACACAAAGTCAGGATCTGGCCTCTGTGGGCCCAACTTGGCCTCCTTCACCTCTGCCTGATCTTGACCTTGATGGATTCTGGCTCACAGGAGGCAGAGGGAGTGTGTGTTGGGGAGGTCTTCTGCTCCCTCCCCTCCTGGGGACCTCTGATCCCTTTGGAGTGCTTGGCCAATGTCAGCCACAGCTGCCCTCAGAGCTGGAGAAACCTGGGACAGCCTCCCTCCTCCCCACTCCCCTCCCTCCTCCCCTCCCTCCTCCCCCCTTCCCCTCCCTCCTTCCCCTCCCCTCCCTCCTGCCTCCTCCCTCTTCCTCCCTCCCTCCTCCCCC